>NC_134361.1:161721679-162058274 GCF_048569485.1 Anomaloglossus baeobatrachus | reverse complement strand
TCCCGGGGACTCGAGTGGCGCTCCTCGCCCGTGAGTGAAAAGGGGATTGGTGTTCTGGGATAGTTTATTGTCCGTGACGCCACCCACGGTTGTGGTGATTTGTTGACACCACCGCTGCTCTGTATGGGGATCCCGGGAGTGATGGTATGGAGCAGCTAGATGTTAGTCCTCCCCTCCGTGGGTAGGGGGGTAGTTGTCCCGGGGCCCAGTGATGAGGTGGGTGATGAGGGATGGTGGGGCCGGTGCAGGGCTTGACGGGGTGCAGGGACGCGGGGGCAGCGCTGTGCCTTGCGGCACTGTGGTACTCACTCAGCCTGAGACGATGACACAGTTCTCGGTAAAACACACGGCTGGAAAGACGGTTCCCACGGATGGCTGCACTTGCTTTTCCCCAGTAGTTGACGGTAACGGTCCCTTTTCCTGCACCTGAGATGATGATGGTAACGATGGGTTCCCACCGGTAACCCGCTCCCCGGCTTGGATATGGGCCGGAGGAGCCCTACTTTGCCCGCAGGCGCTGGCCCTGAGAAACTGGTGCCCTGGCGGTGGCGGTGTCTCTCTCCAATGGTTGGACTGTTGCCTTCAATCGGGACTTGGTTGTTGGGAGACCCAGAGGTCCCCTTCACTAACGGATTTGGCAAATTCACGGCGACTCCTAGCCTTGCCGGGATCCGAAAGGCCCCTGCCACTGGTACTGGCTTCACTTTGTATACCGCTCCGGTACCGCCGGGCCACCACCCGTCCGCAGTCCTTTCGGCAGCCTCCGGTCAGCCGCTTCTGCGGACAGTCACCGCCGTCTGCTGACCTTGCTGTCTCAGTCCGGGGCACACACTCGGACCAGCTTCAGGCTTTACTAACTGTCACTTTTTACTCCTTCTCTCAAGCTCCTCTACCACTTCACCTCCTTCTACTTCCTCTAACTTTTCTTATCTGCCTGGTTCTCCCGCCTCCAGGGCTGTGAACTCCTCGGTGGGCGGAGCCAACCGCCTGGCCCACCCCCTGGTGTGGACATCAGCCCCTGGAGGAAGGCAACAAGGATTTTTGGTTAGCCTTGGTGTTCCTAACTGGGGTGTAGGGTGTGGTGGTGTTATGACCTGTGACCCCTGGCTTGCCCAGGGCGTCACATTCCCCCTTAGCAAAATGCAGACCGTCCGCGGGCTGTCCGTCCAACACCGGTTTTATTTTCTGAAAAGATATAAAAGGTAACATATACAAATAAAATAACTTCATCCCACATCGGGAGGTGCATTTCTTAAACGTTACAGAACATTTTAAACGGTTGTGGCTGCCGCTCTCTCCCACCCAAGTAACCTGGCCCTGATGCTGCCCCTAAAACCCAGGCAGCACCCCTTGACCCCAGTCCTGAACCAGTTACCCGAGCGGGATCTGTCCTTCCCCTCCAGAGGGTAGCCACCGGTTCCTGTGGTGGCTGGGCCCCAGCCTGCTCCACTGCGGGCCCTCCCTCCAACCTGCCTCTCCAGAGGCGGTAACGGTTAGCTGCAACAACAAATTTTATTTACAAGCCACTAAGTTTGTGGTTGCCCTGCAAGTTCACGGGCTTGTTCATAGAAGTTTCTATGCAGCTAGATGGTCCCCACGGGGACAACAATGCCGGCAACGGCCGGTTCCCAATCACGGTAGACAATCAGGTTACTGTTCGGTTATCACTTTCCATTTTCACAACTTTTCAAAACTTTCAACTTGTAATCATACTGACTGGTAGTCCCAACGGGGACGGTGCAACGGTGCTCCGCTGCCATTACTCGGAGTCCTCGGCATCACCTGAGGGAGGGGGCGCAGCACTCACACGGGACTCCTGGCTGCCCCTCAACTTAGCATCCAGCGCGAACCACCCCCTCTCCCCACAGTGCCGGGTGTATTGGACTATGTCGCCCCGGCATCAGGTTACGACCGGGGTGCTTCTCTGGTATGTGAGCATTCACATCCCGCAGGGCTATAAACACTTCGGCCTCCAGGCCCGGTTCATAACTAAATCCATAGCCCCGGCGGACATCAAACCACCTCACCTGCCCTTCATACAGCGGGCCCCGGACCCGGAAGGTAGCTTGTCTCAGGCTCTCCTTCTCCCGGATCGTACGGGCCACCATCTCCGCCTTCTTTCCCTCTCTTTCACCGATTTCCAGGCCCAGCGGTACCGGCTCCCTGTCCCAGTACGGCGCTGCTGCAAGCTCCGGCGCACGGGTCGGGCCCCGCAGAACCTGTTGGACATTGCCCACTGCTGGTACTCTGGGCGGACAGGTCCCGCGGTGACTTGGCCTTAGACGCTGCCTTGCATCGGCAACCCGGCGCAACCTCAGCCGAGGTGTGGGGGATGGGCACAGGGGCTTTCCGCAGCTGGGCCTTCGGCACGGAGCGGGCTATCGGCTCCGGCTCGGGGACTTTCTCGGGGAACGCCTCCGGTTCGGTTTTCGGGGCCTTCCATGGCAGCACCTCCGGTCGACTACGGGCTCCGGCTACAGGTCGGCCCGCCGGGGCGGGCATGCTGGGTGTCGCTACCGGTTGCGGTGGTAGCGGGCCTAGTGGCGGGGTCACAGCTTCCGGGACGGGTGGCGAGGTAGGCAGCAGGGTGAGAGGGTTTGGACCGGGGTCCCGCAGCCGCGATGACCGGCCCTTCCAGGGCATCGGGGCATGGGTCACTCACCCTCCCTTCCGCAGCATCCTCCTCGCGTCTCCGCACGGTCGCTATAACCTCCGCCATGTCGGTCTCCCACTCCTCCATGAGGAGCTGCATCTTGACCTGCAGCCCTTGGTAAAGCTGCGTGGTCCGGATCTCCACCCACGCCGCGGTTCCAGGCGCGGGGGCTACGGTGCTTCGGCACGGCATGAACATGTTGCTGGCGGCCTCTCCCAGGAACAAGATGGCTGCAGGGTCCTGGCGTCCCTGCTTTTATAGCCGCGCTCACATGCGGCCAGCCGCCATTCCGTCCCCTTCAGACTCTTTTCGGCCCCTCCTCTAAAGGGGCGTGGTTTTGGCCTTCGCGCCTCCGCTACTCGAGAAGACGCTCGAGCGGGAACTTTTCGCGCTAAAGATGGCGACTTCCGAAATTTTCCGGCCGGACACCTCCGGCGGTCACAAGGCGCACCTCTACCCCAACGGCAGAGCGGTAAGATCCTGTTCGTGATGCCAAGTTGTCCGCGGGCGGATGAGGGGACGCCGCGCTCTCCCACTGCTCGGGTCCGGCTGCCGCTGCGGCTGCTGCGGCCTGCTGCTGCTGCTCGGTGGCTCGAGCGATGGGCCGGATCCCGGGGACTCGAGCGGTGCTCCTCGTCCTTGAGTGAAAAGGGGATTGGTGTTCTGGGATAGTTTATTGTCCGTGACGCCACCCACGGTTGTGGTGATTTGTTGACACCACCGCTGCTCTGTATGGGGATCCCGGGAGTGATGGTATGGAGCAGCTAGATGTTAGTCCTCCCCTCCGTGGGTAGGGGGGTAGTTGTCCCGGGGCCCAGTGATGAGGTGGGTGATGAGGGATGGTGGGGCCGGTGCAGGGCTTGACGGGGTGCAGGGACGCGGGGGCAGCGCTGTGCCTTGCGGCACTGTTTTACTCACTCAGCCTGAGATGATGACACAGTTCTCGGTAAAACACACGGCTGGAAAGACGGTTCCCATGGACGCCTGCACTTGCTTTTCCCCAGTAGTTGACGGTAACGGTCCCTTTTCCTGCACCTGAGATGATGATGGTAACGATGGGTTCCCACCGGTAACCCGCTCCCCGGCTTGGATATGGGCCGGAGGAGCCCTACTTTGCCCGCAGGCGCTGGCCCTGAGAAACTGGTGCCCTGGCGGTGGCGGTGTCTCTCTCCAACGGTTGGACTGTTGCCTTCAATCGGGACTTGGTTGTTGGGAGACCCAGAGGTCCCCTTCACTAACGGATTTGGCAAATTCACGGCGACTCCTAGCCTTGCCGGGATCCGAAAGGCCCCTGCTACTGGTGCTGGCTTCACTTTGTATACCGCTCCGGTACCACCGGGCCACCACCCGTCCGCGGTCCTTTCGGCAGCCTCCGGTCAGCCGCTCCTGCGGACAGTCACCACCGTCTGCTGACCTTGCTGTCTCAGTCCGGGGCACATACCCGGACCAGCTTCAGGCTTTACTAACTGTAACTTTTTACTCCTTCTCTCAAGCTCCTCTACCACTTCACCTCCTTCTACTTCCTCTAACTTTTCTTATCTGCCTGGTTCTCCCGCCTCCAGGGCTGTGAACTCCTCGGTGGGCGGAGCCAACTGCCTGGCCCACCCCCTGGTGTGGACATCAGCCCCTGGAGGAAGGCAACAAGGATTTTTGGTTAGCCTTGGTGTTCCTAACTGGGGTGTAGGGTGTGGTGGTGTTATGACCTGTGACCCCTGGAATGCCCAGGGCGTCACACAAGGTTGGCAGACGGTGGTGACCGTCTGCATGAGAGGCCTATCGGAGCTAAACGTAAGGACCGTGGACGGGCGGTGGCCCGGCGGTACCGGACCGGCACGCAAAGAGAAGCCAGCACCATCCGGCAGGGGCTTTCGGACCCCGACAAGGCTAGGAGTTGCCGTGGAATTTGTCAAATCCGTTAGCGAAGGGAACCTCCTGGGTTTCCCAGCAGCCAAGTCCCGACAGAAGGCAACAGTCCAACCGAGAGAGGGAAACACAGCCACCGCCAAGGCTACGGTTCACAGGGCCAGAGCCTGTGGGCAAAAGGGGCTCCTTCAGCAAATATCCAAGCTGGGGAGCGGGTTATCGGTGTGAACCCATTGGAACCAAACATTACACAGGTGCAGGGAAAGGCAGTCACCATCAACCTGCTGGGAGCAGAAACCACCGCAGCCGCCTGTGGGACTCGTCCATCCAGCCGTGTGTTTTACCAAGAACTGTGTCTTCATCATTGGCTGAGTGAGTACCACCATGCCGTGTGGCACAGCGCTGCCCCCGCGAGCCTGCACCTCACCAGGCTCCACAACCCGCCTGCCATCCGTCCCTACCCATCACCGGGCCCCGGGACAACCAACCCCCTACCCACGGAGGGGAGAACCAACATCCAAGCTGCTCCCTGTCATCACTCCCGGGATCCCCGTCCAGAGCAGCGGTGGTGTCACAACCTCACCACAACCGTGGGTGGCGTCACGAACAATATCCAATCCCCACAAACAACCCCCCTTTTCACTCACAGGCGAGGAGCGCCGCTCGAGGCCCCGGGATCCGGCCCACCACTCGAGCCACCACCGAGCAGCAGCAGCAGTAGCCGTGCCGGACCCGAGCAGTGGGTGAGCGCTGCGCACCTCCTCCGCCCGCGACAACTTGGCGTCATGAACAGGATCTTACCGCTCTGCCGTCTGGTAGAGGTGCGCCTTGTGACCGCCGGAGGTGTCCGGCCGAAAATTTGGAGAAGCCGTCTCCTCGAGCAGTGGAGGCGCGAAGGCCTAAACCCTGCCCCTATAGAGGAGGAGCCGGAAAGAGACTAAGGGGGACGGAAACAAGATGTCTGCGCCCGACGGAGCCGCTGGAGGAGCGGTGGACGCAGCCGCAGCGGCACCCGCAGATGGGAACGGGCCCGCCCAGGTCCCGGCCGCGCTGGCGGGGGGCCCCTCGGCCCCAGCTCTCGCTCAGGTGATGCCGTTCTCCTTGCCCTATGTGCCCGGGGCTGCCTGGCTGCCGCAGTACGATGGGAAACCTGATGCCTTGCAGGTCTTCCGGAAGAAGCTTAGTCCGCTACTAGAACTGTACCCCCTGACTGATAAGCAACGTGCAGCGCTAGTGCTGGGGCAGCTAACCGGCGCGGCTGAGCAGGAGGCGGAGACCTGGGCCGAGGGGGACTGGTCCTCTGTAGCCACCATCTTTGAGAAGCTGCAGACTGCCTTTGAGACCCGTACTGAAGCCGAGTTGCGGATGCAGTTTTACCAATGCCGGCAAAGGCCTACGGATAGTATTCATGACTATGCCTTGCGCCTGCAAACTGCCCTCCGCACACTGAAGCGGGTGGACACCATCAACAGTACGGACAGCAATAAAATGTTAAGCGAGCAGTTTGTGCAGGGGATGAGGTCCTTGGAGGACCGCAAACAACTTCGGCTGTGGGCCCTGGAACACCCTGATGTGGACTTTGCGGTGTTAAAGGAACGGGCCATTAAAGCTCTGCAACCCCCAGCATCGGAAGTCCCGGAGCCAGCTCCATGGCCAGCTGAGACGGCTCCCGTCATGGTGGCCCCTGCCCTGCCAGCACCTCCAGTACCTACAGCCTCAAGCGGAACCTGTGGCCGGAGAAGCTACCTGACCTGGTCGATATGTACAACAACATCCCCTCCAGCTCAACGAAGTGCACCCCAGCATACCTGATGAGGGCTCGCCCCGGCCGGCTACCAGTGGATTTGTTAATGGGGTTGGAGGCCCCGGAAGCACTCCCTTCGACAGCTGAATGGGACACTCGGCGGAGGGTGCAGTACCGACAAGTCCAGGAATATGTTGAAAAGAACTTGAGCCGAAGTCGGGAACAACTGGAGCAGCGCTTCAACCAGAAGGCGTCTTCTGGTCCCTTCCAGCCTGGAGATGTAGTGCTGAAGTGGAAAAGGAGAACCCACAAGCTGGATGATCAATGGGAACAAACCCCGTATGTCATACAGCCCACAGGATGGGAGAATGGGAAGGCTTATCAGATCAGCCGTGACCAAGGAGGAACTCTGGCCACGGTTTCCCGGGACCATCTAAAGAGGTGCCCACCAGCATTGAGGGTAGCGGCTGAAGCTCCGGTTCCCAGACCGGCGGAGAAAGCAAAAGAGGTAATCCACACCATGATGGGTGATTTTCCAGCAGACTGGCCTACACAGAACGGCGCGGTGATTCTTCCAGTGATACTGTTCCCACAACCCGTGGATGAGGAAGTGATGGAAGTGGCTAACCGTGAGCCAGTGCCCAGGGATGAACCTGTACCTAGCTCCCCTATGCCTCCGCCTGCCCCACACGATAGCAGGGAAGAGGAACTGATTGTTCCTTCTCCCCCGCTGCCTGTCACCACTGACACCAGACCCCGGAGGTCCACTCGTCCCAACCTAGGTAGACCCCCACTTAGGTACAGGGAAACTACTCTTTAGAGGGGGGTCATTGTGTGTTAAGAATACCGTTTTGAAAGTTTAGTGAATGATAAGTGAATGATTACCGAGATGTTACCTGATTACTACGTTGATTGAACCGGTCGTTGCCGGCAACTGGTCCCCGTTGGGACCCCTTACACCAAATGCGTAGAAACTACTACGGACAAGCCCGAGAACTAGCAGGGCAACCACGAACTTGTGGTCTGTAAATAAAAATGTTTTTATGGCTTTACAGTGACCGCCTCCGGAGAGGCAGATTGGAGGAAGGGCCCGCAGTGGAGCAGGCTGGGGCCCAGCCACCACCGGAACCAGTGGCGATCCTCTGGGGATTTCAGGGGTTCCCCATGGACGTGGGTCCCCTGAAAAGGACAGAACCCGCTCAGGTAACTTGTGCTGGACTGGGGTCAAGGGGTGCTGCCCATTTGCTTAGGGGCAGCATCAGGGCCAGGTTACTTGGGTGGGAGAGAGTGGAAGCCGTTACCGTTAGCAACGTTTAAGTAAATATGCCTCCCGATGTGAGAAGAAGTTAATATACTTGTAATATGTGTTTACCGTTTATCTTTTTCAGTTGTGAAAATAAAACCGGTGATGGACGGGCAGCCCGCGGACGGTCTGCATTTTACTAAGGGGGAATGTGGCGCCCTGGGCAAGCCGGGACATCACAAGCACAACACCAACACACCCCACACTCCCGGTCAGGCACACCAAAGTCAGATAAAAACCCTTGTTGCCTTCCTCCAGGGGCTGATGTCCACACCAGGGGGTGGAGCCAGGTGGTTGGTCTCCGCCCACCGAGGAGTTCACAGTCCTGGAGGCGGGAAAACAGAACAGATTAGGTTTGGAGGAGAAAGTGAGAGGAAGTGAAGTGGCAAGAGAGCAGTCTGAACTCGGTCCGGGTGTGTGGCCCGGACGGTACAGCAAGGTTGGCAGACGGGAGTGACCGTCTGCAGGAGAGGCCTATCGGAGCTAACCGTAAGGACCGTGGACGGGCGGTGGCCTGGCGGTACCGGACCGGTACGCAAAGAGAAGCCAGCACCATCCGGCAGGGGCTTACGGACCCCGACAAGGCTAGGAGTCGCCGTGGAATTTGTCAAATCCGTTAGCGAAGGGAACCTCCTGGGTTTCCCAGCAGCCAAGTCCCGACAGAAGGCAACAGTCCAACCGAGAGAGGGAAACAGCCACCGCCAAGGCTACAGTTCCCAGGGCCAGAGCCTGCGGGCAAAAGGGGCTCCTTCAGCAAATATCCAAGCTGGGGAGCGGGTTACCGGTGTGAACCCATTGGAACCAAACATTACACAGGTGCAGGGAAAGGCAGTCACCATCAACCTGCCGGGAGCAGAAACCACCGCAGCCGCCTGTGGGACCCGTCCATCCAGCCGTGTGTTTTACCAAGAACTGTGTCTTCATCATTGGCTGAGTGAGTAGCACCGTGCCGTGCGGCACAGCGCTGCCCCCGCGACCCTGCACCTCACCAGGCCCCGCAACCCGCCTGCCATCCATCCCTACCCATCACTGGGCCCCAGGACAACCAACCCCCTACCCACGGAGGGGAGAACCAACATCCAAGCTGCTCCCTGTCATCGCTCCCGGGATCCCCGTCCAGAGCAGCGGTGGTGTCACAACCTCACCACAACCGTGGGTGGCGTCACGGACAATATGCAATCCCCACAATCAACCCCCCTTTTCACCCACGGGCAAGGAGCGCCGCTCGAGGCCCCGGGATCCGGCCCACCGCTCGAGCCACCACCGAGCAGCAGCAGTAGCCGTTCCGGAACCGAGCAGTGGGTGAGCGCTGCGCACCTCCTCCGCCCGCAACACCTACACTAGCAGAAAGCTTCGGCCGACGGAAAGGAATCCCGAAAATTACAGTTCCTTCAAGCTTGAGTTCTTAGCCCTTGTGTGGGCAATAACTGAAAGGTTCAAGCATTACCTCGCAGCGGCAAAGTTTACTGCCTACACGGACAACAATCCGTTGACACATCTAGACACGGCCAAGCTGGGTGCCCTGGAGCAGCGGTGGATGGCTCGACTGTCCAACTATGATTTCACTATCAAGTACAGGGCCGGCAGCAAGAATACCAATGCAGATGCGCTGTCCCGAATGCCGCACCTGCCTGATGACAGGGTGGAGAACGACGACCTTGAAGAAATTGAGCTACCTGCATTTCATCGGCTCCGAGATGAGAAGCCCTGCGCTAACCAACAGCAGGTGCACCTTTACCAGCTGCCCGGCCAGGGGTGGCAGGAAGCCCAGGATCGGGAGCCTGCGGTCCAGCTGGTTAAAGCTATGATCGCGCAGGGCTCCTCCAGGATGAATCCTGCGGTCCCCTCAGAAGCCCAACGGTTGTGGAAGGAGAGAAACCGGCTGCACCTGCATCAGGGGAAGCTGTGTCGGGAAATGATCAATCCCAAGACCCATGAGAAGGTTCGTCAGGTGGTGGTCCCCCAATCCAGTGTGCCCAGGGTCCTGAAGGCCTACCACGATGGTGCAGGGCACTTTGGTTGGAAGAAGCTGGAGATGTTGTTGAGAGAGCGGTTCTACTGGAGTGGGATGCGGGAGTCTGTGGAGGCTTGATGTCGAGACTGTGGCCCCTGCGCACTGAGAAGGCGGGATGAGGCCAGCCAGAAGGCCCCCCTCCAGCCGATCGTCACCCACCAGCCATTGGAGTTGGTTGCCCTGGACCACGTTAAGCTCACGCCCAGCCGAAGCGGGTACACATATACCCTGACCATCGTAGACCATTACTCCAGGTTCATGGTGGTTGTCCCAGTTA
This sequence comes from Anomaloglossus baeobatrachus, assembly GCF_048569485.1. Classification (NCBI taxonomy): domain Eukaryota; kingdom Metazoa; phylum Chordata; class Amphibia; order Anura; family Aromobatidae; genus Anomaloglossus; species Anomaloglossus baeobatrachus. The sequence continues at coordinate 162,048,420 of NC_134361.1, read as the reverse complement.
AAGATTTGACGGGCCGTACCACAGCCACAGCCTTCCAGGCCTACTTCTGCCGGCCGCACGGCTACCCGGAAAGGGTGCTCACAGACCAGGGCTCGGCCTTTGAAGCGGAGGTGTTCCAGGAGTTGTGTCACTTGTATGGGTGTAAGAAGATCCGGACTACGCCATACCATGCCCAGACTAATGGGATGCGTGAGAAAATGAATCACCTGGTCCTGAACCTCCTCAAGACACTACCGCTGGAGGAAAGGAACCTGTGGCCTGAGAAATTGCCTGACCTGGTGGATATGTACAATAACATCCCCTGTAGCTCCACCAAGTGTACGCCTGCATATCTAATGAGAGCCCGACTGGGACGGTTGCCCATAGACCTGGAGATGGACATAGAAGCACCCGAAGCCCTCTCCTCCACTAACCACTGGGATGCCAAACGACAGATGCAGTATCAACAGATCCAGGAATATGTGGAAAGGAATCTGCGCCAGAGCCGGGAAAAACAAGAGCAGCGCTTCAACAGGCGGGCTCCGGCTGCCCTCTTTGTACCCGGGGATGTGGTGCTAAAGCGCAAGAGAAGGACACATAAGCTCGATGACCAGTGGGAGAGGACCCCATATGTCGTACAACCCACTGGATGGGAAAATGAAAAGACTTATCTGATCAGTCGCGACCAGGGGAAGACCACGGCCACCATTTCCAAGGGCTACCTGAAGAGATGCCCAGATCCCCTAAGGCTGGTAGATGAGACTCCGGCTTCCGTGCCGAGCGGGGAAAAGAAGAAAGAGGTGATTCATACCGTAATGGGCGACTTCCCAGCGGACTGGCCTATGCAGAATGGTGTGGTGATTGTTCCCGTGATAACGTTCCCACAACCCGTGGAAGAAAGAGAGAGAGACATCCGCCAGCGAGCCAACCGAACCAATGCCCAGGGATGCACCTATACTACACCCCCGTAGGTCTCTACCTGCCATACCTGGCACTAGGGAAGAGGGACCAGTTATCCCATCTGTCCCACTGCCTCCCACTGATGACACTGGGCCCAGAAGGTCCACACGACCTTACCTAGGCAGGCCCCCACTTAGGTACAGGGAAACTGCTATTTAGGGGCGGGATGTGTTGATTGTGTAAATATCTGAATGAATGAGCACTAATCACCCGAGGCTTTCCCCTGATTTAAAAAGGACAGTCCCTGTTGGGACCAACAGTGTTGTTGTGGTAGCCCGTTGGCTACTGAAGTGCCCGTCCCTGTTGGGACTGATGTTGTCCCTTTTTCCCTTAAGACAAGGCTGAGAACTAGCAAGCCACCCAATAACTATTGGGCTTGTAAATTTTGCCCCAATTGCCCTTCCCGCTACTGCCAGTCTCCGGAGAGGCTGGTTGGAGGAGGGACCCGCAGCAGAGCAGGCAGGGGTCCGGTCACCAACAGAACCGGTGACCATCCTCCGGGTAAGGGGTCCCCTTTGAGGCGAGGCCTCTGAATGACTGCCGGGTGCGAAGCACTGTACCTGTTCCCGCTTGGGTAGCCAGGTTCCTGTTTCCGGACTGGGGAAAAGAGGTGCTGCCCGTTTCTTAGGGGCAGCATCAAGGTCTAGGTTGCTTGGATGGGAAAGCGGAAGGACATGGACCCGTTCCCCGTATGTTTAATAAAAATGTTCCCGTTTGTAACGGTTCAAGAATGTGCCTCCCGTAAGGGAAGAAATGAAAAATGCTTGAAAAATGAATGTTTTCAATTGTTTATATCTTTACAGAAAATAAAACCGGTGATGGATGGGCAGCCCGCGGACGGTCTGCATTAAACCAAGGGGGAATGTGATGCCCTGGACACCCCAGGGGTCACAGGTCACTACACACACCACATACACCCCCACCCCAGTAAGGTACCATCAGTCAACTAAAGACCTGATTGCCTCCCTCAGAGTCAGACAGGCACAACAGGTGGGCGGAGTCAGGTGGATAGACACGCCCCCCGAGGAGTCTGCTGGCCGGAATCACAAAGAGTTTGAGTTTGGAAAGAGGAGAGTGGGGAGCTCAGTTCTGCTCGGGGCCTGGGTTGGAGCCTAGGACCCCAGATCAGTCAGGCAGGCAGACGGTAGTGGCCACCTGCAGGAGACCGGGAATACGACCGGTGGAACCGTAAGGGACTGGGACAGGGTAGTGGCCCGCCGGAACCGAACCGGGGAGCCAACTGGATACCGGAGCACCAGGCAGGGTACTCAGACCCTGAACTAGGCTATAAGCCACCACCATAGTCAAATCAACTGATTGCAGTCTGGACCTCAGGGGTTCATTCCCACCTAAGTCCATATTGAAGGCAACAGCCCAACCCGTCCGGATAGGAGCCACCGCCAGAGGCCAGAAATCCAAGGGGCCAGCGTCTGCGGGCAAACGGGCTCCTACGACACATATACACCGGGGAGCGGGCTACCAGTGCCTAGGCACAGTAGTCAAGATCAAATACAGGTGCAGGAGAAAGGCGGACATTCCAACCTATATGGAGAAACTGCAGCCGGCTGCGGGCCCCGTTCATCACCCCGTTTGGTTTACAAGCGCCTCCAGTGTCTTGTATCGGAGTGAGTACACCAGTGCCCTTGGGCACCGCACCGTGCTGCACCGCCACACTGCACCCTGTACCCCGGCCCCTCGCCCATCGGGCCCCGGGACCAACATCCCCTACCCACGGAGGGGTCAATGCCTAGCTGCGCCCCTACACCGCTCCCGGGAGTCACCGTGCCTTTACCGCAGTGGTGGTGTCCACCATCACCACAACCCGTGGGTGGCGTCATGAACTTTACAACACAACCACCCCACAACCCCTGCGTGCACCGCCACTACACCCTTCCAGAGCGACGTGACCCCCGGGTCCGGAGTGCTCGAGCCACCAACACACGAGCCCGGACCTGAGCGGCTTGGCGGTCGCAGCCGAGGCCGCGGGGTGGTACAGCAGCATGGGGGTATATTAAGGAGAGAGGCAGTGTGGGAGGTATTTTGGATAAGGGCAGTGTGGGGGAATATTTTCTGAACAAAGCACAGCAATTATTTATTCAGGGGCACAGCATGGGATATATTTATATTTATGGGGCAGTATAATGATATTTTATTTTTATAGGTGCTGTGTGGAGAAGTGCTGCTGAAGAATAAAGAGGGAGGTCTTCAGAGACGAGCGGTGGACACAAAACCTCATCATGGCGTCTGTACTGCGTGGATGCAAAAGGGATGGGATTGACTCAGAAGATGTCACCTATAAAGGTACCTGGATGTAAATGATTATTTGTGATATTGCCTGCGTCTTATCAGTATTGCGGTTCCTGTATGGTCCACAGTCTGATAACAACAACTCCCAGCATCTCCTTACCATGGTTAAGGACAAGCTAGGAGTTGTAGATCCCCGCATCTTCCTCCGAGCCTTACCATTGATTTGTAGTGTAAAATACAGAACGTTTTCCGATTGGAAAACACCAGAAGAATTGAGTGGTCATTTCTTTATTCACTTGGTGGTTTTAGAAACCTGAAGTGGGTAAAAGATGCTCAAAAGCCTGAACCTGTGCACAGCGAGTAGATGCATATGGTCATTCGTGGATTTTTCATACTAGCTTCCATAGTAGGATCTTCCCCCAAAAAATTTAATTGCATATTCCCTAAGTGGTATGTGTCCAAAATTATCACTAGTGAAAACAACAGCTTCCCCGATCACCTAGCTGTAGAATAGGTCATCAGTATTACTTTAGGGGGATCTGAATTTGTATCCCTGCCCATCAGCTATGTGACCGCAGCATTATGTGGAGAGCCGCATCCTCTTCATTATCTGCGAGACTCAGCTCTGTAGGACAAATAGCGGCTTCACCAGGTCCTGCTACTAAGAGCAATAAATAGGCCTGAGCTGTAATACTGGATGCAGCCGTGACTACATGTTATATGGTCGTGTTACACAACCTACAAGTGCACAAAGATATTGCACATTCACCACGCAAAAAGTGGGCCTGTGTACCCCCAATGCCAGGGCTGAATTTTAGTCCCAGTCCGGGTCCGGCCCTGGCAGTCAGTCTTGGTATTATTTATTACATTGGGTAATTTTTGCACTGCACAAGCACTAGTCACTTTGGTCAATATAAATGTTTTTTTACATTTGTATTCACTTAATATAATATTTATTTTTTGGGATGGTATATAAAGTGAATACAAATGTTAAAAAGATGTTTATAGACCTAAGTGACTAGTGCTCGTGCAAAAAATACCAAAATGTAATAAATAATACCAATACTGACTGCAATACTAATTATTTCAACCTGTATTCTATATTATGTCCACAAGATGGCAGCAAAATATAACAAATCAAATGTCAATACCATGATTCCTCTTTATACTTTGCTGCCATCTTGTGGACATAATATAGATTACAGGTTGAAACAATTAGTATTGTATTCAGTTTTGGTATTATTTATTACTTTGGTTATTTTTTGCACAAGTACTAGTCACTTTGGTCTATATACATCTTTTTTAAATTTCCATTCAGTTTATATACCATCCCAAAAAATTTATTTACAGTACAGACAAAAAGTTTGGACACACCTTCTCATTCAAACAGTTTTCTTTATTTTCATGACTCTGAAAATTGTAGATTCACATTGAAGGCCACCTTTTGCTTTGATTACTGCTTTGCACACTCTTGCCATTCTCTTGGTTGAGCTTCAAGAGGTAGTCACCGGAAATGGTCTTCCAACAGTCTTGAAGGAGTTCCCAGAAATGCTTATCACTTGTTGGCCCTTTTGCCTTTACTCTGCGGTCCAGCTTACCCCAAACCATCTCGATTGGGTTCAGGTCTGGTGACTGTGGAGGCCAGGTCATCTGGTGTAGCACCCCATCACTCTCCTTCTTAGTCAAATAACCCTTGCACAGCCTTGAGGTGTGTTTGGGGTCATTATCCTGTTGAAAAATAAATTATGGTCCAACTAAACGCAAACCGGAATATCATGCCGCCGCAAGATACTGTTCTAGCCATGCTGGTTCAGTATGACTTCAATTTTGAATAAATCTCCAACAGTGTCACTAGCAAAGCACCCCCACACCATCACACCTTCTCCTCCATGCTTCACAGTGGAAACCAGGCATGTAGAGTCCATCCGTTCACCTTTTCTGCGTCACACAAAGACACGGTGGTTGGATCCAAAGATCTCAAATTTGGACTCATCAGAGCAAAGCACAGATTTCTTGTGTTCTTTAGCCCATACAAGTCTCTTCTGCTTGTTGCCTGTCCTTAGCAGTGGTGTCCTAGCAGCTATTTTACCATGAAGGCCTGCTGCACAAAGTCTCCTCTTAGCAGTTGTTCTAGAGATGTGTCTGCTGCTAGAACTCTGTGTGGCATTGACCTGGTCTCTAACCTGAGCTGCTGTAAACCTGTGATTTCTGAGGCTGGTGACTCGGATAAACTTATCCTCCGCAGCAGAGGTGACTCTTGGTCTTCCTTTTCTGGGGCGGTCCTCATGTGAGCCAGTTTCTTTGTAACATTTGATGGTTTTTGCCACTGCACTTGGGGACACTTTCAAAGTTTTCCCAATTTTTCGGACTGACTGACCTTCATTTCTTAAAGTAATGACGGCCACTTATTTTTCTTTACTTAGCTGCTTTGTTCTTGCCATAATACAAATTCTAAGGCCGGCGTCATATGGTACGATCGCACCCGCTCCCGTCGTTTGTGTGTCACGGGCAATTAGTTGCCCGTGGCGTACAAAGTCGTTAACCCCGTTACACGTACTTACCTCCCGCACGACGCCGCTGTGGGCGGCGAACATCCTCTTCCTGAAGGGGGTGGGACGTTCGGCATCACAGCGACGTCACACAGCCACCGGCCAATAGAAGCGGAGGGGCGGAGACGAGTGGGACGTAACATCCTGCCCACCTCCTTCCTTCCGCATTGCTGGCGGGACGCAGGTCAGCTGTGTTCGTCATTCCCGGGGTGTCACACGGAGCGATGTGTGCTGCCTCGGGAACGATGAACAACCGGAGCACAGAAGGAGGACCGACATTTTCAAAATTAACGAAGTGTCAACGAGCAATGATAAGGTGTATTTTTGCTCGTTTACAGTCGTTCAGAGGTGTCACACGGTACGACATCTCTAACGATGCCGGATGTGCATCACGAATTCCGTGTCCCCGTTGACATATCGCACGATATATCGTACCGTTTGACGCCGGCATAACAGTCTATTCAGAAGCACTATCAGCTGTGTATCCACCAGACTTCTGCACAACACAACTGATGGTCCCAACCCCATTTATAAGGCAAGAAGTCCCACATGTGTTAATTCATAGTTTTGATGCCTTCAATGTGAATCTACAAAGAAAATACTTTGCTGCCATCTTGTGGACATAATATAGAATACATATTAAAATAATTAGTATTGCTGTCAGTATTGGTATTATTTATTATATTTGGTATTATTTGCACTAGCCACTTTTTTCTATATAAATCTTTTTCCATTTGTATTCACTTTATATACCATCCCAAAAAAGAAATATAATATTAAGAAAATTCAAATGTAAAAAAAGATGTATATAGACCAAAGTGTCTAGTGCTTGTGCAAACAATAACCAATGCAATAAATAATACCAATACTGACTGCAATGCTAATTGTTTCAACCTGTATTCTATATTATATCCACAAGATGGCAGCAAAGTATAACAAGGAATCATGGTATTGACGTTTGATTTGTTATATTTTGCTGCCATCTTGTGATCATAATATAGAATACAGGTTGAAACAATTAGTATTGAAGTCAGTATTGGTATTATTTATTACATGGGGTATTTTTTACACAAGCACTAGTTTCTTTGGTCTATATACATCTTTTTTATATTTGTATTCCCTTTATATACTATCTCAAATATAAATATTATATTGAGTGAATACAAATGTAAAAAAGATTCTCTCAGGTGTTGATGGGACACAAGCTCAGTCCATGAATTGGTGACAATAGAGAAGGAGTTTACAAACTCTCACTCAAGCAGAAGATTTCAAGAGTCTGATTACCTCAGACCCTCTCCCTGTGACAAGAGTCTTCCTGTTAGGCTGGAGTCACACTTGTGAATGCCTCGCGTGTAACTCGCGCGAGTCTCTCATAGAATTACCCGGCACGGACTCACACTCTCCTGACAGCAGCGGGTTGGTTGCATGTATCTCTATGCAGATGACATGCTCCTGTCCGGAGAGTGTGCGGCCGTGACGGGTGATGCAATAAGAGACTCGCGGGAGTTACACGCAAGGCACTCACAAGTGTGACTCCGGCCTTAGGCCGACGTGACACTTGCGAGTGTAAAATCGGTCCGAATCTCATGCTAGAAAGTAGCATGAGTTCTGTTCGAGTGTTGATCCGTGTGCAATGCAACTGCAATGCGATTCTGTGATTTTTCTCTTGATTGTAGTCCGTGTGCAATCCGTGTGTGATCCGTATTGATGCATTTTTATTCTCAGCAGCTATGTCATCTGCCATTCAGCTATGCTACATGCCCGCTGAGAGCAGACACAGACAGAGCCGCGCGATCAGAATGAAGTCGGATGAACTTCACCCTACTTCATTTTCATACCGCGGCTCCATCTATGTGTTGCGGCCTGATTTTTGGTCACCGGTGAAGGCCTCACTGGTGACCGCAAGTTTCCTGAGTGACTGAAGTGATCTGCGCTATCAACGGTGCCGTCACTGAGTTTATCCACGGCCAAACTTCCACCTGAGATCTGTGGCCACGGGTAACCTGAGTGACATCATCGCTGATAGCGCGACTCACTTCAGTTGCTGCGGGGAGCTCACAGAGGGCGGTTGTGGTCTTTGGCCACTCTCTGTCAGCTTCTGTTGTAGCAGAGCTGAAAGCATCGTGGGACCTCGTGTGAATTACATCGGACCTGGAGGGGTATTTGGGGATTTTAATAAAGGGGTGAAATAGAGTGTTTTTTTTGTCATTTATTCCAAATAAAGATTTTTTGGATGTATGTGTTTATTTTATAAAAATTACAGGTTAAGCATGGAAGGTATCTCGAGGAGACACCTGCCATGATTCACCTAGGTCTTAGTAGCAGCTATGTGCTGCCATTAACTCCTTATTACCTCAATTGCCACCGCACCAGGGCAATTCGGGATGAGCCAGGTACAGTCCCAGGACTGTCGCATCTAAATGGATGCGGCAATTCCGTGCGGCTGCTGGCTGATATTTTCAGGGTGGGGGTTCCCCACAATGTGGGGCTCCCCATCCTGACAATACCAGCCTCCAGCCGTGTGGCTTTACTTTTGCTGGTATATAAAATTGGGGGGGACCGCACATCGTTTTTTTTAATTATTTATTTATTTCACTGCACGATATAGACCCGCCCACCGGTGGCTGTGATTGGTTGCAGTGAGACAGCTGTCAATCAATGTGGGGCGTGTCTGACTGCAACCAATCATAGGCGCTGGTGGGCGGGGAAACCAATGAATACGAGATGGAATAATGAGCGGCCAGCATTTTGAAAAGAGGAAAAGCCACCACAGTGTGAACACCGTGCAGCACCGCGACGGTAATCGGGGATCGGTAAGGATGAGAGAGGGGGTGAGAGGGAGATACCGACATCGACAGACAGAGAGATAGAGACAGACAGAGAGAGACAGAGAGTGAAAGATTGACCGACATCGACTGACCTAATTCATTTACAGTGTTCTATGCAACATGCGAGAAATGTATTTATAAAAACGCATGTCACTAGGATGGTGTGTGTGCCGTCGGTGTGACATCCGTTTTTTTTCTCGCACCCATAGACTTGCATTGGAGTGACTCGCGCGAGAAACTCTAGAAATCGCAGCATACGATTTGAGCTGAGAAAAAAATAGCAGATCAGAGCTGCCTCATTGCTTAACATTGGTTCGAGTGCAATGCAAGATTTCCTCGCATTGCACTCGTGAGAGTTAATCGCAAGTGTGACGCCGGCCTTATGCAGAATTCTCTGGTTTTGTGGAGAGAGATGGGGAGAGATCACCTCAATATCTTACTCGACTTGATCTCTCTGAAGAGTCTTGAACACTTGATTCCTGATATTTCTCTTTCACATTGGAGTTTCTCAGGGGTTGAGAACTTAGGCAATTTGTTTGAAAGGACTATTATGTGTTAATTTGAAAATTTAAGAAAGAGATTTTGTCTCCTGAAGCAGTGTTTTTTTATCAATTTTTGCAGCTGAAGAGCTTCCTGATGTCCTGTTCGGCAGCCAAGACACATAGGTTCCCATCTATACTTCAAAGATTTATAATGCGTTAAAAAGGTACAACCAAAGGCCTGTCGACTGCATATAATTTATTTAACTCCCCGCCGGTTCAAGAGAAATTGTCATTTATGTTGAAATGGGAACGGGACTTGGGTGTGTCCTACCCATTAGAACAGTGGTCTAAGGCTTTGGTGTGGTACTTGGGTTGCTCCTCATGTATCAACCATTTAGAGCTTAGTAAGAAAATACAATTAAGATGGTTTCTTTTCCCCAAAAGGCTATCACATGTTTATCCTTCGTACTCTCCCCTCTGCTGGAAAAAATGTGGGAATATGGGCATGCTCCTCCACGTCTGGTAGACTTGCCCAAAAATTACCTTTTTTTGGAACCAAGTTTTCTCCCTTAAATCTAAATGTATGATGGTTCAGCTTCACCCAGATCCGGCCATGGCGTTGTTTATTTTGGAATCTCAGACCTACCAAAAGAGATTAGATGGATCTGGTCATCTATTTGTATTGTAGCTAGGCAAAGCATTACTGTCTCGTGGAATCAACCAGCGGTCCCATCCCCATGGGAAGTCATAGATACAGTTAACACTTCAAAGTTATATGAATTCACCCTCTTTTATAACCCTCAGAGATGTACCACTCTGGAGGAGCGCTGGGCTCTCTGGTTGTCTTCATCTTCACCCTTTGCTTCCCTTCCTCCCTGAGACGTAACTTCCAACCTAAGGTATAATCTGGCCCCCTCCTCTGATAGTTACACTTCTTAAGGCTTTATGTGGATTCTAAGGCTGTTTCTGAGAGGCATTACCCCTACTTCCCCCCTCCCTCCCCCCCTTTTCTCCCTCTGCTCCTTTTCCACCTTTTCCTCCCCCATTTTGCTGTTATGACCTGATATATTGGTTGTGTAAAATGTGTAACTACTGTGGCTATTACTTGATATATTGTCATCTTTTAAATGTAAATATTTACACTGTTATTGAAAAATCTAATAAAATATTGTTTAAAAAAAAATACTGACTGCAATACTAAGTGTTTCTACCTCAATTCTATATTATGTCCACAATATGGCAACATGTCAATACCATGATTCTTTGTTATACTTTGCTGCCATTTTGTGGACATAATATAGAATACAGATTAAAATAATTAGTATTGAAGTCAGTATTGGTATTATTTATAACATGGGGTATTTTTTGCACAAGTACTAGTTACTTTGGTCAATATACATATTTTTTATATTTGTATTCACTTTATATGCCATCTCAAAAAGAAGTAGAAAGATGTATATTGACCATAGTGACTTTACCAAGGTAATAAATAATACCAATACTGACTGCAATAATAATTATGCAACCTGAATTCTATATTATGTCCACAAAATGGCAGCAAAGTATAACAAATCAAATGTCAATACCATGATTCCTTGTCATACTTTGCTGCCATCTTGTGGACATAATATAGAATACAGGTTGAAATTATTATTGCAGTTAGTATTGGTATTATTTATTACATTGGGTATTTTTTACACAAGCACTAGTCACTTTGGTCTACATGCATCTTGTATTCACTTAATTTAATATTTATTTGTTAGGGTGGTATATAAAGTGAATATAAATGTAAAAAAGTTGTATATAGACCAAAGTACTAGTGCTTGTGCAAAAAAATACCTAATGTATTAAATAATACTGATACTGACTGTTATTTGAACCTGTATTCTATGTTTACAAGATGGCAGCAAAGTATAACAAGGAATCATGTGATAGATATTTGATTTGTTATACTTTGCTGCCATCTTGTGGACATAATATTGAATACAGGTTGAAATAATTAGTATTGCAGTCAGTTGTGGAATTATTTATTACATTGGGTATTTTTTGAACAAGCACTAGTCACTTTGCTCTATATACATCTTTTTTACATTTGTATTCATTTTATATACCATCCCAAAACATAAATATTATATTAAGTGAATACAAATGTAAAAAAGGTGTATATAGACCAAAGTGACTAGTGCTTGTTCAAAAAATACCCAATGTAATAAATAATTCCACATTGACTGCAATGCTGATTATTTCAACCTGTATTCTATATTATGTCCACGAGATGGCAGCAAAGTATAACAAATCAAATATCAATATAATGATTCCTTGTTGGTCCAACAGTGCAGACCAGCTCACTCCTGTGAACCACCTTGAGCCTCAGCTGACCTGCTTAACTCCGTTGTGCCCGGATCAGGATGTAGGAGTCCATCCATACAAATGTGAACAACAACAGAACAAAGTCCAGCAATAACGTGAGCAGTCCAGGATGCTGTTAAAAATTGTTCTTTCACTTTATTCGCAAATCCATTAAAAAGCAATGGTCCAAGCAGTTCAAGACAGCATTAACGCAGGAAAGTAGTGCAGATAGGACTACGCGTTTCAGCGGAAAAACCCTCCTTCTTCACGGTCCAGAATCTGCTTGTTAAATTCCTTGTTATACTGTGCTGCCATCTTGTAGACATAATATAAAATACAGGTTAAAATAATTATTGCAGTCAGTATTGGTATTATTTATTACATTGGTAATTTTTTGCACAAGCGCTAGTCACTATATTCTATAAACATCTTTTTTTACATTTATATTCACTTTAAATACCATCTCAAAAAATAAATATATTAAGTGAATACAAATGTAAAAAAGATGTATATAGACCAAAGTGACTAGTGCGTGTGCAAAATATACCTAATGTCATAAATAATACCAATACTGAGTGCAATAATAATTATTTTAAATTGTATTCTATATTATGTCCACAAGGTGGCAGCAAAGTATTACAAATCAAATGTCAATACCATGATTCCTTGTTATCTGAACTATGAACTGTCGGGTGAAGTCCGGGACTTGTAGAATTGGTAAACTGGCGAGGGCAGCTTTCAATGCTGTGAAGAACCGCTCACAGTCATCTGTCCAGGTGACTACTTGCGGTAGCTTTTTTTGGTGAGGTCTGTCAACGGCTTAGCAAGGGCACTATAGTTAGGAATTAACTTCCTATAGTATGCTGCTGTACCCAAGAAGGACATCACCTGCTTCTTTGACTTGGGGGTAGGCCAGGAGGTTATGGCATCAACCTTCCTTGGGTTTGGTTTCCCTGGGTTTGGTACTGCACCTCCGTCATGCCGATCTGACACTTCCCTGGCTTTACAGTCAGCAAAGCGCTCTGGATCCGCATGAAGCAGGTGTCCCAGGTGTTCCTCCTAAGTGGGAATAAAGATGGCAATGTCATCCAGGTAAGGGACAGCAAACCCTTCTAGTCCCTTGAGCAGTCGTTGGAAAGTGGTAGGAGCATTTCTCATACCAAAGGGCATGACAAGAGATTCATACAGCCTGAATGGAGTAAAGAAGGCGGACCTTTCTTGTGCTTCCTTGGACATACGAATCTGCCAGTATGCTCGACTCCGGTCCATGATTGTCAGGTATTGGTACTCAGCTAAGCAATCCAGCAGCTCATTGAGGCGTGGCATTGGGTATGCATCGGGTGCTTTGATGGCATTTAGCCTCCTGTAGTCCACACAAAACCAGGTTGTCTGGTCCTTTTTTGGAACCAAAACTATCGGCGAGGCCCATGCACTTTTGAACCTCTGGATCACCCCCAAGCTTTAGCATTTCATTCATCTCCCTTTTTATGTCCTTTTGTACCTTTAGGGAGACACGGTATAGGGGTTGATTGATTGGGGGATGACTCGCTGTGTCCACCTGGGTGGCTTCCCTGGGACATTCGTGAAGGTTGTCAGGTAGGGCCAGAATACCTCCCACAGCTGGGACCTTTAGTCCATGGATAGCTGTGGGTTGAATGTGTGGCGCCCTGGACAAGCCAGGGGCCACAGAGAACAACACCAACACACCCCACACTCCCGGTAGGCACATCAAGGTCAGACACAAAACCCTTGTTGCCTTCCTCCAGGGGCTGATGTCAACACCAGGGGGTGGAGCCAGGCAGTTGGTCTCCACCCACCAAGGAGTTCACAGTCCTGGAGGCAGGAAAAACAGTCAGTCTAGTTTGGAGGAGAGGAGAGAGTAGTTTTGGAGGTGAAAGTGAGAGCAAGTGAAGTAGCAGTCGAGCAGTCTGAAGTTGGTCCGGGTGTGTGGCCCGGACGGAGCAGCAAGGTTGGCAGATGGTGGTGACCGTCTGCAGGAGTGGCCTATCGGAGTTTACCGTAAGGACCGTGGACGGGCGGTGGCCCGGCGGTACCGGACCGGTACACAAAGAGAAGTCAGCACCATCTGGCAGGGGCTTACGGACCCCGGCAAGGCTAGGAGTTGCCGTGAATTTGCCAAATTCGTTAGCGAAGGGAACCTCCTGGGTTTCCCAGCAGCCAAGTCCCGACAGAAAGCAGTAGCCCGACCAGGAGAGGGAGACACCGCCACCGCCAAGGCAACCGTTTCCCAGGGCCAGCGCCTGCGGGCAAAAGGGGCTTCTCCGGTCCATATCCAAGCCGGGGAGCGGGTTACCGGTGGGAACCCATTGGAACCGTTTACAGTACATAGGTGCAGGGAAAGGCAGTCACCACCAACCTGCCGGGAGAAACAACACCGCAGCCGTCTGTGGGACCCGTCCATCCAGCCGTGTGTTTTACCGAGAACTGTGTCCTCATCATTGGCTGAGTGAGTACCACCGTGCCGTGTGGCACAGTGCTGCCCCCGCGACCCTGCACCTCGCCAGGCCCCGTAACCCGCCTGCCATCCATCATCCCTACCCCATCACCGGGCCCCGGGACAACCAACCCCCTACCCATGGAGGGAAGAACTAACAACCAGGCTGCTCCCTGTCATCGCTCCCGGGATCCCCGTCCAGAGCAGCGGTGGTGTCACCAATCTCACCACAACCGTGGGTGGCGTCACGGACAATAATCAAAACCCCCACAATCAAAATCCCCTTTTCACTCACGGGCGAGGAACGCTGCTCGAGTCCCCGGGATCCGGCCCACCGATCGAGCCACCACCGAGCAGCAGCAGCAGCAGCCGGACCCGAGCAGTGGGAGAGCGCAGCGTCCCCTCCTCCGCCCGCGACAACTGCAACCTCCTCAATAGACCCTCCATCCCGGGCTGATGTGAGTGTGCCAACCCCATGCCAGCAGCCGAGCTGCTCGGATCCGGATTCGCAGTGGCTCGAGGGTCTCTGGACCCGGGGGTCGTGTGGCCACTCAAATAAAAGGGGAGTATGTACAAGGGGAATTATAGAGTGATGGTCCTGGTAGTATGAAACTTGCCGGGTCCCGCTCCCAACTATGGCTAAGTGTGGGAGCTTGCTCTCAGGGCTCACACTTGGGATTTCCTGGACCGTATTTAATTGGAAAGTCATATCCCCCTCGTTGCGCTAATGCCCCGATTTTAGAGCAGGTGGGAATGGCTCTTGAAGACTCCATTCTCCTCGGGTAACTTATCGGGTTGCCTGAAGCTACTCCCCGACCTAGGGTCCACGTACTCCGTCGTGCCTTGGTCCCAGCCCGGTGATGGTGCAAGGCCGCCGGTTGTCCTCCTCAACAGATCCATGCCCTTTGCCATGACCCCCTGCGACCAGGGGTCCAGCTCCTCTAGGCCCAGACCACCGTCTGCCACCTAGATTGCTTCCCAGGAGCGCCGCTCCCGACTTCCTCTCACTTTCACTTCTCAGACTCAACTCTCTGCTTTTGACACTCCTGACCTCCTCTCCCAACCCCCCAGGTGGGCGACTCTATTCCACTCAAGCCGTCCACTGGTGTGTCTGGTGGGTGTGGTGCAGGGTGTATCTAGGATTTGATTAGCTGATGTAGGCAACACCATGTAGTTAGGGACGCTAAACCAAGAAGGAGGTGGATACTGCACAGGAGGGCAGATTGTGCAATACCCTGTGACGCCCTGATAGTCCAGGGGCGTCACATTCCCCCTTGGTTAAACATAGCTCATCCTCGAGCTACAGGACATCAGAGGTTTATTTTTTTTTCAAAACTGCAAAATAGATAAAGAAGAACATTTGTTTATTTACAGGGTTCATCCCACATTAGGGAGGCTTTGCACTTAAGCGTTACGGCATTTTTGAGTTCATCATATCAACATTGCAACGCTACCTGTTACATTAGTAGCGGAGGCTCAACCCGCTCCGTTGCAGCTTCCTGCGACAGTCCAGTCCCAATGTTCTGGATCCCGTTAACCCGCCACCTAAACAACCTGACCCGCTGCATACCTATTCATGGGTTCCTGACCAGGTTAAGGTCCCAGGTGTTGCAAAAGACGACTCTGGTGGGCACAGGAGGTGCAACTATTTACAATACACAAGTCTGTGTTAGTCACAACCAGCCCCATGACCATGGTCCATTTTCACTAAACATTGGTGCATAAATATAACGAAGTCCATGCACCTGGTGCACACATTATTTGATCTTCTTCCTAATTAGGTGACTTTCTCTATTGATTTAAACCTGGTTGATTAAAACACTGTTGTTTCCTAACATTTCTCTATATGGAAAATAACAAACTTTGTAAAACAATAAAAGAAAACACAGATACCTGACAGTTTAGATTTTCACATTACTGGTACCATCAACATTCTTCCCTATACCTTCGTGGGGGCTGACCAAAGTTAACCCGGGTCCACCTTCTCAACTCTAGACACTCTTCCCCCACTTGTGACATGGCAATGCTTTCTACAGGTTCTTTGCCCTCAGTGATAGGTGTAGCTGGTAGGACTCTACGTGTGCGTGGTAAGGGTATAGGTGCTATACTAGATGCTGAAGTGGGTGCAGTGTCAGTAAGCCTTTCCTGTTCTGGTTCTTCCACAGGTTGTGGGAATGTTAACACAGGGACTATTACTGCTCCATTCTGCATAGGCCAATATTCTGGAAAGTCACCTAGAATGGTACAGATCATTCTCTTCCTTCCTTCCACCACTTGAGGTTGGGGCTGAGCTCCATCTGCTACTCTTAAGGGCTCTGGACATTTTTTTAAATGGTCTCGGGTTACAGTAGCCATGGTCTGTCACTGATCCTTGCTGATTAGGCAAGTCTTTTGGTTGTCGAAGTTGGATGGTTGTACCACATATGGCTCCTTTTCCCATTGATCATCCAATCTGTGCAGCTTTCTCTTCCTTTACAGCACAATCTCACCTGGTGAGAAAGGGGTTGCTTTTGCCTGCTTGTTAAAGTTCCTTTCTTGCCGTTTTTTGTTTTGATTCAAACTCTCTTCAACACACTTTTGAATCTGTTTATACTGGATATGGCAGCATGAGTCCCAATCCACCCCGGGCAAGTAGGTTTCAGGCAACTCAACCTCCATCTCCAAGTCCACTGGGAGTCTTCCAGGTCTGGCCCTCATCAGGTAAGATGGGGTGCATTTGGTGGATCCCACGGGAATGTTGTTATAGATATCCACAAGGTCTGGTAGCTTTTCAAGCCACTGGTTCCGCTCTTTAAGGGGAAGAGTCTTCAGCAGATTGATCACTAGATGGTTCATCTTTTCGCACATCCCATTTGTCTGTGCATGATAGGGTGTGGTGCGTATCTTCTTGCACCCGTACAAGCTACATAACTCCTGGAAGATTTCAGCTTCAAATTCCGGACCTTGGTCGGTAAGGACTCGATCGGGATATGCATGTGGCCTACAAAAGTGCGCTTGGAACGCCTTTGGCGCTGTGCTGGCAGTCAAATCTTTAACAGGTACCGCCATCAGGAACCGAGAGTAGTGGTCTATCATTGTGAGCGCGTACATATACCCACTCCTGCTGGGGGTTAACTTTACATGATCCTGTCGCGGGCGGGGAGGACGCTAACACTCGGGTCCGGCGCTGCTACGGCTGCTGTTCGGTGGCTCGAGCGGTGGGCCGGATCCGGGGACTCGAGCGGTGCCCCCCTCGCCCGTGAGTGAAAGGGGTGGTTGGTTTGGGGGATTTAGTCTGTGATGCAACCCACGGGTCGTGGTGAAGATGGGCACCACCGCTGCTGGTGACGGGGATCCCGGGACCGATGGTAGGGAGCAGCTGGGATGTTGTTTTCCCCCACCGTGGGTAAGGGTCGGTGGTCCCGGGGACGGATGATGTGACGGGGAGGCAGGGTTGGTGAGGTGCAGGGTTGCAGGGACAGCGCGGCGCGGTGCCGGATGGCACGGGTGTACTCACTCAGCAAGAAAGGTACAAAGTCCTCAGTAAACCAAACGGCTGGATGGACGGGTCCCGCAGCCGGCTGCAGTGTCTCTCCCCGGACAGGTGATGGTGGCTGTCTTTCCCTGCACCTTGATGTTCTCATTTGACTACTATGGATCCCCAACGGTAGTCCGCTCCTCGGTGTATGGGTACCGGAGGAGCCCGTTTGCCCTCAGGCGCTGGCCCTTGGGTCTCTAGCCTTAGGCGGTAGCTGCATACCCTCACGGTGTGGGCAGTTGCCTTCAATCGGGACTTTTGCTGTTATGAAACCCCTGGGGTTCCAGTCACATTCGGATCTGACTATTGTCGGCGGCTCCAAGCCTGGTCAGGGTCCGATGGCCCTGCCTGTGTGTGCTGGCTTCACTTCGCTCCCCGGTCGGTACCGGCGGGCCGTCGCCCAACCCCGGTCCTACGGTTCCGCGTTGCTCCACCACTCCTGCAGACGGACACCACCATCTGCCAACCTTGCTGTCAGTGCCTGGGCCAGAAACCCAGACACGTAAGTGTCCACTTCTCTCACTTCACTCCTCAACACTCAACTCCTAACTGACACTTTTCCCGCCTCCAGGCCTGTGAACTCCTCGGTGGGGCCAACCGCTTAGCTCCGCCCCACCTGGTGTGGACATCAGACCCTGGAGGGAGGCAACAAGGGTTTTGTGTTTGGCTGGTGTCCCTGTCTACTGGGGGTGGGGTGTTTGTGTGTTATCTGTGACGACCTGGCTAGGCCAGGGCGCTACATTCCCCCTTGGTGAAATGCAGACCGTCCGCGGGCTGCCCGTCCATCGCCGGTTTTATTTTTCAACTGTAAAAATATAAATTAACATGTAAAACGTTTTAAACATATAAGCATTTTTGTGAGGACACTTAAACGTTGCACATATAAACATTTTTAATGACGGACGGACGGATGTCTTCCGCTCTACCACCCAAGCAACCTAGCCCTGATGCTGCTCCTAAGAAGTGGGCAGCACCCCTTGACCCCAGTCCTCCGGCTCCGACGGAAAATCACCTCTCAACTTATTTACAAGCCCACAAGTTCGTGGGTGGCCTGCCAGTTCTCGGCCATGTCCATGAGTAGTCTCTCATTCGGGGGGGGGGGGGGAAAGCACACAGGGTCCCTCCGGGGACAACTTGCTGGCAACGGCCGGAATAATCAGTTAGATAATCAGATGAAGGTTCACGGTTCATTAAAGTTATTCATTCACATATTTACACACTTAACATACGACACCCCTAAATGGTAGTTGCCCTGTACCTAAGTGGGGGTTGGCCTAGGTTGGGGCGTGTGGACCTTCTGGGCCCAATGCTATCAGTGGAGGGCAAGTGGACAGAAGAGGCAGTCAGCTCCTCTTCCCGTCTACTGTGTGGGGCCGGCGGAGACTCAGGGGGACTGATAACAGGTGCAGCCCTGAGCACTGGTTCACGGGCGGTTACTTCCGTCTCCTTTTCCTCCACGGGTTGTGGGAACATTATTACCGAAATAAGCACCGCGCCGTTCTGTGTAGCCCAGTCCGCTGGGAAATCACCCATTACTGTGTGAATCACCTCTTTCTCCCCGGTTGGTCTGGGGGTTGGAACTTCAGCTGCCACCTTCAATAGTGATGGGCACCTCTTCAGGTGGTCCCTGGACACCGTGGCCGAAGTCTTTCCCTTGTCACGACTAATCTGGTAGGCCTTCTCATTCTCCCATTCAGTGGGTTGTATAACATACGGGGTCTTTTCCCACTGGTCATCAAGCTTATGGGTTCTTCTTTTTCGTTTCAGCACTACATCTCCAGGTTTAAAGGGGCCAGCTGGAGCCCGCTTGTTGAAGTACTGTTCCTGCTGTTCCCGGCTCCGACCCAGGTTCCTCTCTACGTACTCCTGGACCTGTCGGTACTGCGCTCTCCGCCGAGTGTCCCATCCAGCAGTCGAAGGGAGGGCTTCTGGAGCTTCCAAACCCATTTCTAAGTCCACCGGCAACCGGCCTGGCCGAGCTCTCATCAAACACGTGGGTGTACATTTGGTAGAGCTAGAAGGGATGTTATTGTACATATCGACCAGGTCAGGCAGCTTTTCTGGCCACAGGTTCCGCTCTTCTAGCGGTAACGTCTTGAGGAGACCCAGGACCAAATGGTTCATCTTTTCACACATGCCATTAGTCTGGGCATGGTAAGGCGTGGTCCGAATCTTCTTGCAGCCATACAACTGGCAGAATTCCTGAAACACCTCCGCTTCAAAAGCCGGGCCCCGGTCGGTAAGCACCCTCTCCAGGTACCCGTGCGGTCGGCAAAAGTAGGCCTGGAAGGCTCTAGCAGCAGTACGACCGGTCAGGTCCTTGACTGGGACAACCACCATGAATCTCGAGTAGTGGTCTACGATGGTCAGGGCGTAGGTGTACCAACTTCGGCTAGGGGTGAGTTTGACGTGGTCCAGGCCGACCAACTCCAGCGGCTGATGGGTGATGATTGGGCGTAGAGGGGCCTTCTGGCTGGCCTCGTCTCTTCGTCGCAGTACACAGGGACCATACTCTCGGCACCAGGCCTCCACAGATTCCCGCATCCCACTCCAATAGAACTGCTCTCTCAACAGCATCTCCAGCTTCTTCCACCCAAAGTGCCCGGCACCGTCATGGTAAGCCCGTAGAACTGTGGGCACACTAGCCTGAGGAATCACTAGCTGACGAACCTTCTCATGGGTCTTCGGGTTGATCAGTTCCCGATTTCCCCTGGTCCAGATGCAGCCAGGCTCGTTCTTTCTGTCGCGGGCGGAGGAGGTGACGCTGCGCTCTCCCACTGCTCGGGTCCGGCTGCGGCTGCTGCTGTTCGGTGGTGGCTCGAGCGGTGGGCCGGATCCCGGGGACTCGAGCGGCGTTCCTCGCCCGTGAGTGAAAAGGGAGGTTGATTGTGGGGGATTGGATTATTGTCCGTGATGCCACCCACGGTTGTGGTGATTTTGTGGACACCACCGCTGCTCTGGACGGGGATCCCGGGAGCGATGACAGGGAGCAGCCTGGATGTTAGTTCTCCCCTCCGTGGGTAGGGGTTAGTTGTCCCGGGGCCCGGTGATGGGGTAGGGTAGGGATGGTGGCAGGCGGGTTGCGGGGCCTGGCGAGATACAGGGTCGCAGGGGCAGCGCTGTGCCGCACGCACGGGGGTACTCACTCAGCCAGTAATCACGACACAGTCCTTGGTAAAACACTCGGCTGGATGGACGGGTCCCCCAGACGGCTGCGGTTGTTGTCTCCCTGTAGATGGTGGTGTCTGTCTCTCCCTGCACCTAAGTTCCTGTTTGGTAGCGATGGGTTCCCACCGGTAACCCGCTCCCCGACTTGGATATGGGCCAGAGGAGCCCCTTCTTGCCCGCAGGCGCTGGCCCTGGGAAACTGGTGCCCTTGGCGGTGGCGGTGTCTCCCCTTCACAGTTGGATGGTTGCCTTCTATCGGGACTTGGTTGTTTGGAAACCCAGGAGGTCCCCTTCACTGACGGATTTAGCAAATTCACGGCGACTCCTAGCCTTGCCGGGATCCGAAAGGCCCCTGCCAATGGTGCTGGCTTCTCCTTGTGTACCGGTCCGGTACCGCCGGGCCACCGCCCATCCACGGTCCTTACGGCAACTCCGATCAGCCTCCACTGCAGACGGTCACCACCGTCTGCCAACCTTGCTGTTTAGTCCGGGCCACACCCCCGGACTCTGTCAGTCAGTTGCTCTACTACTACACCTTGCTCCTCACACTTTCACTGTTCAAACTGAACTGACCCTTTTCCCTCCTCCAGGACTGTGAACTCCTTGGTGGGTGGAGACCAACCACCTGGCTCCACCCCCTGGTGTGAACATCAGCCCCTGGGAAGGCAACAAGGATTTTGTGTTTGACTTTGGTGTGCCTACAGGGAGTGTGGGGTGTGGTGGTGGTGTTACCTGTGGCCCCTGGCTTGTCCAGGGCGCCACATTCCCCCTTAGCAAAATGCAGACCGTCCTCGGGCTGCCCGTCCATCACCGGTTTTATTTTTCTGGTTAACTGTAAAAGTAAAGAAAACACAATACAAGTAAAATAACTTCATCCCACATCGGGAGGCACTTTTCTTAAAATGTTACTAAACGGTTAACGGTTACGGCTTCCGCTCTCTCCCACCCAAGCAACCTGGCCCTGATTCTGCCCCTAAGAAAACAGGCAGCACCCCTTGACCCCAGTCCAGCACCAAGTTACCCGAGCGGGATCTGTCCTTCCCCTCCAGAGGATTGCCACCGGTTCCGGTGGTGGCTGGGCCCCAGCCGGCTCCACTGCGGGCCCTTCCTCCAAACTGCCTCTCCGGAGGCAGCAACGGTAAAGCCATAAAACATAAACTTTATTTATTTACAAGCCACTAGTTTGTGGTTGCCCTGCAATTTCACGGGCCTGTCCATAATGAGTTCCTTATGCAGAACTGTAGACGGTCCCCACGGGGACAACGGTGCCGGCAACGACCGGTTTCAAATCACGTAGACAATCAGGTAACATTCTCATCAATTATTCATTTTCATTTTTCAAAACTTTTAAACAACACACACTGTTGGTCCCAACGGGGACGGTGACAACGGTATTCCGCTGCCCTTACTCAGATTCCTCGGCATCACTTGGGGGAGGGGCGCGGTGCTCACACGGGCCTCCTGGCTGCCCCTCAGCTTCGCATCCAGCGCAAACCACCCTCTCTCCCCACAGTGCCGGGTGTACTGTACCAAGTCGCCCGGCATCATGTTACGGCCGGGGTGCTCTTCTGGCAGGTGAGCATTAACATCCCGCCGGGCTATGAAAACTTCGGCCTCCAGGCCCGGTTCATATATGAAACCAAAGCCCCGGCGGACATCAAACCGCCTCACCTGCCCTTCATACAGGAGGCCCCGGACACGGAAGGTTGCTTGTCTCAAGATTTCCTTCTCCCGGATTGTACGGGCCACCATCTCCGCCTTCTTCTTTTCTCTCTCCGCGATCTCCGAGCCCAGCGGTGTCGGCTCCCTATCCCAATACGGTGCTGCTGCGAGCTCCGGCGCACGGGTCGGGCCCCGCGAGACCTTTTGGACACTGCCCACTGCTGGTGATCTGGGCGGAAGGTCCAGCGGTGACTTGGCCTGGGACTCCGCCTTGCAGCGACAACCCGGCGCAACCTCAGCTGAGGTGGGGGGGATGGGCACAGGGGCTTTCTTCCGCTGGGCCTTCTGCTCGGAGCGGCCTGTCGGCTCCGGCTCGGGGAAAGTCTCTGTACATGCCTTCGGCTCGGACTCTGCACTTTCCAAGGCAGCACTTCCGGACGGTCACGGGCTCCGGCTACAGGTCGATCCGCCTGGGCGGACATGCGGGGTATCGCTACCGGTTGCGGTGGTAGCAGGCCTAGTGGCGGGGTCACGGCAGCCGAGATGGTTAGCGAGGGAGGTAGTAGGGCGAGCGGGTTCAGACCGGGTCCCGCAGCCGCGATGACCGACCCACTAGGGGTACCGGGGCGTGGGTCACTCACCCTCCCTTCCACAACTTCCTCCTCGCATCTCCGCACGGTCGCTATAACCTCCGCCATGTCGGTCTCCCACTCCTCCAAGAGGAGCTGCATCTTGACCTGCAGCCGCTGGTGGAGCTGCGCGGTCCGGATCTCCACCCACGCCGCGGTTCCAGGCGCGGGGGCTACGGTGCTTCGGGACGTCATGTACATCTTGCTGGCGGCCTCTTCCAGGAACAGCAAAATGGCCGCAGGGTCCTGGCGTCCCCGCTTTTATAGCCACGCTCACATGCGGCCAGCCGCCATTCCGTCCCCTTCAGCCTCTTTTCGGCTCCTCCTCTACAGGGGTGGGGTTTCGGCCTTCACGCCTCCACTACTCGAGGAGACCCTCGAGCGGGAACTTTTTCACGCCCAAGATGGCGGCTTCTCAAATTTTTCGGCCGGACGCCTCCGGCGGTCACAAGGCGCACGTCTACCAGACGGCAGAGCGGTAAGATCCTGTTCGTGACGCCAAGTTGTCGCGGGCGGAGGAGGTGACGCTGCGCTCTCCCACTGCTCGGGTCCGGCTGCGGCTGCTGCTGCACGGTGGTGGCTCGAGCGGTGGGCCGGATCCCGGGGACTCGAGCGGCGTTTCTCACCCGTGAGTGAAAAGGGAGGTTGATTGTGGGGGATTGGATTATTGTCCGTGATGCCACCCACGGTTGTGGTGATTTTGTGGACACCACCGCTGCTCTGGACGGGGATCCTGGGAGCGATGACAGGGAGCAGCCTGGATGTTAGTTCTCCCCTCCGTGGGTAGGGGTTAGTTGTCCCGGGACCCGGTGATGGGGTAGGGTAGGGATGGTGGCAGGCGGGTTGTGGGGCCTGGCGAGGTGCAGGGTCGCAGGGGCAGCGCTGTGCCGCACGGCACGGGGGTACTCACTCAGCCAGTAATCACGACACAGTCCTTGGTAAAACACTCGGCTGGATGGACGGGTCCCCCAGACGGCTGCGGTTGTTGTCTCCCTGTAGGTGGTGGTGTCTGTCTCTCCCTGCACCTAAGTTCCTGTTTGGTAGCGATGGATTCCCACTGGTAACCCGCTCCCCGACTTGAATATGGGCCGGAGGAGCGCCTTCTTGCCCGCAGGCGCTGGCCCTGGGAAACTGGTGCCCTTGGCGGTGGCGGTGTCTCCCCTTCACGGTTGGACAGTTGCCTTCTATCGGGACTTGGTTGTTTGGAAACCCAGGAGGTCCCCTTCACTGACGGATTTGGCAAATTCACGGCGACTCCTAGCCTTGCCGGGATCCGAAAGGCCCCTGCCAATGGTGCTGGCTTCTCCTTGTGTACCGGTCCGGTACCGCCGGGCGACCGCCCGTCCACGGTCCTTACGGCAACTCCGATCAGCCTCCACTGCAGACGGTCACCACCGTCTGCCAACCTTGCTGTTCAGTCCGGGCCACACCCCCGGACTCTGTCAGTCAGTTGCTCTACTACTACACCTTGCTCCTCACACTTTCACTGTCCAAACTGAACTGACCCTTTTCCCTCCTCCAGGACTGTGAACTCCTTGGTGGGTGGAGACCAACCGCCTGGCTCCACCCCCTGGTGTGAACATCAGCCCCTGGGAAGGCAACAAGGATTTTGTGTTTGGCTTTGGTGTGCCTACAGGGAGTGTGGGGTGTGGTGGTGGTGTTACCTGTGGCCCCTGGCTTGTCCAGGGCGCCACATTTCCACAGCCGTTGGGCCTCAGGAGGAGCAGCAGGGTCCAGGCTAGTGGAACCTTGTTCAATCATGGTCTTGACCACTTGGACGGCAGGCGCTTGGTCTTGGGCTTCTTGCCATCCTAGACTGGGCAGTGGATCCAGGTTCGCCTGCTGCTGCTTGACATGCAACTGCTTGACTGGTGGCCGGTGAAATGCAGGCAGCTCGATTTCTTCGAGATCATCGCCCTCCGGCCCCTCATCCGATAGGTGGGGTATCCGGGATAGCGCGTCCGCGTTGGTGTTCTTGCGGGCGGCTCGGTACTTGATCATGAAGTCATAATTAGACAGCCTGGCCACCCACCGCTGCTCCAACGCGCCCAGCTTGGCCGTGTCCAGATGGGTCAACGGATTATTGTCCGTATAGGTGGTGAACTTAGCGGCCACAAGGTAATGGCGGAACCGCTCAGTAATGGCCCACACCAGGGCTAGGAACTCAAGCTTGAAGGAGCTGTAATTCTCAGGGTTCTTCTCCGTGGGCCGGAGTTTTCTGTTGGCATAGGCGATAACTTTTTCCCTTCCATTCTGGACCTGGGACAGGACGGCTCCCAAGCCTACATTACTGGCATCGGTGTAGAGGATGAATGGGAGATTATAATCGGGGTATGCCAGAATTTCTTCCCCGTTCAAGGCCGTCTTCAGCTGGCGAAAGGACTCTTCGTGCTTCTCTTCCCATGCCAATGGGGTTCCAGAGGGCTTGCCACCCTTGGTCTGTCCCACGAGGAGGTCTTGCATGGGGGCGGCCATCTTCGTGTACCCCTTAATGAAGCGACGATAGTAGCCCACCAGGCCCAGGAACTGTCTCACCTCCCTCACCGTGGTCGGCCTCGGCCAGTCCTGAATGGCAGTGATCTTCTCAGGGTCTGGGGCGACGCCTTTCGCGCCCACTACGTGTCCGAGGTACTGCACCCTGGGTTTCAGTAGGTGGCACTTAGAGGGCTTCAATTTCATCCCATATTTGGCTAGGGATGCGAATACTTCAGCCAGGTGTTCCAGATGGGCCTCGTACGTCTGGGAGTACACGATCACATCGTCCAGGTACAGTAGGACCGTTTCGAAGTTGAGATGTCCCAGGCAGCACTCCATGAGCCGTTGGAAGGTCCCAGGGGCATTGCACAGCCCGAACGGCATGCTGTTAAACTCACAGAGTCCCATGGGGGTGGCGAATGACGTCTTCTCACGGTCCTCTGGCGCGACCGCTACCTGCCAGTACCCGCTAGTGAGGTCAAGGGTAGAGAAGAAGTTAGCAGTTCTCAGTGCAGCTAGCGACTCTTCGATACGGGGGAGAGGGTAGGCATCTTTGTGCGTGATCTGGTTGATCTTCCGGTAATCCACACACATTCTCATGGTGCCGTCCTTCTTCTTTACCAGCACCAGTGGGGCTGCCCAGGGACTACAACTATCCCGAATGACCCCCGCCTCCTTCATGTTCCTCAACATGTCTTTAGCACATTGATAGTGTGCTGGCGGAATGAGCCTATACCTCTCTTTGATGGGTGGGTGTAGGCCTGTAGGGATATGGTGTTGAATCCCCTTAATCCTCCCGAAATCTAATGGGTGCTCGCTGAAAACCTGTTCATACTCTTGCACTACCCTGTATACCCCTTCTCTGTGATGCGTGGGCGTGGTTTCAGAACCTAGATGTAGTTCCTGGCACCACTCCTCTAACTGTTCAGGGGGTGTATGGTTACTGGCAGGGGATGCTGAGGTGGGAGGGATGGCTTCGTGAATGGTGTGAGGGTCTAGGGTGAGCAGCTTGGCGAGGGTAGCGTAACGGGGGAGCCTGACTTCCTCCTCTCGACAATTCAGCACTCTCACAGGCACTCCCCTTTTTAACGTCGACCACCCCTCTGGCCGCCATCACCGTGGGCCAGTGTTCAGAAGGCATGGGCTCCACCATCGCCATGTAGTCGCGCCCCTGGGGACCTACTGCTGCCCTGCACCAGATCATCATTTCACTTAGGGGTTACACTACTAGGGGGGGCCACATCCATCACCCTCACTCCACCAATCTCTCTGCCAGTCGAGCTCACTTGCTGCCGATACAGCAGGGCCTGGATCTCACGCTGCACAGCCCTCTGTCGGACCCCTCCTGCCGTGGCGGCCAACTGCTGCAACAGATTCAGCACCTCACTCATACAATGCTCCATTACGTTGGTCCCCAAAATTACTTTCGGGGTATGATCACTGGGTTCATTCATTACCACAATCATCCCTTGATTCTTTAACTCTGCACGTCCCACAGTCAGGGTCACTTGCTTGTATCCCACCTGGGTTAGTGGGAGTCCATTGGCTGCAATCAGGGTCAGGCTATCATCAGAGGGGGCAAGTTCGTCAGTGCCCCAATACTGCTGGTACAGCATATATGGTATAGTGGTTACCTGTGATCCTGTGTCCAAGAGGGCCATGAGGGGGACGCCGTCCACTGCCAGGGAAATGATGGGGCGAGCTCCGACGTACCGGTCTCGCCAATCAGGGGGGCCGTTGGTGTCTACTCCTGAGGATTGGCCTTTGGCCCCAGGGGTTGCTCGTTTAACGGGCACCACCTAGAGTAGTGGCGAGGCTTGCTGCACCTGTAACAGATAGGAGGCCCATACTGTGAGTCATTGGTCCTTCTCCGCTGCATCCAGGGGACGTCCTCCGGGCTGTCGGCGAGCTGGATCCCTCCCGGGGACTTGACTCTTGTTGGCAGCTGGAGTGCGGCGAGGATCTTGGCTAGGTCTCCATCCATGCGGCGGACCTGGGCTGCTAGTTCCTCCATCATCCCGATGGGTGCTGCCGGAGTTGGTAGCGCCGGGGGTGGAGGCACCACCGTGATAGGAGCGGTCTCAGCTGGCCATGGGGCCGCCTCAGGAGCGTCTGGCGCTGGGGCCTGCAGGGCCTTGATGGCCCGCTCTTTCAGTACTGCAAAGTCCAGATTGGGGTGTTCCAAGGCCCACAGCCGCAGCTGCTTGCGGTCTTCCACGGACCCCAGCCCCTGCAGGAATTGCTCTAGTAGCATCTTATTACTGTCCACATCATTGATAGTGTCCACCTGCTTCAGTGTACGGAGGGCCGTTTGCAGGCGCAGGGCATAGTCTCTCACATTGTCCACAGGCCGTTGTCGGCACTGATAAAACTGCATCCTCAGCTCCGCTTCAGTGCGGGTCTCAAAAGCGATTTGTAGTTTCTCGAAAATGGTGGTCACTGAGGCCTGGTCCGCGTCGGTCCTGGTCTCCACCTCCTGCTCAGCTGCGCCGGTTAGCTGCCCTAGCACTACCGCTGCCCGTTGTCTATCAGCCAGGGGATATAAATCGAGGACCGGGCTAATCTTTTTCCGGAACACCTGCAGAGCATCAGGCTTCCCATCGTACTGCGGTAGCCAGGTAGCACCGGGCACATAGGGCAGGGAGAACGGCATCACCTGGGCGACCGCTGGGCCCGCGGCCCCCCCCCGCTCCTGCGACCGGAGCAGGGGCTATCTTGTTTCCAGCTACGGGTGCGGCGGGAGCTGCACCCGCCACTCCTCCAACTCCGTCGGGCGCAGACATCTTTTTCCCATCCCCCCTTGGTTCTCTTCAGCTCTTCCGTTTGTTGGTGGTGGGGTTTCGCTTTCGCGCCTTCCCTGCTCGGAGAAGACGCTCGAGCGGGAGATTTTCGCGCCAAGATGGCGGCGCTTCAAAATTTTTGGCCAGACACCGCCGGCGGAGGTCACAAGGCGCACTTCTACTGGTAAGTAGATGGGTTCAATCCTGTTCATGACGCCAAGTTGTCGCGGGCGGGGAGGACGCTGCCGCTGCTGTGCTCTCGCTAACGCTCGGGTCTGGCGCTGCTGCGGCTGCTGCTCGGTGGCTCGAGCGGTGGGCCGGATCCGGGGACTTGAGTGGCGCCCCTCGCCCATGAGTGAAAGGGGTGGTTGGTTTGGGGGATTTAGTCCGTGACGCCACCCACGGGTCATGGTGAAGATGGGCACCACCGCTACTGGTGACGGGGATCCCAGGAGCGATGGTAGGGAGCAGCTGGGATGTTGTTTTCCCCCTCCGTGGGTAGGGGTCGGTGGTCCCGGGGCCCGATGATGTGACGGGGAGGCAGGGATGGTGAGGTGCAGGGCTACAGGGACAGCGCGGCACGGTGCCGGATGGCACGGGTGTACTCACTCAGCAAGAAAGGTACAAAGTCCTCAGTAAACCAAACGGCTGGATGGACGGGTCCCGCAGCCGGCTGCAGTGTCTCTCCCCGGACAGGTGATGGTGGCTGTCTTTCCCTGCACCTTGATGTTCTCATTTGACTACTATGGATCCCCAACGGTAGTCCGCTCCCCGGTGTATGGGTACCGGAGGAGCCCGTTTGCCCGCAGGCGCTGGCCCTTGGGTCTCTAGCCTTAGGCGGTAGCTGCATACCCTCACGGTGTGGGCAGTTGCCTTCAATCGGGACTTTTGCTGTTATGAAACCCCTGGGGTTCCAGTCACATTCGGATCTGACTATTGTCGGCGGCTCCAAGCCTGGTCAGGGTCCGATGGCCCTGCCTGTGTGTGCTGGCTTCACTTCGCTCCCCGGTCGGTACCGGCGGGCCGTCGCCCAACCCCGGTCCTACGGTTCCGCGTTGCTCCACCACTCCTGCAGACGGACACCACCGTCTGCCAACCTTGCTGTCAGTGCCTGGGCCACAAACCAAGACACCCAAGTGTTCACTCCTCTCACTTCACTCCTCAACACTCAACTCCTAACTGACACTTTTCCCGCCTCCAGGCCTGTGAACTCCTCGGTGGGTGAGGCCAACCACTTAGCTCTTCCCCACCTGGTGTGGACATCAGACCCTGGAGGGAGGCAGCAAGGGTTTTGTGTTTGGTTGGTGTCCCTGTCTACTGGGGGTAGGGTGTTTGTGTGTTATCTGTGATGACCTGGCTAGGCCAGGGCGCCACAATCCAAGGCCACAATCTCTAGGGGTTGCTTGGTGACTATCGGCTGGAGTGGTGCTTGCTGACTGGTGCCATTTTGCCTCCTCAAAGCACAGGGACCGCAATTCCTACACCAGTCCTCGATGGAGTCTCTCATCCCGATCTAATAGAAGTGACTCCTCAACAACATCCCCAACTTTTTCCATCCAAAGTGCCCGACTCCATCATGGTACGTTTCCAGCACCACCGGGACATACACACGAGGTATCACAATATGGCAGAATCTCTCATGTGTCTTGGGGTTGGTTAAGCTTCTGCACAGTTTAACTTGGTGGAGATAAAGCAGACTTCTGTCCTGCCACAGTTTTCTGGCTTCCTTTGGGACGCCCGGCTCAAGACGGGCATCAGCTCAGGCCAGCAATGATTTGACTAATCTGATCGCAGGGTCTCCATCCTGGGCCTCTTGCCAACCGTGATGGGGCAATGGATCACAGGTCATTTCTTGCTGATGGGTACACGGTCGAGGCTGTTCCATGTGAGTGGGCCGATGGAACGCAGGCAATTCAATCTCCTCCAGGTCATCTTCATCTCTCTTGTCGTCAAAGAGATGGGGCATCCTAGACAGTGCTTCAGCGTTAATGTTCTTGCGGCCAGCCCTGTACTTTATGATAAAATCATAATTCGCCAACCTTGCGACCCATCGTTGTTCCAATACTCCCAGCTTCGCCGTATCCAGGTGAGTCAATGGGTGATTGTCCGTGTACACAGTAACGTGTACACAGTAAACTTCGCGGCAGCAAGGTAGTGCTTAAACCTTTCCGTCACAGCCCATACAAGTGCCAGGAACTCCAGTTTGAAAGAACTATAGTTCTCTGGGTTCCTCTCCGTGGGCCTTAGTTTCCAGCTAGCGTGGGCTATCACCTTCTCCTTGCCCTTCTGCACCTGTGGCAGGATGGCTCCCAGCCCTACATTACTGGCATCCGTATACAGCAGGGTTCCCCAACTCCAGTCCTCGAGGGCCGCCAACAGTGCATGTTTTCAGGATTTCCTTAGCATTGCATGGGTGTTGGAATCATCAACTGTGCAGGTGATTAAATTATCACATGTGCAATACTAAGGAAATCCTGAAAACATGCACTGTTGGCAGCCCTTGAGGACTGGAGTTGGGGACCCATGGTATACAGTATAAACGGGAGACCATTGTCGGGATACGCCAGAATTTCATCCCCCGTCAGGACACACTTCATCTGCTCAAAGGAATCTTCTCGTTCCTTGCCCCATTGGTAGGGCCAGAGAACTTGCCGTGCGCGGGTTGTTCCACCAGAAGGTCTTACAAGGAAGCCGCCATCTGCGTGTACCCCCTGACAAACCTACGATAGTACCCCATCAGGCCCAGGAACTGCCACACCTCTCTGACGGTGTTGGGCCTCGGCCAGTTCTGGATAGCTGTGATTTTCTCTGGATCCGGTGCCACACCTTTAGCACTGACCACATGTCCCAAGCAGATATGAGCCAGCCTCTAAAGGCTCGAGTTTGGTTCGGTTCATCGAACGGAGGCCCCGTTTGAGTTCGGTTCGGCGAACCGTTCGACGAACCTCTCGAACCCCATTCAAAACAATGGGAGGCAAACACAAACACATAAAAACATGTATAAATGTACACATACAGTTAAAGGGGTTATCCGGCTTAATTTGCTTTTTTTTATTATTTCCCTATTGGGCTACATTGGGGCAGGTAAGTAGATAGAGACCACTTACCTGCCCTGCTGTCAGCCCCTCTCCCCTGGCTCAGAGCGGTCATGTGACTGCTCCTGCCGCGATTTTGCTGCATCCGGTCATTTCATGTCAACATGGGCAGGGCCATGTTGACATGCAAATGTGGAAACAGCATGTCGCCTCCCTGTTGGGCGGCTTCAGTGCGATGAGCCCCGCACCCCTTCCCTGCACCCTCCCACACATTCCCCCGCACCCCGTACTCTGCCCACAACCTCCCCCTGCACTGTTGTGGGGTCCGTGACCTGGGGCGGGGCCTGGCGGCAGCTGCAGCGGTGTCAGCGCCAGCACCGGGCCCCCTGCTCAGGATCACACATTCAAATATACCTGCATCACAGATCACCGATGCCGGTATATTTGAAAGCGCTGATGAGATGGAGCGTTGCGCTGCTTCTCATCACTGCATGCTGTCTGAGCTCTCTTCAGCACAGCGGTGACGTCACTACTGTGCTGATATGTCCAGAGCACAGACAGCGCACGAACGTGCAGGAGTGGCGGGGACCGAGGACGGGTGAGTATGTACTCCCTATGGGGGGGGAGTCGGTGCACAGCCCGATGTGTGTGTGTGTGTATGTTTGCGGTACACAGCCTGATGTGTGTGTGTGTGTATGCATGCGGTACACAGCCTGATATGTGTGTATGCATGCGGTACACAGACTGATGTGTGTGTGTGTGTTTATGCGGTACACAGCCCAATGTGTGTGTGTGTGTATGCGGTACACAGCCCAATGTGTGTGTGTGTATGCATGCGGTACACAGCCTGATGTGTGTGTGTGTATGCGGTACACAGCATGATGTGTGTGTGTGTGTGTGTGTATGCGGTACACAGCCTGATGTGTGTGTGTATGCGGTACACAGCCCGATGTGTGTGTGTGTGTGTGTGTGTATGCGGTACACAGCCTGATGTGTGTGTATGCGGTACACAGCCTGATGTGTGTGTGTGTGTCTGTATGCGGTGCACAGCCCGATGTGTGTGTGTGTATGTATGTGTGTAAAGCTGAGTGGAGGATACCGGGCACTGCTGATCCCTGTATGGCTAGTAGAACTGTGCTTTCATGCTGGTGGAGACCTGGGTGCGTGTCCCAAAGCGAAGACGATATAAAATCCACAATATAGAGATGAATAGGTCGCACTCCAAAGGTCAAATAAAGGAAATCTCTTTATTCCACGGTCACATCAGGGGTTCAGGTAGTGAGGGAGGATGAGGGTGTGCCACGTCGGACGTGGCACACCCTCATCCTCCCTCACTACCTGTACCCCTGATGTGACCGTGGAATAAAGAGATTTCCTTTATTTGACCTTTGGAGTGCGACCTATTCATCTCTATATTGTGGTATGTATGTGTGTGTGTATGCGGTGCACAACCCGATGTGTGTGTGTATGTATGTGTGTGTGTATGCGGTGCACAGCCCGATGTGTGTGTGTGTGTGTGTATGCGGTACACAGCCCGGTGTGTGTGTGTATGCGGTACACAGCCTGATGTGTGTGTGTGTATGCGGTACACAGCCCGATGTGTGTGTGTGTATGCGGTACACAGCCTGATGTGTGTGTGTGTGTGTGGTGCACAGCCCGATGTGTGTGTGTATGCGGTACACAGCCTGATGTGTGTGTGTGTATGCGGTACACAGCCCGATGTGTGTGTGTGTGTGTGTATGTATGTGTGTGTGTGTATGCGGTGCACAGCCTGATGTGTGTGTGTGTGTGTATGCGGTACACAGCCTGATGTGTGTGTGTGTGTATGCGGTACACAGCCTGATGTGTGTGTATGCGGTACACAGCCTGATGTGTGTGTATGTATGTGTGTATGCGGTGCACAGCCCGATGTGTGTGTGTGTGTGTGTATGTATGTGTGTGTATGCGGTGCACAGCCCAATGTGTGTGTGTGTGTGTGTATGCGGTACACAGCCCGATGTGTGTGTATGCATGCGGTACACAGCCTGATGTGTGTGTGTGTATGCGGTACACAGCCTGATGTGTGTGTGTGTATGCGGTACACAGCCTGATGTGTGTGTGCGTGTGTGTGTGTATGCGGTACACAACCCGATGTGTGTGTGTGTGTGTATGCGGTACACAGCCTGATGTGTGTGTGTATGTATGTGTGTGTGTATGCGGTGCAAAGCCCGATGTGTGTGTGTGTGTGTGTGTATGTATGTGTGTATGCGGTGCACAGCCCGATGTGTGTGTGTATGTATGTGTGTGTGTATGCGGTGCACAGCCCGATGTGTGTGTGTGTGTGTATGCGGTACACAGCCCGATGTGTGTGTGTATGCGGTACACAGCCTGATGTGTGTGTGTGTATGCGGTACACAGCCTGATGTGTGTGTGTGTGTGTATGCGGTACTCAGTCCGATGTGTGTGTGTGTGTGTATGCGGTACGCAGCCTGATGTGTGTGTGTGTGTATGCGGTGCACAGCCTGATGTGTGTGTGTGTGTGTATGCGGTGCAGAGCCCGATGTGGTGTGGGGTGCAGAGCCCGATGTGGTGGGGGGTGCAGAGCCCGATGTGGTGGGGGGTGCAGAGCCCGATGTGGTGGGGAGTGCAAAGCCCGATGTGGGGCTGTTATTTGTAATGCTGTAGTGATAACAGGTCAGTGCTGAAGCAGAATATACTGACAGGGAATGTGTGTGCAGGGGGCGGGCAGGGGGTGGGGCTGGACAGTGAGGCCGGGCGGTGCCAGCTGTGACTGGGAGGTTCAGCACAGGAAGTGGTCAGTTTGCTGGAGCTGAATGTAAACAAGAAGCTGCAGAGAATAAAGGGTGAATTCAAGAGGAACAAAAGTTAGAAAACAAAAAATAACAATGTAGTGGTGTTTAATATGACAATACAGCACAGATTAGCTTAACCCCTTAAGGACGAAGCCAGTTTTGTACTTAATGCCCAGGCCATTTTTTGCAATTTTGACCAGTGTCACTTTATAAGGTTATAACTCTGGAACGCTTCAATGGATCCCGGTGATTCTGAGATTGTTTTTTCGGAACATATTGGGCTTCATGTTAGAGGTAAATTTAGGATGATATTTTTTTATTTTATTTGTGAAAAAATCTGAAGTTTGACAAAAAAAATAAAAATTTTGCAATTTTCAAACTTTTAATTTTTATGCCCATAAACCAGAGAGTTATGTCACACAAAATAGTTAATAAATAACATTTCCCACTTGTCTACTTTAGATCAGCGCAATTTTTGAAACAAAATTTTTTGAGGTTAGGAAGTTAGAAGGGTTCAAAGTTCATCAGCAATTTCCCATTTTTTCAACAAAATTTACAAAACCATTTTTTTAGGGACCACATCCCATTTGAAGTGACTTTGAGAGGCCTAGGTGACAGAAAATACCCAAAAGTGACACCATTCTAGAAACTGCACCCCTCAAGGTACTCAAAACCACATTCAAGAAGTTTATTAACCCTTCAAGTGCTTCACAGGAACTAAAGTAATGTGGAATGAAAAAAAATAAAATTTAACATTTTACCTAAAAATGTTGCTTTAGCACTAATTTTCTTACTTTTTCAAGAGGTAACACCAAAACGTGGACCCCAAACTTTGTTACCCACTTTCTTATGAGCGCGTCGATACCCCACATGTGGTCAGAATCATTTGTTTGGGTAAATGGGAGAGCTTGGAACGAAAGGAGCAATACTTGAATTTTGGAAAGCAAAGTTGGCTGAAACAGATTGCGGGCACCATGTTGCATTTACAGATCCCCTAAGGTACCTAAACAGCAGGAACCCCCCTCAAGTGACCCCATTTTGGAAACTAGACCCCTTAAGGCTTCTATCAAGGGGTATTCTGAGCATTTTTGACCCACAGGTACTTCACAGATTTTGATAACGTTACGTTGTCATATTGAAAATTGTCATTTTTTTCTCAAAAATGTTGCTTTAGCATCAATTCTCTCACTTTTTCAAGAGGTAATTCCAAAAATTTGACCCAAATCTTTGTTACCCACTTTTTTTATGAGCGCGGTGGTACCTCACATGTGGTCTGAAACCTTTGTATGGACAAATGGGAGGGTTTGGAACGAAAGGAGCAATATTTGAATTTTGTAAAGGAAATTTGGCTGAAAAAGATTGCGGGAACCATGTCGCATTTGGAGGACCCCTAAGGTACGTAAACAGACCCCATATTGGAAACTAGGCCTCTCAAGGAATTTATCTAGATGTTTGGTGAGTCCCCTGAACCCCCAGGTGCTTCACAGAAGTTTATAACATTGAGCCATGAAAATAAAAAAATAAAATTTTACCACAAAATTGTTACTTCAACCAGGTAGCTTTTTTTTTCACAAGGGTAACAGGAAAAAAATCACCATGAAATTTATTGAACAATTTCTCCTGAGTTTGGTGATATCTTATATGTGGTGCAAATCAACTGTTTGGGCACACGGCAGGTCTTGGAAGGGAAGGAGTGCCATTTGACTGCAAAATTGGCTGGAATCAATTGCGGACGTCATGTTGCATTAGGAGAGCCCCTGAGGTGCCTAAGCAGTGGAGGTCCCCCACAAGTGACCCCATTCTGGAAAATAGACCCCTCAAGGAATTTATCTAGATGTTTGTTGAGTACCCTGAACCCCCAGGTGCTTCACAGAAGTTTATAACGTTGAGCTGTGAAAAGAAAAAAAATACATTTTTACCACAAAATTGTTACTTCAACCACATAGCTTTTTTTTAACAAGAGTAAAAAGAAAAAAAACAGCACAAAATTTATTGTGCAATTTCTCCTGAGTATGCTGATACCTTATGTGTGGTGGAAATCAACTGTTTGGGTGCACAGCAGTGCTCGGAAGGGAAAAAGTGCCATTTGACTGAACATTTGGCTGGAATAATTAGTGGACGCTGTGTCGCATTTGGAAAGCCCCTAAAGTGCCTAAACAGTGGAGGTCCCCCACAAGTGACCCCATTTTGGAAACAAGACACCTCAAGGCTTTTATCTAGGTGTATATTGAGCATTTTGAATCCACGAATACTTCACAGAATTTGATAAGCTTAGGTTGCCAAATTGAAAATTTTCATTTTTTTCACAAAAAGGTTTCTTTAGCATCACATTTCTCACTTTTTCAAGAGGCAACAACAAAACATGGACCCCCCAGGTTGTTATCCAATGTCTTATGAGCACAGGGATACCCCATATGTGGCCAAAAACCTCTGTTTGGATTAATGGGAAGGCTTGGAATGGAAGGAGCACCATTTGAATTTTGGAAAAGTTGAAATAAATTGCACGCACCATGTCACATTAGCAGGGCCTCTTGGGTACCTATACAGCAGAAACCCCCCACAAGTGACCCCATTTTGGAAACTGGACCCCTCAAGGATTTTATTCAGGAGTATAGTAAGCATTTTGAATCCACAGGTACTTCACAAAAATGTTTCTGTAGCAACAAATTTCTCACTGTTAGGCTATGTGGCCATGATCCAGCGACACGGCGTCTAGTACACAGTGTCAGCCTTCCTGCAGAGATGTGAGTGTTGTCCACAGGAGAACGCAGCTGCCCATGCCCACGATTTGGGTTCAGGCTGCTGTGGACTTTAGCTCTATTCTACCTGCACAGAACACTCATCTCCGCAGCATAAATTGACATGCTGAGGCTCGGGAAGCTGCGCCACAGGTCAGTTTATGCTGCGGAGAAAAGAAGCACATTGGGCATGAGATTTCTAAAAATCCTTCCACTGTGCTTCTACTGCACAACGCAGCGCTATGGATGCAGGGAAAACACACTGCGCCCAAAACGCTGCAAACCCCGATTGTGGGCGCATAGCCTAAAATGCTACAATGGATGAATGGATAGATGTCAAACCAATATAGCGTCCCACCCCTTGCATATTCTAAGCTGGCGTCCTTTAGTGCCTTTCATGTGGCACTAAAGGGTGCCTAGCCTTGTATTTAGCCCAAAAAAAATAATTAAAATAAATGACGTGGGGTCCCCCCTATTTTTGATAGCCAGCTAGGGTAAAGCAGACAGCTGTAGCCTGCAAACCACAGCTGACAGCTTCACCTTGGCTGGTGATCAATTTGGAGGGCTCCCCAAGCTGTTTTGTGTTTTTTTTTTAATTATTTATAAATAAATAATTAAAAAAAAACAAACGTAGGGTCCCCCCAAATTAGATCACCAGCCAAGGTGAAGCTGACAGCTGGGGTCTGGTATTCTCAGGGTGGGAAAAGCCATGGTTATTGGACTCTTCCCAGCCTAAAAATAGCAGGCCGCACCCGCCCGAGAAGTGGCGCATCCATTAGATGCGCCAATCCTGGCGCTTCGCCCCAACTCATCCCGCGCCCTGGTGCGGTGGCAAACGGGGTAATAAATGGGGTTGATACCAGATGTGTAATGTCACCTGGCATCAAGCCCAGCAATTAGTTATGTCACGGCGTCTATTTGATACCAGACATAACTAATTGACAGTAATGAAAAAAAAAATTGACAACAAAAAAAAAATTTATTTGAAAAAACACTCCCGAAAAACATTCCCTCTTTTGGCCAATTTATTGAAACGAAAAAAAAAAAAATCGGGTCCCTGTAATCCATTTGGACGTCCCACGGCAATTCTGGACCTTCTAGAATATGGGGGGCACGTTCAGGGAACGTGTCCCCCATTTTCTAGGAGTGCAGACCCTCCATTTGAGGAGAGTGGGTGCAAAGAATTTGCACCCACCCTCCCCGGGTCACAGCTGCAGAGTGTGAGCAGCAGCAGCAGCAGCCAGCGTCCTGAACACAGGAAGCTGACAGCCGCGCTCTGCACGTGTGTCAGCGTAGGTCCCTGTCAGTGCATCTCTCTGGTACGCGGTGATCATTCCAGCATCTCCGTATACCAGCGAAATGCTCTGGCACATGATCGGCTTCCCTGTTCTGCTTCCCCGTTCCGTTATTTACCGGCTGCCACAGTCGGTCAATAACGGAGATCACCGTTGCTATTGTACCGCCCCGGGGCCCGGCTGGCTGCCGAGCCGCTCGAGTCCGTGCTCGTCGGTGGGTGGCTCGAGCTCCTCTCGGACCCAGGGGTCACGTCGCTCTGAAGGGAGGCTGGCACTACGTGTAGGGATTTCTGTGGGGAAGGTTCACGGCCGAGGCCGTGGCGTTAAAGGGGTGTAGGTTCGTGACGCCACCCTCGGGTTGTGGTGAATGTGGACACCACTGCTGCCATTAACTAGGCTCCCGGGGACGGTGTTATGCAGCCTGGTGTTGACCCCTCCGTGGGCAGGGGGTGATGGTCCCGGGGCCTGGTGGTGGTGAGGTGCAGGCGGGATGGTGCAGTGCGATGCGGTGCGGTGCGCGGCCCGAGGGCACTGTTGTACTGACTTTGACAGATACACCGGAGTCTCTGGTAAACCAGAAGGATGGTGGTCGGTGCCCGCAGCCGGCTGCGCTTTGCCCCTTACTCAGGTTGGTAGCTCCCGCCTTTCTCCTGCACCTCTGTTTAGAACTTGACTGCCTATGCTTCAGCAACGATAGTTCGCTCCCCAGCTTTAGGTGTGTCAGGGAACCCGTTTGCCCGCAGGCGCTGGCCCGTGGGATCTCTCTGCCTGTGCAGTGGCTTTCTATCCCCCCTCAGTGGGCTATTGCCATCTTTCGGGTCTTGAGACGGGAAAGGACCTAAGGTCCAGACCTCAATCAGTAAATTTGACGTGGTCCAGAGGCTTCTGGACCTCGTTCTGGGTCTGAGTACCCCTCCTGGTGCTCCGGTTTCCAGTTGGTTCCCCGGTTTGGTACCGGCGGGCCAGTACCCTGTTCCAGTCCCTTACGATTCCACCGGCCGTCTTCCTGGCTCCTGCAGGCGGCCACCACCATCTGCCTCCTGGCCACAGGGTATCCGGGCTATGACCCGGATCCCTGACAGACGTTCACTCCTTTTAACCGCTCTCCTCTCCAACTACTCCACTCACCTCTCCCTCCTAACAGATCTCTCTGTGTTTTTCCCGCCTCAGGCCATCCGAACTCCTCGGTGGGGCGTGGCCATCCGCCCCCTGGTGTGAATGTCAAGACCTGAGAGGGGTGACTCAGGGTTTTTAGGTTGGCTGGTTACACCTTTTCAGGGGCTGGTGTTTGTGCAGGGGGTCTACCTGTGACTACCTGGCTAGTCCAGGGCGTCACATTCCCCCTTGGTTTAATGAAGACCGTCCGCGGGCTGCCCGACCACCACCAGTTTATTTTTGCTTGCTGAAAAAGATAAAACGGGGAAAAACATAAATACAAGTATACTAAACTTTTTACAATTCAAGCATGTTTTTCTTGGAAATTCATCCCTTACGGGAGGCACATTCTTAAACGTTGCATAATAAAACAGTTTTATTAACGGGAACGGGAACAGGTCCTTCCAGCTGCCCACCCAAGCAAACCTAGCCTTGATGTTGCCTCTAAGAAACAGGCAGCACCCCTTTTCCCTAGTCCAGGAACGGGTCAAGGTCCGGGTATTGCCCTTGCGGGCCGGGTAAAAAGTTCCTTTCCCGGCAGTCTCTCAGAGGCCCCACGTCCAGGGGACCCCTGGACCCGGAGGGTTGTCACCGGTTACTTTGGTGATGGGACCCCGGCCTGCTCAGCCGCAGGAACTTCCTCCAGTCTGCCTCTCCGGAGGCTGTGGAAGCTGAAGGGTGGTCCGGGAAATATTTACAAACCCAAAAGTTATTGGGTGGCCTGCAAGTTCACGGCCTTGTCTATGTTGGAACGGGGTAAAACAGCAAAGTCCCAACGGGGACGGGAAGCATAGTCCCAACGGGGACAACAACAGCTGGGATCCGCTACCTTTTACTCCTCATCTTCCTCGCACTCCTCTTCCACCATAACCACAGGGCTATACGATGGGGGAGGGGACTGAGGGTGCTCCTTCCTCTTTACGCTGAGGGCAAACCAGCCCCTCTCCCCGCAATGCCGGGTGTAAGTAACGAGGTCGCCGGGTACCAGGTCACGGTCCGGGTGACCTACAGGCAAGTGCGGGTACATGTCCCGGCGGGACACGAACACTTCAGCCTGCAGGCTGGGCTCGTATATAAATCCCCCATCCCCGGTCGGGGTCAAATCGCCGGACTTGGCCTTGATAAGTCGGGCCCCGCACCCGGTAGGTGGCGCTCCTGAGATTCTCCTTTTCCCGGATGGTACGGGCTAGGATCTCGGCTCTCCTTTTCTCCCGAACCTCGATTTCCCGGCCCACCTGGTTCGGCCGCCACTCCCAATACGGGGCGTCTGCTTGCCCGGGGTCTCGTGGTGCGGGGGTCTGGCCCAGCCGGAGCTCCCCGGTATCGGCAACGACCGACACCCTCCGTGGGGGACCCAGCTGTATCGCTGCCGGCTCTGCTGCCTCGCAGCGGCCACCCCGCAGGACCTCAGCCGAGGCCTGAGACCAGGGAACGACCAGCCTCACCTGCTGGGCCTTCTTCCTCTTCCGGGCAGCGCCCACCTCCTTCTTGGCCGGGCGGACTGCCAGGGCCGGGGTGTCTTCAGGCGCAGCTTATTCCGGGACCGGCGGGACCACATCAGGGACGGGCACCTTCCTGGAATGGTCCTTCCAGGGCAACGGGGTTGGTGCAGGCTGATCGTGTGGCTGTCCGCGGGCCGCCTCTGCAGGTGGATCCTCGCAGGCGTCTGGGATGGACTCCGCCACCGACATCGGGGGTGGCGAACCGGTGTGGAGAGGCAGCGGCAACCGTTACGGGCAGTGGGGGAGGCAGCATGGAAGGCGGGAGCAGACCAGGTCCCTCAGCCGCAGCGGCCGGTCCCTCTCGGACACAGAGGCGTAGGTCGCATACCTTTCCCTCCAAAGCTGCCGCCACTTCACGTGCCCGCACGGCGGTGGCTATCCCCCTCCATCTCGACCGCCCAGCACTTCAGGAGGAAACGCACCTGCGCTTGGAGACGGCAGCTCATCTGCGCGCGGTCCGGGCTTCCACCCACGCCGCTGTTCCAGGCGCGGGCTCCGGGATCTCGGGCTTGCCAGACAGGGTGGACATGGTGCACACTCGGGGTCCAGGAACACAACGGGTAGCAGAGTCCTAGAGTTCCTGCCCTTTATCCATTCGGTCACATGGCATGGGATCTTCACCCACCCCCCCTTGGTCTTTTCGGGGCACTCTACTTTCTTTCTGCTCAGCTTCACTTTTCAGTCGCACGCTTTCCTGCACCGCTCTGTTCCCAGGGATGGGGCTTCAACTCTAGCGCTCATTTTGCGGGGAAAAACGGGTCTGGTGGGGAAACTGCGCCAAGGGATAGTGACAAGATGGCGGATTCTGAAATTTTTCAACGGGTCACCGCTGACTTCTACTTCAAGGCGCACTTCCACCGGTAAGTGGATGGGTTCAGTCCTGTTCGTGATGCCAGAAGAGTCAATGGTTACCGCCCTGGGGCTCGGCCGGCTGCCGAGCCGCTCGGGTCCGTGCTCGTCGGTGGGTGGCTAGAGCTCCTCCCAGACCTGGGGGTCACGTCGCTCTGAAGGGAGGCTGGCGCTACGTGTAGGGATTTTGGTGGGGAAGGTTCACGGCCGAGGCCATGGTGTTTAGGGATGTAAGTTCGTGACGCCACCCACGGGTTGTAGTGAATGTGGCCACCCCCGCTGCCATTAACTAGGCTCCCGGGGACAGTGTTATGCAGCCTGGTGTTGACCCCTCCGTGGGCAGGGGGTGATGGTCCCGGGGCCCGGTGGTGGTGAGGTGCAGGCGGGATGTGACGCGATGCAGTGTGCGGCCCGAGGGCACTGTTGTATTCACTATGACAGATACACCGGAGTCTCTGGCAAACCAAAAAAATGGTGGTCGGTGCCCGCAGCCGGCTTTTCCCCTTACTCAGGTTGGTGGTTCCCGCCTTTCTCCTGCACCTCTGTGTAGAACTTGACTGCCTATGCTTCAGGAATGGTAGTCCGCTCCCCGGCTTTAGGTGTGTCGGGGAACCTGTTTGCCCGCAGGCGCTGGCCCGTGGGATCTCTCTGCCTGTGCAGTGGCTTTCTATCCCCCTCAGTGGGCTGTTGCCATATTTCGGTTCTTAGGATGGGAAAGGACCTAAGGTCCAGACCTCAATCAGTGAATTTGACATGGTCCAGTGGCTTCTGGACCTCGTTCTGGGTCTGAGCACCCCTCCTGGTGCTCCGGTTTCCAGTTGGTTTCCCGGTTCGGTACCGGCGGGCCACTACCCTGTACCAGTCCCTTGCGGTTCCACCAGCTGTTTTCCCGGCTCCTGCAGGCAGCCACCACCATCTGCCTCCTCACCACAGGGTATCCGGCTACGACCCGGATCTCTGACAGACGTTCACTCCTTTTAACTCCTCTCCTCTCCAACTACTCCACTCTCCTCTCCCTCCTAACAGATCTCTCTGTGTTTTTCCCGCCTCAGGCCATCCAAACTCCTCGGTGGGCGTGGCCATCCGCCCCCTGGTGTGAACGTCAAGACCTGAGAGGGGTGACTCAGGGTTGTTAGGTTGGCTGGTTACACCTTTTTAGGGGCTGGTGTTTGTGCAGGGGGTCTACCTGTGACTACCTGGCTAGTCCAGGGCATCACACTA
This sequence comes from Anomaloglossus baeobatrachus, assembly GCF_048569485.1. Classification (NCBI taxonomy): domain Eukaryota; kingdom Metazoa; phylum Chordata; class Amphibia; order Anura; family Aromobatidae; genus Anomaloglossus; species Anomaloglossus baeobatrachus. Next base: position 162,005,753 of record NC_134361.1, on the reverse strand, counting down.
TAACAACCCGCCTGTCAGTGGTGACGTCACTGCTTACAGCCGAAAGCCCCTGGTCACACAATGAGTCATTACTGCACAGGAAGCAGCAGCCTTCTTCCTCCATGCAGTGCTGTCTGATGTAGCAGAGCTGCATGGGTTGAAGGAGAAAGAAGACCATGGATCGTGGAGGGCTTAGAGGGAGTAATAAACATGGAGTCTCTAACTGTGTCTGTATATTTATTTCTATTAAAGAATTTTTTCTCTGTGTGGTGCCTTTTTTTAACCCTTTATTGGAGATTCTTAATGGCCGGGTCAAACTTGCCTGACATTAAAAATCTCTGACTTAATTGGAGTTGGATACAGCGCCAGATGATGGCGCTTCTATGAAAGCGCCATTTTCTGGGTCGGCTGTGGACTGCAATTCGCAGCAGAGGGCCCCAGAAAGCTCGGGCTAACCTGTGCTGCGGATTCCAATCCCCAGCTGCCTAGTTGTACCTGGCTGGACACAAAAATGAGACGAAGCTCATGTCGATTTTTTTTTAATTATTTCATGAAATTCATGAAATAATTAAAAAAAGGGCTTCCCTATTTTTTTAGTTCCCAGTCGGGTACAAATAGGTACAAATAGGCAGCTGGGGGTTGGGGGCAGCCGTACCTGCCTGCTGTACCTGGCTAGCATACAAAAATATGGCAAAGCCCACGTCATTTTTTTGGTGGGCAAAAAACTCCTGCATACAGTCCTGGATGGAGTATGCTGAGCCTTGTCGTTCTGCAGCTGCTGTCTGCTCTCCTCCATACATACAGACAGACAGCATCTGCAGAAGTGCAAGGCTCAGCATACTCCATCTAGGACTGTATGCAGGAGTTTTTTGCCCCCCCAAAAAAATTTTGTGTGCTTCGCCATGTTTTTGTATGCTAGCCAGGTACAGCAGGCATCTACGAGCTGCCCCCAACCCCCAGCTGCCTATTTGTACCCGGCTTGGAACCAAAAATATAGGGAAGCCCTTTTTTTTAAAATTATTTTATGAATTTCATGAAATAGTTAAAAAAAAAATGATGTGGGCTTCGCCCAATATTTGTGTCCAGCCAGGTACAACTAGGCAGCTGGGGATTGGAATCCACAGCTCAGGGTTGCCAAGCTTTCTGGACACCCATGATGCGAATTGCAGTCCGCAGCCGCCCCAGAAAATGGCGCTTTCATAGAAGCGCCATCTTCTGGCGCTGTATCCAACTCTTCCAGCTACCCTGGTGACAGGTGGCTCGCTGGGTAATAATGGGGTTAGGGCTAGCTGTATATTATCAACTGGCCCTAAGCCCGAAATTCATGGTGTCATGCCAATATTAGACATGGCCACCATGAATTTCTAGTACAGATAAAAAAAAACACAACACACAGAAAAATATTTTTATTAGAAATAAAACAACACAATTAGTGACTCCATCTTTATTGAAACAAAGAACCCCCCTCTGCAGTAATCCTGGGTCAAGGGTCCCGCGCCGTCCAATCCGGATCCAATATCATCTGATCGGTTTGCTGGAAGGCAAAGCGATCAGATGATGTGTCAGGTTCAAGGGCTTGAATCACATGACACAGCAGCTGATTGTATAAACGGCTTTTATACAATCAGCTGATGCATCAGTGCAAAAAAAACAAAACAAACTACAACTTCAGTGCAGACTCCTGTCCGACAGCATCAGCTGATAGTTTAGCCGGCCGGGCGGTAAAAAGCCAGCCACACCGCTTGACTTATATTGTCAGCTGATTCCGTCAGGTGACCACATCAGCTGATCATCGCCAGGTCTGAGAAAGAGAGAGAGAAAGAAGAGAGAGAGAAGATAGAGAAAAGAGAGAAAGAGAAGAGAGAGGAGCGAGAAAGAGAGAAAGGAGACAAAAGAGAGAGAGAAGAGGGAGAGAGTGAGAGAGGAGAGAGAGAGAGAAGAGAGAGGAGAGAGAGGAGAAAGAGAGAAGAGAGAGAGAAGAGAGAGAGGAGAGAGAGAGCAAGAGAGAGAGGGAAAAAGAGAAAAAGAGAGACTGAGAAAAAGAGACAGAGAGAAAAAGAGAGAGAGAAAGGAGAGAGAGGAATGAGAGAAAGAGAGAGAGGGGAAAAGAGAAAAAGAGAGACTGATAAAAAGAGAGAGAGAAAAAGAGAGGAAAAGAGAGAGAGAGGAGAGAGAGGGAGGGAGAGAAAGCGAGAGAGAGAGGGAGACGAGAGAGAGAAAAGAGAGAGAATAGAGAGAGAGGAGAGAGAGCGAGAGAGAGAGGGAAAAAGAGAGACTGAGAAAAAGAGAGAGAGAGAAAAAGAGAGAGAAAAGAGAGAGAGAGAGGAGAGAGAGAGGGAGAGAGAAGAGAGGAGAGAAGAGAGAGAGAGCGAGAGAGAGAGGGAAAAAGAGAAAAAGAGAGACAGAAAAAGAGACAGAGAGAAAAAGAGAGAAAAAGAGAGAGAGAGAAGAGAGAGAGAGGAGAGAGAAGAGAGAGAGAAGAGGAGAGGATAGAAGAGAGAGAGAAGAGAGAGAGAAGAGAGAGAGGAGAGAGAGGAGAGAGAGAGAGACAGAGAGGGAAAAAGAGAAAAAGAGAGACTGAGAAAAAGAGAGAGAGAAAAAGAGAAAAAGAGAGAGAGAGAGAGGAGAGAGAGAGGGAGAGAGAGAGAAGAGAGAGGGAGAAGAGAGAGAGGAGAGAGGAGAGAGAGAGAGGGGGGAAAAGAGAGACTGAGAAAAAGAAAGAGAGAAAAAGAAAGAAAAACAGAGAGAGAGGAGAGAGGGGGAGAGAGAGAGAAAGAGAAAAAGAGAGAGAGAAAGAGAGAGAAAAAGAGAGAGAGGAGAAAGGAGAGAGGGAGAGAGAGAGAAAGAAAAAGAGAGAGAAAGAGAGAGAGAAAGAGAGACAAAGAGAGAGAGAGAAAGAGAGAGAGAAAGAGAGAGCGAAAGAGAGAGAGAAAGAGAGAGAGAGAAAGAGAGAGTAAAAGAGAGAGAGAGAGAAGAGAGAGAGAGAGATGGAGAGAGAGAGAGAGAGGAGAGAGAGAGGGAGAGGGAGAGTGACAGAGAGTAATTAAATTAAATTATAATTATAAATATACAATAATTATAATTTAAAATTAAAAATAAAAATAAAAAATATTAAATTCTTTCCCGGGACCGGGACTAGAACTCATGAAGTTATGCTTCTTAGGCGAGCGCTCTATCCACTGAGATACTGCCTCTAATGATAAAGATAGGCAGATTTGGTAATCTTGAAGTCTTCATTGCTGAAGTCTCTGCTGACCGCGCGATTCACTTCATTGCTACGTGGAGCTGATACAGAGCACTCATGTTCTGTAGCAGAGCTGACAGTGTTGTGTGGATTACGTCGGACCTGGATGTGTATTTGGGGATTAATAAACTGGTAAAAGAGGGTGTTTTGTTGTCTTTTATTCCAAATAAAGGATTTTTCGCTGTGTGTGTTTCTTTACTTTCACTTTCAGGTTGATCATGGAAGGTGTCTCGGGGAGACGCTTGTCATGATTAACCTCTTATTACCCCGATTGCCACTGCACCAGGGCAATTCGGGATGAGCTGGGTGGAGTCCCAGGACTGTCGCATCTAATGGATGCGGCAATTCCGGGCGGCTGCTGGGTGATATTGTTAGGGTGGTGGACTCCCGATAACGTGGTGCTCTCTATCCTGACAATACCAGCCTCCAGCCGTGTGGCTTTATCCTGGCTGGTATCAAATATGGGGGGAACCGCTTTTTTTTTTTTTATTATTTATTTATTTTACCTGAAGATATAGACCCGCCCGCTGGTGGCTGTGATTGGTTGCAGTGAGACAGCTGTCACTCATCGTGGGGGCGTGTCTGACTGCAACTAATCATGGGCGCCAGTGTGCAGGGAAAGCACGGAATACCTGATTCAATAATGAAGCGGCAGCCATTTTCTAAAGAGGAAAAGACGCCGCAGATTTCTAACAGCCGTGCAGCGAGATCGGTGAGTAGGAAAGAGAGAGGGATTGTGCTGAGGACGCAGGACGCATGCAGATAGCAACGTGTGCACATAGCCTTACTACGAAAAGCCACGTTTTTGTTGATCGAACCATTCTCGAACATAACTCGAACTGTCGAGCTTTTAGCAAAAAGCTCGAGTTCGAGCTCGAACACCCCCCAAAATCACTTGAACATGAAATTGGAAAACCTCGAACATCGCTCATCTCTAGTCCCAAGTACTGTACCTTCAGCTTCAGCAGGTGGCACTTGGATGGTATGAGCTTCTGTGCCGCCCCCGTGCCAACAGCCAAGCTTCTTGGATCCGGGTGTGGCTCGAGGGTCTCCGGACCCGGGGGTCGTGCAGCCTCTCAAATGAAGGGTTTTATTTACAGGGGACTGTATTAGAGTTCGTGACACCACCCGTGATATGTGGTAACTAGGAGTACCACCGCTGCAGTTGGGAGTACCCGGGGATGATGGAACGGGGCAGCCAGGTGTTCTGAACCTCCACGGGTAAGGGAGAATACCCCAGGGACTCGGTGGTGGTGAGGGGAAGTGCCGTTGGAGGCAAAGGGGGTCACTTGCGTACTCACTCAGTCCATTAAGCTGACACCGACAACTGGATAGACCAAAGTTCTGTATACCGCTGCCGCTGAGGGGAGCTTAGGGGTACTTTACACACTGCAACATTGCTAGCGATTGATAGCGATGTCGAGCGCGAGAGCTCCCGCCTCCGTCGCTCGTGCGTCATTTGGTGCTCACTGCCATAGCGAACATTATCGCTACGGCAGCGTCACACGCACATACCTGGTCAGCGACATCGCTGTGACCGCCGAACAATCCCTCCTTCAAGGGGGAGGTGCGTTTGGCGTCATAGCGACGTCACTACGCCGTCACTAAGCGGCCCGCCAATAGAAGCGGAGGGGCGGAGGTGAGTGGGACGTAACATGTCGCCCACCTCTGTACCCCTAAGTGTCACTCTATGTGACTGTAGACTTCTGAATTCTCACACTACACACTGTCAGGATTCTCTGGTGCCGGTGGTGAGTGGGAGGTCACGAATCTGCAACTTTGTGAGTCGCCCACCTCTGCAGCTATCGCCTCCAGGACTTCACTCCACCTCCAGGGATGCCGCAGGGTGACTTCTCTTGGGGACCTTCTCTGGTAACAGGTATGTCAGGTTCACTTGCAAAGGAGTCGTGACGCCACTTTCGGTTTGCGGTCAGGTGAGGAATGACCACCACTGCAGTTTAACGAGCGTCTGGGGCTGATGGGATCTGCAGTAGGATGGTATGGCCTCCCGAGAGTGAGGCTGGCCCCAGGGGTTCGGGTGTATGTGTGTGGAACCACAGGTCGCAGAATAATTCAGAGTCCATAATGTCTTTCACCGCTTTTACTCACTTTCAGTTGGTGTTGGGAGGTAACCCGGGCGATGCTGAGATACACCAGGTGGGTACCAGGTAGCCGTCAGGCTGATGTAGGAGTGACTGTTAGCTTGCCTTCCTAGCACTTCTTGTTTCGGACAACCCCTGACTTAAAGTACCGTGGGATTCATCCAGGGAAGTCGCAGCTGCCTTTTCTCCCCTTTCCGGCCCGTTTGCTGGCAGGGGGACCAAGGTGGATAGCTTCAGGCTTGAACCTCCTTATGGGCCCCCTTGTTGCTGCTGCTGCTCGGACTCTGTGTTGGTTGGTGTGGGACTTGTTGTCCACCCCACCGGCAGGTTTAGCAGACCACTAAATGGATGTCTGGCTCTAGGGACCTGTTCCCCGTGCATGCCTAGCCCTCCAGAGTCTCTGTACACAACCAGCTGATTCCCTCAGTGTCCTTCAGACCAAATGGCTTCCTCAGCGTCTTTCTGTCTAACTTCTGGTGACCGTTCTCCCCCGCCAATAGCCAGTACACTTGCAGGGTCTGACTAGCGTGTCTGCGTGCCTGCTCCCCGCTTCAGACTTGGTTTGCTCCTCTCTCCTTCCTTTCTCTCTGACTGCCACTGCAACACTCTAGCTCCCAGTCCCTCCCTCACCACTATTTAAGATGTGGAGGCCACGCCCCCTCCTGGGTCTGCCCAGGGGTCCTCTCTAAGGTGTGTGTGAGACCTGGTCACTATGTGTCTGTGTGTATACACCCTATTCAGCCTTCAGGATTACCTGTTTGCACTCACCCAGCATGGGTGCAGTACACAGTTGTACCTGACCAGGTCAGGGGCGCCACATTTGTGATTTACATACATGTGGTCACGTTCCGATTAGACATGTATGGCCTCGCTCAATAATAATGAATTGAGTAAGGCCGGACACATCTAGTCAGAATGTGGCCAGAAATATAAAAATCTCATACTTGCACTCATATGACCGTCCACTCTCGTCACTGGCACCGGAAAATCCTAAAAGTGTGCAAGCGCTGTGAGAATTCAGAAGCCTGCAGTCACCTAGAGGGACTGAAAACTTTCATCTCAAACCTGGACAAGACTTTACTTATAAATTTAGCAGTGTAGCCCAATTCTAAGTAAAGGGGTTGTCCAATCTCACAATTTATGTATTATTACTTGTGTACAGGATCAGAACTAGTAACAGCACCAGAACCACCAGAGGTACAGAAATATATAATTGTAATACCCAACAGTACAGAAACACAGCATCACAACCACCATCAGTACAGAAATTCACCATCCGAACCACCAGCAGCACAGAAATACATCCATATAACCCCATAAGTTTAGAAACACAGCATCAAAACCCTCATCAGTACAGAAATACACCATCAAAACCACAAGAATGGTACATCAATTGTAATGTCAGGTCAGACACATAGACATTTGTATTGCAGAAATGTACAACTTCCAGTACATCCTTAAAGGAATTTGTCCCCAGGATTTTAACACCTAATCTGAGACCATCATAATGTAGGGGCAAAGATCCTGATTCTAGCAGTGTGTCACTTACTGTGCTACTTTGCATAGTTTTGATAAAATCACTGTTTAATCAGCAGTAGATTATCATTAGAGGACTGCTTGGCATGCTGCCAGGTAGTCCAGCATATTCATGAGCTCTATATAACTGCTAGATCTCCAGCAGATAAAACATTGATTTTATCAAAATGACAGCAAACAGCTCAGTAAGTGACACATCGCTGGAATCAGGGTCTGTCTCTACATTTTGCTGCTCAGATGGGAGAGCAAAAGGCTGGTGACAGATTCCTTTTAACAATGGTAAGGAGATACTTGGGAGTTATGAGTCATAATCAGACTGAGGACTATACAGGAACTACAGTAAGGCCTCGGTTCCACTTCAGTTTTGCACGGACGAGTGTAATCCGATAAAACATCGAATTGCACTCGCACCAGTGTAAAATGATGGGACAGTATCCATCTGCAATTGATTTTTCATGATATATTGGCATGAAAAAAGAATTGCAGCATGCTGCGAGTGTCTGAGAGTCTCAGCTCACACACCCATACAGGTCTACGGAAGCGTGTGAAACAGCGCACTTCACTTGGATGTCATCAGAGTGCAGTACGATGTACGTAGAGACAGGCCGTGGAGAAGGGGGAGAATTACTCCCTCCGTTCCTCTTGTTTGAAGCTGTGGTCTGATCACAAGATTGGATCCCACTCACATGACACTCGGCTCATGCTCGCAGCAGAGCCTGAGCCGAGTGTCATTAGCATATCGCATCTGATGCTCTCGCATGAGAAGCAATGCGCAAGTGGGACAGAGGCCTGATGATGAGAATTAGTATCACAAATAAAGGCTGGAGTCACATTAGCGTATGGCATCCAATGTGAGTGCAACGGATGCGATATGCTAATATGAGCGTGAGCCAAGTGTCATGCGACTGTGACCCCAACTTGTGATACATGCACACACAGACACATTACAGATATTATTAATATAGGGAAGCCAGCAGCAGCCTCAATCACCTCCCCCCACTTGTCTCCGTCCAGCTTCTTCTCGGCACGTGGCTGTGCCGCACTGATTGTTGGCCATGACAAACAGACATGGCCACACACAGAGCACACTGACACTGCTGTATATATATCACAGGAGAGGCTGTGGGCATACAGCAACGGGGGGGACAAACAGCTCTAGAGGGGGGCATTCAGATCTGAGGTGGTATACAGCACTGGGGTGGGGGACATACAGCTCTGGGGGGTATATAGCACTGGGGTGGGGAATATACAGCTCTTGGGGGTATACAGCTCTAGGGCGGTATACTGCACTGGAGTGGGGGTATACAGCTCTGGAGTGGTATACTGCACTGGAGTGGGGGGGACATACAGCTCAGGGGTTATACAGTACTGGAGTGGAGGACAAACAGCTCTGAGGGTATGCAGCACTGGAGTGGTGGGGAACAGACAGTTCTGGTAGGTATACAGCACTGGGATCAGGGGACAGACAGTTCTGACGGGTATACAGCACTGGGGTCAGGGGATAGACAGGTATGAGGGGTATACAGCACTGGGGTGGGGTGAATAGACAGTTCTGAGGTTATATAGCACTTGGGTGGGGTGAATAGACAGTTCTGGGGGTATACAGCACTGGGGTGGGCAGAATAGAGAGTTCTTGCGGTATACAGCACTGGGGTGGGGTGAATAGACAGTTCTGGGGGTATATAGCACTGGGGTGGGGTTAATAGACAGTTCGGGGGGTATATAGCACTGGGTGGGGTGAATAAACAGTTATGGGGGTATATGTCGCGGGCGGGGAGGAGGGTGTCAGCACACCGCGCTCACCCCTTCTGCTCGGGTCCGGCAGCTGCTCAGTGGTGGCTCGAGCGGTGGGCCGGATCCCGGGGTTTCTCGAGCGGCACTCCTCGCCCGTGAGTGAAAGGGGGGTTGTTTGGGGTGTTGGGATAATGTCCGTGACGCCACCCACGGTTGTGGTGATGTGTAGCACCACCGCTGCTCAATGCGGGGATCCCGGGGATGGTGATGAGGAGCAGCCAGGTGTTGTGTTGCCCCTCCGTGGGTAGGGGTTGGTGATCCCGGGGCCCGGTGATGGCTTGTGAGGTGCAGGGCCTGGTGGGCGCAGGGACGCGGGGCAGCGCTGTGCCTTGCGGCACTATGGTACTCACTCAGCCTGAGACTTGGACACAGTTTGTACGGTAAACCAAACGGCTGGTAGGACGGTCCCACAGACGGCTGCTTTGCTTCCCCGGTAGGTGACGGTGATGTCCCTCTTCCTTGCACCTGTATGTACGGATGGTTGCGATGGGTCCCCACCGGTAACCCGCTCCCCGGCTTCAAGCTGGGCCGGAGGAGCACTACACTTTGCCCGCAGGCGCTGGCCCTCAGAGACTGGTGCCCTGGCGGTGGCGGTGCCTCTGTTGTACAGGTTGGACTGTTGCCTTCTATCGGGACTTGGTTGTTGGGGGAATCTACGTCCCCTTCACTGACGGATTCGGCAAATTTGGCGACTCCTAGCCTTGCCGGGGTCCGAGAGGCCCCTGCCCTGGTGCTGACTGTCTTTCGGAACACTGCTCCAGACCACCGGGCACACAGCCAACGGGGTCCTTCCAGAACCTCCAAACGGTCCCCCTCCGGACAGTCACCGCCGTCGCTGACCTTGCTGTTCTAGCCCTACACAAAGCTGGGCTCTCAGGCTTGCTCACTCTTTGCTCTGTCACCTCTTCTTGCTTTCCTCCTTTTTCACTTCTCTTACTTTCACTTCTTGTTGTTTACTCTTACTTTTGCTCCTCACACTTGCCCTGCCTGGGCCTTCTGCCTCCTTCCACCTCCTCCTCCCTGAGCTTTCTGCCTGGTAACTTCCTGCCTCCAGAGCTGTGAGCTCCTTGGTGGGCGGAGCCAACCGCCTGGCCCACCCCCTGGTGTGCATCAACAGACTCCTGGAGGAAGGCAACAAGGATTTCTGGTTAGCAGATGTGCCTACCTGGAGTGTGGGGTGTGGCGGTGTTGTGACCTGTGTCCCCTGGCTTGCCGAGGGCGACACATATACAGCACTGGGTTGGGTGAATACAGAGTTCAGGGGGTATACAGCACTGGGTGGGGGGACAGGACATACAGCTCAGCGTGAAGTCGATGCTTCGGCTCCTGTCTGATAATGTCTTCACCTGTGGGTTGAGCCTAGAATGTACGAGCTCCTTCCAGGTTAGTGGGCGTGACCAGCTTCATGACAAATACCTGGAAGGAGCCCGTACATTCTAGCATCTACCTTTTCTATTGGACGCAGTTCACACTGCGTGCTAGCTCCGCCCACAGATGAACTTAGGCTCTGCAGACCGCAGAGAAGGCTGCGTTCAGGTGTGGATGCAAGAGACATCAGCCATGGAAGTGTGGCTGCTCGCATGAGCGCTGAGGGCCCCGGAACTTGGCCCGGGGGCCGCAGCATACATCACCGCCCTTGCTGAAAGGTGCTAACGCCATCCCTGGCCGCTGGGGAGACTCAGTGCTGCATCAGTCAGCTCGACAGCGCCCCCCTTGACACTTCGCCTGGGGCAGATGCCCCGCCATCCCCCTAGATACGCCTCTGGGCTCCGTTCTCCTCACGTAAATTATCGGGTTGCCTGAAGCTACACCCCGACCTAGGGTCGACTTACCCCATCGTGCCTTGTTCCCAGCCCGGTGATGGTGCAAGTCCGCCCGTTGTCCTCCTCGTCAGATCCGTGTCCCTTGTCACGATCCCCTGCGACCGGGGGTCCAGCTCCTCTAGGCCCAGACCACTGTCTGACACCTAGATTGCTTCCCAGGAGCCCCGCTCCCGACCTCCTCTCACTTTCACTTCTCAGACTCAACTCTCTCCTTTTGACACTCCTGACCTCCTCTCCCAACCCCCCATTGTGGGCGACCCTATTCCACTTAGGCCGTCCACTGGTGTGTCTGGTGGGTGTGGTGCAGGGTGTTTCTAGGGTTTGATTAGCTGATGTAGGCAACACCATGTAGTTAGGGACCCTAAATCAAGAAAGAGGTGGATACTGCACGGGAGGGCAGATTGTGCAATACCCTGTGACGACCTGATAGTCCAGGGGCGTCACATTCCCCCTTGGTTAAACGTAGTTCGTCCTCGAGCTACAGGATATCAGAGGTTTATTTATTTATTTTTTTTAACTGCAAAATAGAAAAGAATAACATTTTTATTTACAAGGTTCATCCCACATTAGGGAGGCTTTTCACTTAAAACATTATGGTAACTTTTGAGTTCATCAAGTCAATAGTGGAACGCTACCGGTTACGTTAGTAGCGGAGGCTCAACCTGCTCCATTGCAGCCTCTTCCTTCGACAGTCCAGTCCTAATGTCCCGGATCATGTTAACCCGCCACCCAAACAACCTGACCCGCTGCATACCTATTCATGGGTCCGTGACTAGGTTAAGGTCCCGGGTGTTGCAAAAGACGACTCTGGTGGGCACAGGAGGTGCAACTATTTACAATACACAAGTCTGTGTTGGTCACAACCAGTCCCATGACCATGGCCCATTTTTGCTACTAAACATTGGTGCCTACATGTAACGAAGTCCATGCACCTGGTGTACACACTATAAAATCTTCTTCACAATCAGATGACTTTCTCTATTGATTTGAACCTGGTTGATTAAAACACGGTTGCTTCATAACATTACTTCTATATAGAAAATAACAAACTTTGTAAAACAACAAAAGAAAACACAGATACATAACAGTTTATACTTTTCGCATTACAGGTACCGCTCACTTGGAGGCTGGTAATCAACGGCGGCGGCTGGTAGAACCTGCTCGTTGACCATAGCGAACCTCTTCACATCTAGGGCATACCAGCCCCGCTCACTCCAATGTCGGGTGTAGGTAACTACCTCTCCCGGTTCCAGGTTATGGCCTTAGTGGTCCCTCGGGAGATGCTGCTCTATATCTCTCTGAGCGACAAACACCACCTCCGAGAGGCTCGCTTCCCAGAGGAAACCCCACCCTTTGTCGGGGCCAAATCACTTTACATGGCCCTTGCGCCATGGCCCTCTGACACGGAAGGTGGCCTTCCTTAAATGTTCCTTCTCTCTCCGGGCACGGGCAACAATCTCCCATTGCCGCTGGTCTTGGGTTGTCATCTCCAGCTGTTGCTGGTGTCGTTCCCAGTAGGGGGCGTCAGCGTCCGGCCTCGGCTCCCTAGCTGGCATAGGCTTTAGTTGTGCTTTTTCGGCCCCAACAGCCATTGGGATGCCGCGTGGTGGCAGAACCAGCAGCTCTTCAGGTTCCACCTCCGCCATTGTGGGCAAAGAAACCGCCTGCTTCGCAGCCGAGGTTGCAGAATCCGGGTGCTCCGCCTCTAAGGACGGGCCCGGTGATGCGGCCGGGTCTGGTCGGGCCGGTGTCGGGGCGACCGCTGTCGTGACTTGGTCGGGTGACGGAACCGGGGGTTCTGCAGCTGGTTCTTCATAAACGGGCGCTGAAGGTTCCGCTGCCATGGTGGGAGCAGGCAGTTTGGTGTCCACCAAGGACGGGGTTGGTGGCGGCGCAGTGCTTGCCGGGAGCGGGGGCGGTCCGGATCCCACAGCCACATCGGCCGGAATGGGGCAATCATCAGGGACTGGGCAACCGCTTACCCTCTCTTCACGTGGGATTTCGATCTCACAGGCTCGCACCGCCACCGCCAGGCTCCTCATCTCTTGCCTCCAGTGATCCAATATGAACAGGAACTGGGTCCGCATCCTTCTGCAAAGCTGCTTTGTCTCTTCCTCAATCCAAGCCGCGGTCCCGGAAACAGCAGGTTCCGGTGACCAGCTCCGCTCAGCCGCCATCTTTCCTCTGCGGGGTCCAGGAACGTTATGGCAGAGTTCTGGTATCCCTGCTTCTCTTCCACTGCTACATGCCATCACGCCCCCTAGGTTTTCGCCCACCATTCACTTTGGTGCTGTGGCCCTCTGGGAACTTCCGGTTCCGGGCTGACTCTCAGGACGAAGGGCGGGGCTTCGGCAAAAGATGGCGGAAATGGCGGGAAATGGGAGTTTTGACTTGCAGTTATGACGTCTAAGGCGCACGTCACCCAGGTAAGTGGGTCCTGCTCGTATTCTGTTCGTGACGCCAGGAATTTGAGGTGTGCTGCCCCCGTGCAAGCAGCCGAGCTGCTCGGATCCGGGTTCTCAGTGGCTCGAGGATCTCTGGACCCGGGGGTTGTGCGGCCTCTCAAATGAAGGGTGTTATTTACAGGGGATTGTATTAGAGTTCGTGACACCACCCATAGTATGTGGTAATTAGGAGTACCACCGCTGCAGTTGGGAGTACTCGGGAATGATGGAACGGGGCAGCCAGGAGTTCTGAACCTCCACGAGTAGGGGGGAATACCCCAGGGACTCAGTGATGGTGAGGGGGAGTGCCGTTGGATGTAAAGGGGGTCACTTGCGTACTCACTTAGTCCATTAAGCTGACACCGACAACTGGATAAACCAAAGTTCTGGACACCGCTGCCGCTGAGAGGAGCTTAGTTCGGGTCCCGTACCCAATGGTGCTGCCTGGTAATCCGTGACCTGCCTCCTGGATTTAAGTTTACTTTTCTGTTGGTCCCGGTAGTATGAAACCTGTCGGGTCCTGCTCCCCACTATGGCTAAGTGTTGGAGCTGGCTCTCAGGGTTCATGCTTGGGATTTTCTGGACCGTTTTGGGTGTAAAGTCCTATCCCCCTCGTTGTGCTAGTACCCCGATTTTGGAGCGGGTGGGAACAGATCTTGAAGGCTCCGTTCTCCTTGGGTAAATTGTCAGGTTGCCTGAAGCTACTCCCTGACCTAGGATCCAAGTACCCCTGTTGTGAATGTTGTGGTGCCCTGGACAAGCCAGGGGCCACAGGTAACACCACCACCACACCCCACACTCCCTGTAGGTACATCTAAGTCAAACACAAAATCCTTGTTGCCTTCCCAGGGCTGATGTCCACACCAGGGGGTGGAGCCAGGCGGTTGGTCTCCACCCACCAAGGAGTTCACAGTCCTGGAGGAGGGAAAAGGGTCAGAACAGTTTTAGAGGAGGAAGTGGAAGGAGAGGAAAAGTGGTAGTAGAGCAACTGACTGACAGAGTCCGGGTGTGCGGCTCGGACTGAACAGCAAGGTTGACAGACGGTGGTGACCGTCTGCAGGAGTGGCCTATCGAAGTTGCCGTAAGGACCGTGGACGGGCGGTGGCCCGGCGGTTCCGTACCGGTACACAAGGAGAAGCCAGCACCATTGGCAGGGGCCTTTCGGATCCCAGCAAGGCTAGGAGTCGCCGTGAATTTGCCAAATCCGTCAGTGAAGGGGACCTCCTTGGTTTCCAAACAACCAAGTCCCGATAGAAGGCAACCGTCCAACCGTGAAGGGGAGACACCGCCACCGCCAAGGGCACCAGTTTCCCAGGGCCAGCGCCTGCGGGCAAGAAGGGGCTCCTCCGGCTCATATCCAAGTCGGGGAGCGGGTTACCGGTGGGAACCCATCGCTACCAACCGAGAATTAAGGTGCAGGGAGAGACAGTCATTACCACTTGCAGGGAAGAATAACCGCAGCCATCTGGGGGCACCCGTCCATCCAGCCGAGTGTTTTACCGAGGACTGTGTCATGATTACTGGCTGAGTGAGTACCCCGTGCCGTGCGGCACAGCGCTGCCCCTGCGACCCTGCACCACGCCAGGCCCCGCAACCCGCCTGCCATCCATCCCTACCTACCACATCACCGGGCCCCGGGACAACCAACCCCCTACCCACGGAGGGGAGAACTACCAACAACGCTGCTCCCTGTCATCGCTCCCGGGATCCCCATCCAAAGCAGCGGTGGTGTCCACCAAATCACCACAACCGTGGGTGGCGTCACGGACAATATCCCTAAACCAAACCACCCCTTTTCACTCACGGGCGAGGAGCGCCGCTCGAGTCCCCGGGATCCGGCCCACCGCTCGAGCCACCACCGAGCAGCAGCAGCCGGACCCGAGCAGTGGGAGAGCGCAGCGTCCCCTCCTCCGCCCGCGACAACTTGACGTCACGAACAGGATCTTACCGCTTTGCCGTCTGGTAGAGGTGTGCCTTGTTACCGCCGGAGGTGTCCGGCCGAAAAATTTGAGAAGCCGCCATCTTGGGCGTGAAGAATTCCCGCTCGAGCGTCTCCTCGAGTAGTGGAGGTGCGAAGGCCAAAACCCCGCCCCGATAGAGGAGGAGCCGGAAAGAGGCTAAGGGGGACGGAAGCAAGAGGTCTACGCCCGACGGAGCCGCTGGAGGATCGGCGGACGTAGCCGTGGGAACACCCGCAGATGGGAATGGGCCTGCCCAGGTCCCGGCCGCGCTGGAGGGGGGCGCCGCGGCCCCGGCCCTCGCTCAGGTGATGCCGTTCTCTTTGCCCTATGAGCTGTCTGGCTACCGCAGTACGATGGGAAACCTGATGCTTTGCAGGTTTTCCGGAAAAAGCTTAGCCCGCTGCTGGAACTGTACCCCCTGACTGATAAGCAACGTGCAGCGCTAGTGCTGGGGCAGCTAACCGGCGCGGCTGAGCAAGAGGTGGAGACCTGGGCCGAGGGGGACCAGTCCTCTGTAGCCACCATCTTTGAAAAGCTGCAGACTGCTTTTGAGACCCGTACCGAGGCAGAGTTGCGGATGCAGTTCTATCAATGCCAACAACGGCCCGCAGATAGCATTCGGGACTATGCCCTGCGCCTGCAAACCGCACTCCGCACACTGAAGCGGGTGGACACCATCAACAGTGTGGACAGTAACAAGATGTTAAGTGAGCAGTTTGTGCAGGGGATGAGATCCTCAGAAGACCGCAAACAGCTTAGGCTGTGGGCCTTAGAACACCCTGACGCGGACTTTGCCGTATTAAAGGAACGGGCCATCAAGGCTCTGCAACCTCCCGCATTGGAAGCTCCTGAACCAACCCCGTGGCCAGTTGAGACTGCTCCCGTCGTAGTGGCCCCTACACCACCCGCACCTCCAGTTCCTGCAGCCCCAAGCGTGGCGATAGAAGAACTCGCTGCTCGGGTTCGCCGCATGGATGGGGACCTTGCTAAGATCCTCGCCGCACTCCAGCCTCCAACCAGATCCCAGGCACCGGGGAAGCTGCAACTCGCCGACCGCCTGGAGGACGTCCCCTGGATGCAGCGGAGAAGGGCCAATGACTCCCGAAATGGGCCCCCAATCTTTTACAAGTGCAGCAAACCCGGCCACTACTTCCGACAGTGTCCGTTAAACGAACAACCCCTGGGGCCACGGGCCAATCCTCAGGAGTAGAACCCCATGGCCCCCCAGACTGGCGGGACCGATACATCGGGGCCCGGCCCATAATCCCCGTGGCTGTGGACGGCATACCGGTGATGGCTCTTCTGGACACTGGATCACAGGTAACCACCATACCATACACATTGTATCAACGGTATTGGGGAACAGACGAGCTGGCTCCCCCAGATGCCAATATAACACTGATTGCTGCTAATGGACTCCCATTGACCCAAGTGGGATACAAACAAGTGGCCATGACCGTGCGGCGAGCTGAACTGCGGCACCAGGGTATGATAGTGATAATGAATGAACCTAGTGATTATAACCCGAACATAGTGCTAGGGACCAATGTGATGGAGCACTGTATGAGTGATGTGCTGACCCTATTGCAGCAGCTGGCCGCCACGGCGGCGGGGAGCCGACAGAGAGCTGTGCAGCGTGAGATCCGAGCCTTGATGTACCGCCAGCATGTAAACTCGACAGGAGGAGAGATTGGTGGGGTGAGAGTGATGGATGTTGCCCCTTTGATTGTGCCTCCCAGGAGCGAGATGATGCTTTGGTGTAGGGTAGCAGTAAGGCCCCAGGGGCGTGACAACCCTGCCATGATAGAGCCCATGCCCTCCGAACACTGGCCCACAGTAATGGCCGCTCGAGGGGTGGTGGATGTAAAGAAGGGGAGAGTGCCTGTGAGAGTGCTGAACTGTGGAGAGGAAGAAGTCAGGCTTCCCCGGTACGCTACACTTGCTAAGCTACTCACTCTGGATCCCCACACCATCCACGAGGCAGCCCCCCCAATCTCACCACCTGCTGCCAGCACTCCCCTGCCCCAAGGGGAGTTAGATGAATGGCACCAACAGCTACACGTAGGCACTGACGATACACCTACACATCACAAAGAAGGGGTATACTGGGTGGTCCGGGAGTATGAGCAGGTTTTTAGCAAACATCCCCTAGACTTTGGGCAGATTAAAGGGGTTCAACACCATATCCCCACCGGTGAGCATCCCCCTAATAAGGAAAGGTACAGGCCTATTCCCCCTGCACACTACCAATGCGCCAAGGACATGTTGAGGAACATGAAGGAGGCAGGGGTTATCAGGGACAGTTGTAGTCCCTGGGCCGCCCCGTTGGTGCTGGTTAAGAAGAAGGACGGCACCATGCGGATGTGTGTAGACTACCGGAAGATCAATCAGATAATGCATAAAGATGCTTACCCTCTGCCCCGTATTGAGGAGTCCCTGTCCGCGCTGAGAACAGCGAACTACTTCTCTACTCTTGACCTCACCAGCGGGTATTGGCAAGTGGCCGTGGTGCCCGAAGACCGAGAGAAAACTGCCTTTACCACCCCTATGGGGCTCTGTGAATTCAACAGTATGCCATTTGGGCTGTGCAACGCCCCTGGCACCTTCCAGCGGCTGATGGAGTGCTGTTTGGGGCACCTGAATTTCGAGACCGTCCTGTTGTACCTGGATGATGTGATTGTGTATTCACAGACATATGAAGCCCACCTGGAGCACCTAGCCGAGGTGTTCGCGTCCCTTGCTAAGTACGGGATGAAGTTGAAGCCCTCCAAGTGTCATCTGTTGAAACCCAAAGTGCAGTACCTTGGGCATGTGGTGGGAGGAGCAGAAGGTGTCGCCCCTGACCCCGAGAAGGTCACTGCTATCCAAGACTGGCCGAGGCCAACCACAGTGAGGGAAGTAAGGCAGTTTCTGGGCCTGGTAGGGTACTACCGTCGCTTCATCAAGGGATACACGAAGATGGCTACCCCCATGCAAGACCTCCTCGTGGGACAGACCAAAGGTGGTAGACCCCTCGGAGCCCCGCTGGTGTGGGAAGAGCGGCATGAGGAATCCTTCCGCCAGCTGAAAGCGGCCTTGACCGGAGAGGAGCTCCTAGCGTACCTGGACTACAGCCACCCATTCATCCTCTACACCGATGCCAGCAATGTGGGCTTGGGGGCAGTCCTATCCCAGGTCCAAGACGGGAAGGAAAAAGTGATTGCTTACGCTAGCCGAAAACTCTGACCGACTGAAAGGAACCCTGAGAACTACAGCTCTTTCAAGCTTGAGCTCCTGGCACTGGTGTGGGCTATCACCGAGCGGTTCCGCCATTACCTGGCGGCAGCGAAGTTCACTGCTTTCACAGACAACAATCCGCTGACCCACCTGGACACAGCCAAGCTGGGCGCGTTGGAACAGCGGTGGGTGGCCAGGCTAGCCAACTATGGTTTCACCATCAAATACAGGGCCAGCCGTGCCAATGTTAATGCTGATGCACTCTCTCAGATGCCCCACCTGTCGGAGGAAGGGTGCGAGGATGACGACCTCGAGGAGATAGAGTTGCCTGCATTTCACCAGCCGCCAACTGAGAAGGTGCATGTCTACCAACAATGGGTGAACCTGGACCCACTGCCCAGTCAGGAGTGGCAGGAAGCTCAGAACCAGGCGCCCGCTGTCCACCTAGTCAAGACCCTGCTGGAGCAAGGCGCTACTGGGATAGACCCTGCCGCCCCGGCTGAAGCCCAACGCCTGTGGCGAGAACGGACCCGGCTGTACCGACACCAGGGAAAGTTGTACCGTGAGTTGATCAACCCAAAGACTCATGAGAAAATCCGCCAGTTGGTGATTCCCCAAGCTAATGTACCCACCGTCCTACAGGCATACCATGATGGTGCTGGACACTTCGGATGGAAGAAACTGGAGATGCTGTTGAGAGAGCGGTTCTATTGGAGTGGAATGCGGGAATCTGTGGAGGCCTGGTGCCGAGAGTGCGGCCCTTGCACGCTGAGAAGAAAAGATGAGGCCAGCCAGAAGGCGCCCCTACACCCGATCGTTACCCATCAACCGCTGGAGCTGGTCGCCCTGGACCATGTAAAGCTTACCCCCAGCCAAAGTGGGTATACCTACGCTCTGACCATGGTAGACCACTATTCCAGGTTCATGGTGGTTGTCCCAGTCAAAGACCTAACTGGCCGTACCGCCGCTAGGGCGTTCCAAGCTAAATTCTGTCGACCACATGGATACCCTGAGAAGGTGCTTACTGACCAAGGCCCGGCCTTTGAGGCGGAGGTATTCCATGAGTTTTGTCAGTTGTACGGCTGCAAGAAGATCCGGACCACACCTTACCATGCTCAAACCAACTGCATGTGTGAGAAGATGAACCACCTGGTCCTGGGCCTCCTTAAGACATTGCCGCTAGAAGAGCGGAACCTGTGGCCGGAGAAGCTACCTGACTTGGTCGATATGTACAACAATATCCCTTCAAGCTCAACGAAATGTACCCCAGCCTACCTGATGAGGGCTCGCCCCGGCAGGCTTCCGGTGGATCTGGATCTAGGATTGGAGGCCCCAGAAGTACTCCCTTCGACAGCTGACTGGGAAACCCGGTGGAGGGCGCAATACTGGCAGATTCAGGAATATGTTGAGAAGAACTTGAGTCGAAGCCGGGAACAACAGCAGCAGCGCTTCAACCAGAAGGTGTCTGCTGGCCCTTTCCAGCCTGGAGATGTAGTGCTGAAGCGGAAGAGAAAGACCCACAAGCTGGATGATCAATGGGAACAAACCCCATACGTCATACAGCCCACAGGATGGGAAGATGGGAAGGCCTACCAGATCAGTCGTGACCAAGGGGGCACTTTGGCCACGGTTTCCCGGGACCATCTAAAGAGGTGCCCAACAGCATTGAGGACAACGGCTGAAGTTCCAGTTCCTAGGTCTCTACCTGCCATACCTGGCACTAGGGAAGAGGGACCAGTTATCCCATCTGTCCCACTGCCTCCCACTGATGACACTGGGCCCAGAAGGTCCACCCGTCCCAACCTAGGTAGACCCCCACTTAGGTACAGGGAAACCACTATCTAGGGGGGGGGAAACCTTGTGAGTGTTGAAAAGTTGTGAACGTTTTTGAAAATGAATAATAAGTAAATGATTACCGAAGATTTCACCTGATTGACTGCTACTTGATTGAAACCGGTCGTTGCCGGCACCGTTGTCCCCGTGGGGACCGTCTAAAGTTTTGCGTAAGGGACTCCTTACGGACAAGCCCGTGAACTTGCAGGGCAACCACAAACTAGTGGCTTGTAAATAAAGTTTATTTGTTTTATGGCTTACCGTTACCGCCTCCAGAGAGGCAGGTTGGAGGAAGGGCCCGCAGTGGAGCAGGCTGGGGCCCAGCCACCACCGGAACCGGTGGCGATCCTCTGGAGGGGAAGGAAAGATCCCGCTCGGGTAACTTGTGCTGGACTGGGGTCAAGGGGTGCTGCCTGTTTCTTAGGGGCAGCATCAGGGCCAGGTTGCTTGGGTGGGTGAGAGCGGAAGCCGTACCGTTACCGTAACGTTTAAGCAATGTGCCTCCCGTTGTGGGATGATGTTAGTATGCTTGTATTGCTATGTTTTCTTATCTTTTTTTACAGTTTGAAAAGAAAAATAAAACCGGTGATGGATGGGCAGCCCGAGGACGGTCTGCGTTTTGCTAAGGGGGAATGTGGCGCCCTGGACAAGCCAGGGGCCACAGGTAACACCACCACCACACCCCACACTCCCTGTAGGTACATCTAAGTCAAACACAAAATCCTTGTTGCCTTCCCAGGGGCTGATGTCCACACCAGGGGGTGGAGCCAGGCGGTTGGTCTCCACCCACCAAGGAGTTCACAGTCCTGGAGGAGGGAAAAGGGTCAGAACAGTTTTAGAGGAGGAAGTGGAAGGAGAGGAAAAGTAGTAGTAGAGCAACTGACTGACAGAGTCCGGGTATGTGGCCCGGACTGAACAGCAAGGTTGGCAGACGGTGGTGACCGTCTGCAGGAGTGGCCTATCGGAGTTGCCGTAAGGACCGTGGACGGGCGGTGGCCCGGCGGTACCGGACCGGTACACAAGGAGAAGCCAGCACCATTGGCAGGGGCCTTTCGGATCCCGGCAAGGCTAGGAGTCGCCGTGAATTTGCCAAATCCGTCAGTGAAGGGGACCTCCTTGGTTTCCAAACAACCAAGTCCCGATAGAAGGCAACCATCCAACCGTGAAGGGGAGACACCGCCACCGCCAAGGGCACCAGTTTCCCAGGGCCAGCGCCTGCGGGCAAGAAGGGGCTCCTCCGGCTCATATCCAAGTCGGGGAGCGGGTTACCGGTGGGAACCCATCACTACCAACTGAGAATTAAGGTGCAGGGAGAGACAGTAATTACCACTTGCAGGGAAGAACAACCGCAGCCGTCTGGGGGCACCCGTCCATCCAGCCGAGTGTTTTACCGAGGACTGTGTCGTGATTACTGGCTGAGTGAGTACCCCGTGCCGTGCGGCACAGCGCTGCCCCTGCGACCCTGCACCACGCCAGGCCCCGCAACCCGCCTGCCATCCATCCCTACCTACCACATCACCGGGCCCCGGGACAACCAACCCCCTACCCACGGAGGGGAGAACTACCAACAACGCTGCTCCCTGTCATCGCTCCCGGGATCCCCATCCAGAGCAGCGGTGGTGTCCACCAAATCACCACAACCGTGGGTGGCGTCACGGACAATATCCCTAAACCAAACCACGCCTTTTCACTCACGGGCGAGGAGTGCCGCCCGAGTCCCCGGGATCCGGCCCACCGCTCGAGCCACCACCGAGAAGCAGCAGCCGCCAGACCCGAGCAGTGGGAGAGCGAAGCGTCCCCTCCTCCGCCCGCGACAAATGTCAGTTATGCTTTTGCTGCTGTGAGGCTCCCTCTTGTGGCCAGGAATGGTTTGGACAGAGACCAGGTGTGTTGAGCAATGGGCGTTTCCATTGCTAACTCTCTGCCTATTTAAACCCTGGTCATAGCAGGCTATGCCGGATATCAGTTGTTCTTTGTTCACCAGCCTGCTTCATCCTGCTCCAGACCACATCTATCACAGATAAGTGCTTGGCTCTTTATTTGCTGTTTGGTTCTTTTTGCTCTTATCTAAGTTTGTAATTTACTGTGGTTGTTTTCAGTTTATTTGCATGAAGGGATCTTCCCTTTCAGTTGCTTAGGGTACCTTCTCACTTAGCGATGCAGCAGCGATCCGACCAGCGATCTGACCTGGTCAGGATCGCTGCTGCATCGCTACATGGTCGCTGGTGAGCTGTCAAACAGGCAGATCTCACCAGCGACCAGTGAACAGCCCCCAGCCAGCAGCGACGTGCAAGCGACGCTGCGCTTGCACGGAGCCGCCGTCTGGAAGCTGCGGAGACTGGTAACTAAGGTAAACATCGGGTATGGTTACCCGATGTTTACATTAGTTACCAGCGCACACCGCTTAGCTGTGTGTGCAGGGAGCAGGGAGCCGCGCACACTGCTTAGCGCTGGCTCCTTGCTCTCCTAGCTGCTGTACACATCGGGTTAATTAACCCGATGTGTACAGCAGCTACATGTGCAGAGAGCCGGAGCCGGCAGCACAGGCAGCGTGAGAGCTGCGGAGGCTGGTAACTAAGGTAAATATCGGGTAACCACCTTGGTTACCCGATGTTTATCTTGGTTACAATCTTACCTCAGCTGTCAGACGCCGGCTCCTGCTCCCTGCTCGCTTCATTTGTCGCTCTCTCGCTGTCACACACAGCGATCTGTGTGTCACAGTGGGAGAGCGCCTTTGAAGAAAACGAACCAGGGCTGTGTGTAACGAGCAGCGATCTCGCAGCAGGGGCCAGATCGCTGCTCAGTGTCACACACAGCGAGATCGCTAATGAGGTCACTGCTGCGTCACAAAAAGCGTGACTCAGCAGCGATCTCGGCAGCGAGCTCGCTGTGTGTGAAGCACCCCTTAGCTGGGAAGCTGACAAGTGTTTGATGTTTACAGCTGATTGTTTGGTATACTCTATATCTATTCCCCTCCCTTATCTTCAGGGACTTCCTCACTATTCTTCTCCACTAGCCTTGTCCCCTCTCTCTCCCAGAGACTCCTAATGTAGGAGTAAATAAGAGTGTACATTCTTATGTGAGCTATGGCTGCCGCCATGGATTACATCAATCTCCCCCCCTCTTTTGGGGTTGTCGCCATTTTCCACTAGGTATTATGCATAATTTTATGCTGGTTGGGAATGGTTTCCCGCTGTTTATGAAAGTGTCCTTAATATGGGGAACAAGCCTGTGGGGGTGATGTATTACTTATTTCTACTATACTTAGCAAGAAATAACTTGTTTTGTGATACTGAGCTATGATAAGTCTATACTTTCTTATATACCTCTAACATTGTAATTATTAAAGCGGCTTTATGTATAAATGCACCTATGTGACCCTATCTGGCCCTGCCGGACTCATTTTTACTATGAAAGTGCCCTTGATATGGGGAACAAGCCTGTGGGTGTAATGTATTGCTTATTTCTACTATACTTGACAACAGACAAATTGGCCTGGCTCAGTATTATAATATAAGTCCATACTTTTTTATATACCTCTAACACTGTAATTATTGAAGTGGCTTTATGTATACATGCACCTATATGACCTTATTTGGTCCTGCTGGACTAGCTTCTACTCCTCTCTAAGGCCTAAAACACACTTCCGCAAAAAAACACGTCCGTGTGACACGGTCCGTTTTTCGGGTCCGTGTTCCGTTTTTTTGGGGCGTTTCTCCGGTACGTATGGCATCCATGTGATGGCGTATGCGAGCAGTGTGTGCGTGTGGAATGTCCGTATTGACATAAAATACGTACGTGTGCTGTCCGTTTTTAAAGGCCCGCATTCTTACCCAATTAACGATTTTAATCATTCATCATGAGATCCTGGTGTTGTTGTTTGCTTTCAATTGACCTGATAGATTGGAAACAAGTGTTGCAGATTTTGTGATGAAAAACAGACACGGACGATACGTGCTGAACACGGACATACTCCGTGTGCGGTCCGTGCAGGCACGGACCCACAGACTAAAGCGGGTCCGTGCCTGCGTGCTGCCGGCCAAAAACGGACATGTTGTCCGTGTAGAAAAGCGCACACACATACTTACGACACGGACACACGTTCCGTGTGATTTTACGTGCGTGTGCCATCTACTATTGACTAACATGGGTCTCCGTGTCTCCGGTACGTGCAAATATGTACCGCACACGTGCAAAAAAAACGGATGTGTGTTGCGGGTCTAATACAGTCAGAACATGTTCCGGACTGAATGTGTGGCGCCCCAGGACCTGGTCGCCACAACAGCATTGCCCCTCCAAGGGTCATGCTGAGCCTGGAGGTAATTGGGAGGTCTATTGGCCAGTAAGTTCAACATCCAACGCAGTTTCTCCCTCAGGCCAGCAGGGGGAGCTCTGAACCTGGAGTTCCAGGGAGCATTCCTTAAGTCTGACCTGAGGGAGGAGTTAGTGTTCAGTCTGTGGAGAGAAAGCAGAGAGAGCAGACGCAGAGTAGTGCTGTCCTGCGGACTGGGGCCTGAAGCTGGAGTAGCTTGGCCCAGTGAAGCAGGATTTGCAGAGAGGCACAGAAGAGACTCGGACATCGGAGTCTGTGGCCACCAGGGCCTAAAATACTCCCTGGTAGCCGAATCTGAAGGGCAGGAGAGCTGCAAGCACCTGGCCCATAAACAGCCCGAAGGTACAACTGCATCACCAGGGCCCGGTGTGGACTCCAACAGAGAAGCACCAGAGAGGGCCTGCGCAGCCTACCACACAGGGAGAGGGACGTACCACCGGTCCCAGCAGCAAGAGGGCCATTGCCAATCCAGAGAGCAGGGTCCTATAACAGTAAAGAAAGAACAGGAGTAGGCCTCATACTCATCTGGCCAAAAAGATACCTCAGTTACTTCCAGGCCGGCCGGAGCCCTCTACCACCTGTAACGGTCTCCCAGGACTAACCGTTTGCAAAGTAAAAGAGGAGAAGGTAAAGAGACTGTTGTTTGTGTCTGGTCCTTTCACCGCCTGTTGGCCCTGCACTATACCTCAACTGCATAGACACATACCAGCACCAACAGTGTCCCCGGGGCACCGCTCCACCTGTGGGGAGCAGTACCACCATTGCTGCCATTCCATCACCCCGGAGGCCTCACACAGCAGCGGCGGCCCAGTAGCCGCAAACCACAGGTGGCGTCACGACAAATATACACTTTAATTACCCCTACGTCACCAGCCATATTAATTGACTCCCGCCAGGGTCACGGAGTCGGGCCCCGCCACCACTGACGACCCCCGGACTAGTCCGGCCCGGCACCGGGTGTCCCATAGCCCTGGGGTGGGCGAGTCAAATGTATGCGGCCATATGTGTATGACCATGCAAGCACTAGCCATTACTATTGATTATGCAAAAAATTCCATTTGAGGGCTTATAATAACTATTAGGATCTATACATAATCTTATGCTAATTAAGTCCTTATTAGGACTACTTGTACATTATTTTATTGAATATGGGTGTAAACCCAGAAGGGGTTAATAGATTGCACTAGTGGTAGCATTGGCACATACCATAGAGCGCTGCGCCTTAGAACGCATGCGCGTTTTATTATTATTATTATTATTATAAATAAATAAATAATAATACAATTGCAACATGTAATGTATGCGACTGTATTTAAAGAACGTGTAGTGCTCCACTATAGGAACGTACATTTCTATGCGAGCCCTTTTCTCCACCAGATATTATGCATTACTTTATGCTTCTTTAAGTCCTTATTAGGACTGCCTATATACCATCCTATTGAGTATGGGAATAAACCCAGAAGGGGTTAATAGACTGCGCAAGCGGCAGCATTGGTACATACCATTGAACGCTGCGCCTCAGAACGCATGCGCATTCCACCATGTAACGTGTGTGATTATGCTTGAAGAACGTGTAATGCTCCACTGCACATGTGTTACCTATAAGTGAGGCACTTTGTTTACAATAACACCATACCATCTTAAAATATAACCGCTGTGATCCTGAGTGTATATGCGCTATGGTGGGGACGCCATACGCTTAAAGAAACTGTATTCTGAAATGTGCTTAGCGCTGCGCTCTCCCGCGCATGCGCTGTGAGAACAATGGGAGAGGTCTGTCTGAATCATGTGATTCAGCCAAGATGACGGCCGCCATCGGAACCATTGCATCCTGTAACGCTGTGAAACCTCTGCGCTGCAAACTGGAAAGCAATTACCTAATTTAACATCTGATTTAAATAGGGCACACACTGAGCTATGTATTGTCTGCCTTTTTCCCCTGAGGAAGACACTTCTATAGTGGCGATACGCGTGGGGTAACCATGCCAAAACCCACCCTCTCTGCACTTTAGCCACATGCCTGGTTCATTTCTGTAAGTTAGTGAGTATGGGCTCGACCGGTCTTACCCTGAACTATTGAATAGGTTTTACCTTGGTCTCATCCATTCCAGTCTGAATCGCCATAGAGTTCAAGGTCTGTGAAGCTGTTCTATAGCTATAGATATATCTGATTTCTGCATGATAGCTCACAGATCTTGATCAAAGGTGACTTTGCTTGTCTCTATTCTGAAATCTCTGGTCATCCCCCAGTGACTATGTGGGTTAATTTATCATGTTTGGTTCATTTGGTGCATGGATACTATTATAATTGAAACAGCGGCTTGTGACCCTTGAATTATTGTGCCCTGTAGATGTAGTTTTGTTGACATTCTATGTTACATCTGTAGGATATAGCATCTGTTTGGCTCACAATCCTGCTCCTATATGTTCTAAAACACTGTAAGAACTACACATTGATTAGTAAGCTGTTAATAACCTGCCGTTACAGTTTATCAAACTGATTTGAGAGAGGTATACATGAATTTTGTACTAAATTGTTATATGATTATTTATTATATAAGGTTTTGGCGTGTGGGGAATGATGCCTTTGGCTTTTTAAATGTTTTTAACTAGTGTCTTTGTGTGTGCTCCTTTCCTCCAGTGTGGCGAGAAGTGTGTTTTTCTGCTCTTGAAATAAAGATTTCTATATTTCTAAAAAATCAGTTTCTTGGTGATCCCTGTTAGGTATACTCTTTTCTACTTTTGTATTGTGCTTTGTTGTATAGCGGGAGATCCCACAGGGTGGTGCCCTTACCCCATATATGTCGACTCTCCACATGTTGCAGCGACTGTGGCAGCACCGCCGAGCCCTGGTGCAATACGTTATGACGTATAGCCTGGGCCAACGAGATGCAGAGGTGGGGAAGATCACACTGATGGAGTGGTCTCAGATCAAGGACCTATGCACCTGTGAAGCCCTGAACTAGCCAGGTTGTCACAGGTAGTCCCATACACCCCCCCCCCCTTAATAAGGTGACAGCAGCCAAACTACAAAAACCCTTTTCACCTCCCTCCAGGTTTGATGTTCACACGAGGGGGGCGGAGCCAGGCAGTTGGCCCCGCACACTGAGGAGTTCACAGGTCCGGAGGCAGGAAAAACAGTGCAGTTCCCGGTGGGAAGCGGAGTAGATGAAGTTTAGCTTTGACTGTGGAGTGAAGTGGAGTCAAGTTCAAGGGCAGACCTGTGTCCAGGCCTGCCATAGTCTACACCAGGTGTCTGGGTTGTAGCCCAGTCACCTCTGGCAAGGAGGCAGATGGTGGTGGCCACCTGCAGGAGCTAGGATTACAGCCGGTGGAACCGTAGGGACCGGGGACGGGCAGTGGCCCGCCGGTACCGAACCGGGGAACCGATTGGAAACCCGAGCACCAGGAGGGGTACTCAGACCCAGTACGAGGCCCAGAACCAACCGGGCTGAGTCAAATCAACTGAGGACTGGACTTAAGGACCTTTTCCACCTAAGACCCGACTGAAGACAACAGCCCAACCATTAGGGTAACGCCACCGCCCAGGCATAGAGACCCAAGGGGCCAGCATCTGCGGGCAAAAAGGGCTCTCCCGGCACATACCAAGCCGGGGAGCGGACTACCGTTGCTTAGGCATAAGAGTCGTGATTTCTACATAGTCAGGTGCAGGAGATAGGCAGAAACCACCAACCTGGCTAAGGGGAAAACTGCAGCAGGCTGCGGCACCGTTCACCATCTTGTTTGGTTTACCAGAGACTCCAGCGTGTTTGTCATAGTGAGTACAACAGTGCCTTCGGGCTGCGCACCGCGCCGCACCACAGCACGCATCCATCCCCTCACCTCAGCACCTCCCTCGGGCCCCTGGGACATTCATCCCCCTACCCACGGAGGGGGTCAACACAAAGCTGCGCAACACCGTCCCCAGGAGCCTAGTCAACGGCAGCGGTGGTGTCCATCCATTCACCACAACCTGTGGGTGGCGTCACGAACTCAAATCCCCTAAAAACTACCGCGGCTCCGGCCGTGGACCTCCCCACCGAAGTCCCTGCGTGTAGTGCCAACCCCCTTTCAGAGCAACGTGACCCCCGGGTCCGTGAGGAGCACGAGCCACCCACCGACGAGCATGGATCCAAGTGGCTCGGCAGTCGGCCAAGCCTTGGGGCGGTACACACCCTTCTGCACAGTTTCGACATGGCAACGAATAAGTTTAGCGCTGACAATGCCATTATCAGCATGACAATTCCAGTCATTTGCATGCTGGAGCACACTCTAAACACTATTCGGAGTCAGGGGGTGGGACAAGAGGAAGGGGAGGAAGTACAGGAGGATTCATTTGCGGAAGGGATACCAAGATCTACAAGGTCCAGACGTTCAGCATCACCAAGGCAGCAGGCATGGGACGGTGGGGGAGAGGGATTAACAAGGGCGCATGGTAGCAGCTAAACTGTTGATGAAGGTGCAGGAGCCCAGGAAGAAATGGAGGACGAACTGGCGATGGGCATGGAAGACTCAGCAGATGAGGGAGACCTTCATCAAATTTCGGTTGTTCGAGGTTGGGGGGAGATCTCAGAGGAAGGAAGCATGTTTATCACCTCGCCGCCACAAACACGGCAAGGACTTGGTCTGCATGGATGTGCAAGACACATGAGCGCCTTCTTGCTGCACTACCTACAACATGACTCTCAGATTGTCCGAATTAGAAGTAATTATGACTACTGGGTTGCCACACTCTTAAGCGGGCTTTACACGCTACGATATATCTAACGAGATGTCGGCGGGGTCACGTCGTAAGTAACGCACATCCGGCATCGTTAGTGATATCGTAGCGTGTGACAGCTACATGCGACGGTGAACGAGCAGAAATACTCACCTTCTCGTTCATCATTAACAAGTCGCTCATTTTCAAAAAATCGAATGTCCGGTTGTTCATTGTTCCCGAGGCAGCACACATCGCTCCGTGTGACACCCCGGGAACGATGAACTGCAGCTTACCTGCCTCCCGCCGGCAATGCGGAAGGAAAGAGGTGGGCAGGATGTTATGTCCCGCTCATCTCCGCCCCTCCGCTTCTATTGGCCGGCTGCCGTGTGACGTCACTGTGACGCCGAACATCCCTCCCCCTTCAGGAAGTGGATGTTCACCGCCCACAGCGAGGTTGTTTGTAAGGTAAGTATGTGTGACGGGGGGTTATGTACTGTTGCGCCCTTTCTGCTTGGAGAAGACGGCTTGGGCGGGAAACTTTGCGCCACAGGATGGTGACAAGATGGCAGATTCTGCAATTTTTCAACGGGGATTCCGCTGACGATAAATTCAAGGCGCACTTCCACGGTAAGTGGATGGGTTCTATCCTGTTCGCAGACGCCAGAAGAGTCGATGTGTACCGCCTTGGGGCTCGGCCGGCTGCCAAGCCGCTCGGATCCGTGCTCTTCGGTGGGTGGCTCGAGCTCCTCATGGACCTGGGGGTCACGTCGCTCTGAAAGGGGGGGAGGTGCTACACGTAGGGACATCGGTGGGGAGGTCCACGGCCGGAGCCCCAGTCGTTTGTAGAGGATTTGAGTTCGTGATGCCACCCACGGGTTGTGGTGAATGGATGGACACCACCGCTGCCGTTGACTAGGCTCCCGGGGACGGTGTTGCGCAGCTTGGTGTTGACCCCTCCGTGGGTAGGGGAATGATGGTCCCGGGGGCCCGAGGTAGGTGCTGAGGGGGGGGAATTGGATGCGTGCTGGGGTGTTGGTGCGGTGCGGTGCGCGGCCCGAAGGCCCTGTTGTACTCACTATTACAAACACGCTGGAGTCTCTGGTAAACCAAACAAGATGGTGAACGGTGCCCGCAGCCGGCTGCAGTTTTCCCCTTAACAGGTTGGTGGTTTCCGTCTTTCTTCTGCACCTCTCTTATGTAGAAACTGTTGACTCCTATACCTGAGCAACGGAAGTCCGCTCCCCGACTTGGTATGTGCCGGGAGAGCAATT
Source organism: Anomaloglossus baeobatrachus (assembly GCF_048569485.1). NCBI lineage: Eukaryota > Metazoa > Chordata > Amphibia > Anura > Aromobatidae > Anomaloglossus > Anomaloglossus baeobatrachus. The sequence goes on along the minus strand of NC_134361.1, from coordinate 161,975,515 downwards.
TTTGCCCGCAGACGCTGGTCCCTTGGGTCTCTATGCCTGGGCGGTGGCGTTACCCTAATGGTTGGGCTGTTGTCTTCAGTCGGGCCTTAGGTGGGAAAGGTCTTAACTAGAGATGAGCCACCCCCCTAGAGTTCGAGTTCGAACGGTGCTCCGTTCGACGAACCTCTCAAACCCCATAGGAAACAATGGGAGGCAATCACAGACACCTAAAAACACCTGGAAAACACCCTCAAAGGTGTCCAAAAGGTGACAAACAACTCCCAAGACAACACAAACACATGGGAAAGTGACAAGGACATATACTCCTGCGAAAACAAAACAGCTGGACGAGGAAAAAGAGGACGAGGCACAGATATAGGCATGGCATGCCCTTCTAAAATCATGTAAAACACAGCACACGGACTCCAAGCAGAGTCTCCGTTTTTATTCCAAAATTTGGGCCACACAGACACCCCTTCAGTGGCAGCACTTGTGCCCCTGTTGTACACTTCATAGGTAGACTTGCATCAAGCACATTCAAAAATACGCCAGCCTTAGCTGTCCCCAGGATGACACCGGGCTAGGTAGCAAAGTCTTTGCTGATCCCAGATCTGTTCATCTTGGATCATTTTTAAAAGCAATGCAAGCAAGCAGACTTCAAGTACAGTTTCCTTTATTTCCAAAAATTGAGCCCCACATACACCCCTTCAGTGGCAGCACTTGTGCCCCATTTGCAAACTTGACAAATAGGTTTGCATCAAGCACATTCCAAAATTCGCCAGCCTTAACTGTCCCCGGGATGACACCGGGGTAATTAGCAAAGTCTTTGCTGATCCCAGATCTGTTCATCTTGGATCATTTTTAAAAACACAGCAAGGGTTCCTCCAAGCAGAGTCTTCCTTTTTTCCAAAAATTGGGCCACACAGACACCCCTTCAGTGGCATTGTGGCGCCCTGGCCTAGCCAGGTCGTCACAGATAACACACAAACACCCCACCCCCACTAGACAGTAACATTAGCCAAACCCAAAATCCTTGTTGCCTCCCTCCAGGGTCTGATTTCCACACCAGGTGGGGCGGAGCAAAGCGGTTGGCCCCGCCCACCGAGAAGTTCACAGGCTTGGAGGCGGGAAAAGTGAGAGAACAGCTTAGGAGGTTGAAGTGTGAGGGGTAAACACTAGGGTGTCTGGGTTTGTGGCCCAGGCACTGACAGCAAGGTTGGCAGACGGTGGTGGCAGTCTACAGGAGTGGTGGAGCAACGCGGAGCCGTAGGACCGGGGACGGGCAACGGTCCACCGGTACCGACCAGGGAGCAAAGTGAAGCCAGCACACACAGGCAGGGCCATCGGACCCCGACCAGGCTTGGAGCCGCCGACAATAGTCAAATCCGAGTGTGACCGGAACCCCAGGGGTTTCCTAACAGCCAAAGACCCGATTGAAGGCAACCGCCCACACCATGAGGGTAAACAGCTACCGCGTAAGGCTAGAGACCCAAGGGCCAGCGCCTGCGGGCAAACGGGCTCCTCCGGCATCCATACACCGGGGAGCGGACAACCGTTGGGAATCCATCGTAGTCAAACAAGTACATCAAGGTGCAGGGAATGACAGCCGCCATCACCTGTCTGTGGAGAGACACTGCAGCCGGCTGCGGGACCCGTCCATCCAGCCGTTTGGTTTACCAAGGACTTTGTGCATCTCTTGCTGAGTGAGTGCACCCGTGCCATCCGGCACCACGCCGCGCTGTCCCTGCAACCCTGCACCTCACCAACCCTGCCTCCCCGTCTCACCACCGGGCCCCGGGACCACCGACCCCTACCCACGGAGGGGGAAAACAACATCCCAGCTGCTCCCTACCATCGCTCCCGGGATCCCCGTCACCAGCAGCGGTGGTGCCCACCTTCACCACAACCCGTGGGTGGCGTCACGGACTAAATCCCCCAACCCAACCAACCCACCCCCCCTTTCACTCACGGGCGAGGAGCGCCGCTTGAGTCCCCGGATCCGGCCCACCGCTCGAGCCACCGAGCAGCAGCAGCCGCAGCAGTGCCGGCCCCGAGCATTAGCGAGCGCAGCGCAGTGGCGTCCTCCCCGCCCACGACAGCATCACTTGTGCCCCATTTGCAAACTTGACAGGTACATTTGCATCAAGCACATTCCAAATCCACAAGCCATTACTCTCCCCAGGATGACACCGGGGTAGTAAAGTCCTTGCGGATCCATGACTTGTTCATCTTGATGAACGTTAGTCTGTCCACATTGTCACTGGACAGACGCGTGCGCTTATCTGTCAGCACACACCCAGCAGCACTGAAGACTCGTTCTGAGACAACGCTGGCAGCTGGACACGACATGATCTCCAAGGCGTAAGTGGAGAGCTCAGGCCATTTTTCAAGATTTGAAGCCCAAAATGAGCAAGGCTCCAGTTGAAAAGTCATGGCATCGATGTTCATTTGGAGATACTCCTGTATCATCCTCTGCAGCCGTTGACTATGTGTCAGACTTCTTGTCTCTGTTGGCCTTGCAAAGAATGGTCTAAAATAATTATAAAACGATTCAATAAAATTTCTGTTACAAGCAACAGATATGGTGCTGCTGGTACAGTTAGACTGTTGAGGATGAGACAGTCCCATGTTTGTCAAGTTACAACTGGGAGATTCACTTCATGCACCACTGGTGTTTGGTGGAAAAGCCGAGCTAAGATTGAGTAACAGCTTCTGCTGATACTCCTGCATACGTGCATCCCTTTCTATGGCTGGAATTATTTCACAAAATTTGGACTTGTACCGGGGATCTAATAGTGTGGCAACCCAGTAGTCATCATCACTTCTAATTTTGACAATCCGAGGGTCATGTTGTAGGTAGTGCAGCAAGAAGCTGCTCATGTGTCTTGCGCATCCATGTGGACCAAGTCCTCGCTGTGTTTGTGGCGTATAGGTGTTAACCGTTCTTTCTTCCTCTGACATCTCCCCCCAACCTCTTTCAAATCAAATTTGACCAAGGTCTCCCTCATCTGCTGAGTCTTCCATGTCCATGGACAGTTCGTCCTCAACATTTTGCCTGCTACCATGCGCCCTTGTTAATCATTCTCCCCTGTCAACCCATGCCTGCCGCCTTGGTGATGATGAACAACTGGTCCTTGGTGATGTTGTTATCCCTTGCGCATATGAATCCTTCTGTACTTCCTCCCCTTCCTGTTGTCCCACCCCCTGACTCCGAATAGTGTTTAGCATGTGCTCCAGCATGAAAATGACTGGAATTGTCATGCTGATAATGGCATTGTCAGCGCTAAACATATACGTCGCCATGTCGAAACTGTGCAGAAGGGTGCATAGGTCCTTGATCTGAGACCACTCCATCAGGGTGATCTGCACCACCTCTGCATCTCGTTGGCCCAGGCTATACATCATGACGCATTGCACCAGTGCTCGGCGGTGCTGCCACAGTCGCTGTAACATGTGGAGAGTCAAATTCCAGCGTGTCGGCATATCGCATTTCAGGCGATGAACCGGCAGGCCGAAAGACTTCTGGAGCGATGCAAGTCGCTCAGCTGCGGCGGTTGAACGGCGGAAGTGAGCAGACAGTTTTCGTGCCCTGTGCAGAAGGTCATCTAGGCCGGGATAGTGTGTTAAAAATTGCTGGACAACAACGTTCAACACGTGAGCCATACAAGTCACGTGTGTCACCTTGCCCAGGCGAAGGGCCGCACCGAGGTTTGCAGCATTGTCGCACACGTCCTTACCTGGCTGCAGGTTGAGTGGAGACAGTTGTCGCTGGCGGGGATGGCGCTGCGCTCACCCACTGCTCGGGTCCGGCACGGCTACTTCTTCGCTTGCTGCTCGGTGGTGGCTCGAGCGGTGGGCCGGATCCCGCGACTCGAGCGGCGCTCCTCGCCCGTGAGTGAAAGGGGGGTGGTTTGGGTTTAGGGATATTGTCCGTGACGCCACCCACGGTTGTGGTGAGGTTTTGACACCACCGCTGCTCTGGACGGGGATCCCGGGAGCGGTGACAGGGAGCAGCTTGGATGTTGGTTCTCCCCTTTGTGGGTAGGGGGTTGGTTGTCCCGGGGCCCGGTGAGGGTTAGGGATGACAGGCGGGTTACGGGGCCTGGTGAGGTGCAGGGTCGCGGGGGCGGGGCAGTGCAGTGCCGCACGGCACGGTAGTACTCACTCAGCCAATGACGAAGACAAAGTCCTTGGTAAAACACACGGCTGGATGGACGGGGCCCACTGACGGCTGCGGTGGTTTCTGCTCCTGGTAGGTTGATGGTGACTGCCTTTCCCTGCACCTCTGTTGTGTTACGGTTCCAATGGCTTCCCACCGGTAACCCGCTCCCCAGCTTGGATGGATGCTGAGGGAGCCCCTTTTGCCCGCAGGCTCTGGCCCTGGGAACTGTAGCCTTGGAGGTGGCTGTGTTTCCCTTCATGGTTTGAGCTGTCGCCTTCTATCGGGACTTGACTGCTGGGAAACCCCGGAGGTTCCCTTCGCTAACAGATTTGACAAATTACGCGGTGACTCCTAGCCTTGTCGGGGTCCGTAGGCCCCGCCGGATGGTGCTGGCTTCTCTTTGCTCGCCGGTCCGGTACCGCCGGGCCACCGCCCGTCCACGGTCCTTTCGGTTTGCTCCAATCGGCCTCTCCTGCAGACGGTCACCACCATCTGCCAACCTTGCTGTACCGTCCGGGCCACACACCCGGACGCCGTCAGTCAGTTTCTCACTTGCCACTTTACTCCTCTCCTTTCCAACTCCAAAACTACTCTAATCTGCTCCTTTTTCCCGCCTCCAGGGCTGTGAACCCCTCGGTGGGCGGGGCCAACCACCTGGCCCACCCGCTGGTGTGGACATCAGCCCCTGGAGGGAGGCAACAAGGCTTTTGTGTTTGGCTTTGGTGTGCCTAACCGGGGTGTGTTGGTGTTGTTCTGTGACAACCTGGCTTGTCCAGGGCGCCACACAACCATTTACGAAACTCAGACCGCAGAGCTGCCCACAACTCAGCCGTTGTGTGACTCTTATTTCCAAGACTTTTCAAGCTAAAGACCGCCTGATGCCGTTGCGCTCTGCTGCCAGCATAGTAAGGAGGTGTGCGTGATTTCTTATGCGCAGTTACAACGCTGGTGGCCTGACCAGGCAGGCTTGGGGCGGAGGTGGAAGACCCAGACGAGGTTAAGGAGGCCGAGGCGTTGGAGGGACTTCTACATACAGAGGATTGACGCACAAGTCGTGGGGACTGCAAGACTTGTTCAACAGACCCTTCTCCATCTATCACCATAGTTACCCAGTGCCCAGTCAGCGACATGTAACGCCCCTGTCCATGCTTACTGGTCCAAGTATCGGTGGTAAAATACACCCATTCACACACAGACTTTCTCAAGGAAGCGGTGATGTTGTGTGCGACATGCTGGTGTAGCGCAGGCACACCTTTCTTAGAGAAGTAGTGGCGATTGGGCATCTGGTACTGGGGCACAGCGACGGACATAAGGTCTCGAAAATCCTGTGTGTCCACCAGGCGGAAAGGCAGCATTTTGGTAGCCAAGAGTTTACAGAGGGATAAAGTCAACCTCTTAGCTTTGTCATGGGTCGGAAGAAATGGCCTTTTATTTATCCACATCTGAGGGACAGAGATCTGGCTGCTGTGTGGAGACGGTGGTGAGTAGTGTGTCCCTGGAAAAATGCAGGTTTGTGAGGAAAGTGCAGGCGGAGACATGATGTTGTCTTCATCCAAAGTTGGTGCTATCGATGTCTGAAAGAGCTGTACACCCGCACTTGTTTCCCCTTCCAAACCAACTGACGACCTACCAAGCAAACTGCCTGTTGCGGTTACAGTGGTGGAAGGTGTGCGTGGAAAACCAGGTGTGACAGCTGTCCCCACAGTCATAGAAGATGAAGAGCATGCGGATGCACTGGAAGGGGCAGGCAGTGGTTGGCCCGCTACGCTAGCCCGCATTGCAGCACAGTGAGCTTCCCACTGGGAATTATGCTTGGTATTCATGTGACGCTTCATGGAAGAAGTTGTCAAACTGGTGAGCTTTTTGCCTCTACTTATAGATTCCCGACAAATTTTACAGATCACATGATTTGGGAGATCCTTTGCAAGGTGAAAAAAGGACCAGGCTAGGCAACGCTTAGAGGACATGCGACCTGCAGAGCCACCCTGATTTGTGCGCAGAGACAGAGCAGTGGCTGAGGATGCAGTTGTAGACGTGCTACCAGTACTCCGACTCTGTCCAGAAAGACGCAAGGTAACTTTGTCGTCAGTTGTATCCTCCTCCACCGCCTCTGTTGACCTCCTCAAGTGCCTGACTGTGGGTTGACAGTAAGTGGGATCTCGAACTTCATCATCAAGCGTTGTGTTTGCACTCCCCTTGCCCTCAGACCTAGCCTCTTCCTGCCCTGACCGAATATTTAAGTTGTCATCCCAATCTGGTATCTGCGTCTCATCGTCATCAGTGTGTTCCTCATTGTCTCCACCAACAGGTGTTACAGTTTGTGAATGAGGGTCTACATTATGCTCAGAAACTTGGTCATCAGGGCCTGAATCTGAGTCACAAAGCTTCTGGGCATCACTGCAGACCATTTCCTGGTCTGTACTCACTGTAGCTTGGGAGCAGACCTCTGATTCCCAGGCTATAGTGTGACTGAACAGCTCTGCAGACTCAGCCATCTCTGTTACACCATACTGTGCAGGGCGGGTGGAGACTTGAGAGCTGGGAGAAAGCAAGTGTGATTGGGATGACAACTCAGAGGACTGTTTTTTTTTTTATGTGGTAGTTGAGGTGGAGGAGAGGGCACTTGTTGGAGCACTTGAGATCCATTCAAGCATGTTCTGTTTTTGTGCATCATCTACCTTTCTTACAGTTGTTCGGGTCCGTAAAAAAGGGAGCACATCGGATTGTCCACAGAAAGTAGTAGACATCTTATTTTTTGCTGGAAGATGGCCTATCTTCAGCAGATGTTAATGTAGCTTTGCCACCTTCCCCACAGACACAAACTTTTTTTCCTTTTCCAACACGCCTGTTCCCCTTTCCACCAGCATCTGTCCTTTTGTAACCCATTTTGTTAGCGACAAGATTAGTCACTTAAAATGTGGTAGCAAAAAATTGAGAGGTGGTATAGATTGCAGAGGTGGTCTAGGTTTATTGACAGCTGAAGAACCAACACTGACTATCCCTGACAATGCAACTATGGCCCTAAAACTGGCAGCACTGTTTGCTATTAAAATAGCATAGCAAAATGTGCCTGAGGGTAGAATACAGAGGTGGTGGAACTTGCTTGGCACCAGTGGGACACTAATTTAGTATAGCAGGCACTGTTTGGATGCCACTAAGTTTCAGCACTGTTTGCTATAAAAATTTCGTAGCAAAATGTGCAGGAGGGTAGAATGCAGAGGTATTGGAACTTGCTTGGCACCAGTGGGACACTAATTTAGTATAGCAGACACTGTTTGGATGCCACTAAGTTTCAGCACTGTTTGCTATAAAATTAGTGTAGCAAACATGGGCAGGAGGGTAGAAAGCAGAGGTGGTGAAACTTGCTTGGCACCAGTGGGACACTTGTTACGGTTCCCGTTCTGGGTATCTGCGTGTCTCCTTTCCCTTTGCTGTGGCACTGGAGACTATGTTCGTATTTCTTGCTACTGCACATGTGCGAGCGCTGGAGACTACGTCCTATCTTGGAGCCATTGCACATGTGCGAGTGACCTCATCACTGACACGAGGTCACATGTCTCTGACACCTTCTAAGCTGATTGGCCACTGGTCATGTGCTTGTGACACGAGGTCACATGTCTCTGACACCTTATAAGCCGATTGGTCGCTGGTCATGTGCTTGTGATGCCTTACTCGGTGATAGGCCAGTGTGACGTCATTGCTGTCGTTCTGGCAGCGGATTGGCTCTGGTGTCCTCCATCTTGGATGAGGCACAGAGTCTATATAAGACCCTGACGCACGCTGCTCGGCGCTCAGTCGTCTTGGTTCCTGCATAGGAGCAGACACTCTGTGCATGTCCCTTGCGGCACCTATTCTATCTAGGTGAGCGTTATCGGTAGGGTAGCGCTCCTGTACCTTTCAGCCTTGCTGCTGTCCGTATCCTTGCACCACAAGTGGAGCGGACATAGGTGCCATATTGCACACACTACACTTAGTCTCTGTGACTGTTAACTGAGACAGGTGCTTTCACGCTCACAGACTGTGAGACTTCTATGCACTTTTATGTTGTATTCCTCACTATTTTGCATTTCCACTCCTATGTTATTCTAATAAGGTAGTCGCTGTGACTTAAACAGTATACGCCGCTATTGGTCTTGGTGACACTGTGACGCAACAGTGTCAGTACCGCTTTGGTGGTACAGGTTTCCACTATCCTCTGCCATACTCTGCAGCAGAGCTCTGCACGGTGGACCCTGACTGTCGGATAGCCTTCCATTCCCTTATTATCCGACAGCCCCGTAACATTAGGACTGAGCCAAGGGTCTGGCAGAGTTGGCAGAGTATCAACAATTACATCAGTATGTACAGGTTCTTGAAGCAAGGCTCAAGACTGTAGAGGATAAACCTCAAACTTTGGTGTCTTCGCTACATGACCCACGACTTGCTCTACCCAACAAATACTCTGGCGATGCCAGGTCTTGTCGTGGGTTCATAAGCCAGTGTCAAATTCACCTTGAGGTTAATTCCTCTCACTTCTCTACGGAGAGGTCCAAAGTAGGCTATATTATATCCCTGCTTCAGGATAAAGCCTTAGAGTGGGCTACTCCCTTATGGGAGCGCTCTGATTTGGTTACTCAGAGACATCAAGACTTCCTTGATGCTCTTAAAGCGGTGTTCATGGGACCGCAGGTTACCCATGATTTGGCTTTGAGACTGCTAGATCTGTCTCAAGGTTCGTTATCTACCAGCTCTTATGCCATTGCTTTTCGGACCTTGGTAGCATAGTTAGACTGGCCTGGGAAGGTGTTAATACCTATCTTCTGGAGGGGTCTTGCAGGCTATGTCAAAGATGCTCTTGCTATTCGGGAAGTTCCTCGTTCTCTGGAGGACTTAATTACGGTAGCAACTAGGATCGATGTACGCCATAAGGAATGTAGACTCGAGGTTACCTTGTCACGTCCCAAGCATCGAGGTGGTTCAGATGCTGTGGTTCCTTCTCCATCTTCCTCAGCATCTGAGACATCTCCTACTCCTATGGAGTTGGGTTATACTACTTCCCGACCTCGTAAGGCGGGCTCTCCTATCTGTTACATATGTCGTCAAGCTGGCCACTATACCAACAAGTGTCCTAGCCGTCAGGGAAACTCCCAGGCCTAGTAACCATTAGAGGGGGGTTACTAGAGACGCCTTCTGCACCCTCAAAGTGTAGTGTCCCAGGTCAGCTCTCATTCTCTGAGAATACATGGCCTATTATGGCTTTTGTGGATACCGGAGCTGACGGGACTTTTGTGTCCTCAGGATTTGTAAAGAGACACAAAATTCCCTCTATCATGTTAGAGGCACCTATTCCTGTCCGGGTTGTTAATGGGATTATGTTGTCTGACTCCATTACATTGAGGACAGTTCCCTTGCACCTTTCCCTGTCTCATGGTCACATAGAGGAGATTTCTTTTCTTGTTTTGCCTGAGGGTATAGACGACGTACTTCTGGGTCTCCCATGGCTTCGGACTCATGCTCCTCTAATTGACTGGGAGTCCGACAGCATTATTAGTTGGGGTTCGAAATGTCAGTCCCGATGTCTTCCCTTACCACCTAAGGTCATTGCGGTTGCATCAACTGATCTCTCTCCCTTACCTACACCCTATGTGGATTTCGCTGATGTGTTTTCCAAGCAGGGTGCTGAGACTCTTCCACCTCATAGGCCTTATGACTGTGCTATAGACCTCTTGCCGGGTTCTGTTCCACCAAAGGGCAGGGTCTATCCCTTGTCTATCCCAGAATCCGAGGCTATGTCGGCCTATATAAAGGATAGTCTGGAGAGGGGCTTCATCCGCAAGTCTGTCTCACCTGCAGGGGCTGGTTTTTTCTTTGTGCGGAAAAAAAGAGGGTGATCTGCGTCCCTGCATAGACTACAGGGGTCTTAACGCCATTACTGTAAAGAATATATACCCCTTGCCCCTAATTTCTGAACTGTTTGACAGACTACGGGGAGCTAAGGTATTTACAAAGTTGGATCTGCGAGGTGCTTATAACTTAGTGCGAATTCGAGAGGGTGACGAATGGAAGACCGCTTTTAACACCAGAGATGGTCACTATGAATACCTCGTCATGCCTTTCGGTCTGTGTAATGCACCCGCAGTGTTCCAGGACTTCGTAAATGACATATTTAGGGATTTACTGTTATCATCCGTGGTGGTATATCTGGATGATATACTAATTTTTTGTCCCGACCTGGAGACACATCGGTTGGATGTAATCAGGGTTCTGTCACGTCTAAGGGAGCACTCTCTGTTTGCCAAACTTGATAAATGTATATTTGAGGAAGCCTCTCTACCCTTCTTAGGCTATATCATTTCTCATGAGGGATTGGCAATGGATCCTGTGAAGCTTTCTGCAGTTATGGAATGGGCTGAAGCTCATTCCTTGAAAGCAGTACAACGCTTCCTGGGATTCATAAATTATTACCGGCAATTTATACCACACTTTTCTACCTTGGTAGCTCCGTTAGTGGCTTTGACTAAAAAGGGCGCCAATCCTAAGGTCTGGTCCACTGAGACATCCCAGTCTTTCAAGGCAGTTAAAGGACACTGTTCATCTGCTGCTGTCTTCCAAAGACCTGACGAGAATAGGCCCTTTCTCGTGGAGGTGGACGCGTCCTCTGTAGGAGCTGGAGCAGTTCTATATCAAAAGAACAGCTCAGGTAGAAAAAGACCGTGTTTTTTCTTTGCAAAGACGTTCTCTCCTGCTGAGAGGAACTATACTATTGGTGACAGGGAACTACTTGCCCTAAAATTAGCATTGGAAGAGTGGTGTCACTTGCTCGAGGGAGCCAGGCAGCCCTTTCAGGTCTTTGCGTACCATAAGAACCTGACGTATTTGCAAACTGTATAACATTTGAATCCTCGGCAAGCTCGCTGGTCCTTGTTTTTCTCTCGGTTTAACTTCTCCATTAATTATCTTACCGGGAGTAAGAATAATAAGGCCGATGCACTCTCTCGCTCTATGGAATCATCTCAGGAAGAGAATGAGGACCCTTGTCTCATTCTTCCATCTAGGGTTTTTCACACACTCTCTCCTGTAACGTTAGACCAAATCCCACCGGGCAAAACCTTTGTTCCGCCTAATCGACAGAATGATATATTGTCGTGGGCCCACACTTCAAAGGTGGGTGGGCATTTTGGTATTAGACAGACACGAGAGTTACTCGAGAGGTGGTATTGGTGGCCACACTTAGCCAGCCACGTCAAGAGATATGTCGGTTCCGGCTACTCATGTGCTCACAACCGTCCGTTACGGCAGAGACCGGCTGGGCTCTTGCATCCTTTACCAGTGCCAGATAGACCATGGGAGGTGGTAGGCATGGACTTTGTGGGTGATCTTCCGTGTTCACAGGGACATCGATTTGTGTGGGTCATTACCGACCATTTCTCCCGGATGGTTCATCTCGTACCGTTAGCAAGAATCCCATCTTCCAGGGTACTAGCCAAACTATTCCTCAAGCATGTCTTTAGGCTTCACGGGATGCCAGATCATATCATTTGTGATAGAGGTCCGCAATTTGCTTCCAGTTTCTGGCGAGATCTTTGTAGCCTTCTGCAAATTGAGTTGAATCTCTCTTCGGCATACCATCTGGAGACCAATGGTTTGGTTGAGCGTACCAATCAATCCATGATTATATACCTTCGACACTTTGTTGCTGAGAACCACGATAACTGGTCCTCCCTCCTACCCTGGGCAGAGTTTGCCCTTAACAATTATGTGGCTGAGGCCACTGGGCAGACACCGTTCGTACTCAATAATGGGCAACACCCTAGGGTACCGGTACCGTTTCCCGCTGCTGCACATCCTCCTCTTGTGGCCGACTGGGCAACAAATTCCAGAGAGGTCTGGGATCGGACTCAAGAGTCGATCCAAGCAGCTAAGAACCGCATGAAGACGGTGTCCGATCGGTTTCGTCGCCAGGCCCCTGTCTTTTCTCCTGGGGACTTTGTGTGGCTCTCTGCAAAAAACGTTAAACTTAGAGTGAGCTCTGTCAAATTTGCTCCTCGCTTCCTGGGTCCTTATGAGGTTCTTCGACAGGTAAATCCTGTAGTCTAGCAATTGAAGATACCCGTCCATCTTAGGATCCATGACAAATTCCATGTTTCACTGTTAAAGCCGGCTATTTTACCTCACGCTCGTGATTGCACTCTCCTGCCCCTGATTCCTCTCGCTCTAGCTATGAGGTACGGGCCATAGTTGGTTCTAAGATGGTTCGAGGCCGCAGGTTTTTCTTGATAGATTGGGAGGGCTACGGCCCGGAACATCGCTCTTTGGAGCCTAAGGAGGCTGTCCATGCTCCTAACTTAGTTGCCGATTACCTGCGCCGCCGGGAGGGGGGCCCTTGAGGGGGAGGTACTGTTACGGTTCCCGTTCTGGGTATCTGCGTGTCTCCTTTCCCTTTGCTGTGGCACTGGAGACTATGTTCGGATTTCTTGCTACTGCACGTGTGCGAGCGCTGGAGACTAAGTCATATCTTGGAGCCATTGCACATCTGCGAGTGACATCATCACTGACACGAGGTCACATGTCTCTGACACCTTCTAAGCTGATTGGCGCTGGTCATGTGCTTGTGACACGAGGTCACATGTCTCTGACACCTTCTAAGCCGATTGGTCGCTGGTCATGTGCTTGTGATGCCTTACTCGGTGATAGGCCAGTGTGACGTCATTGCTGTCGTTCTGGCAGCGGATTGGCTCTGGTGTCCTCCATCTTGGATGAGGCACAGAGTCTATATAAGACCCTGACCCAAACATCGGCAGGAGGGTAGAATGCCAAGGTGGTGGGACTTGCTTGGCACAAGTGAGACACTAAATTAGTATAGCAGACACTTTGTGGATGCCACTAAGTTTCAGCACTTTTTGCTATAAAAATAGCGTAGCAAAATGTGCATGAGGGTAGAATGCAGAGGTGGTGGAACTTGCTTGGCACAAGTGGGACACTAAATTAGTATAGCAGACACTTTGTGGATGCCACTAAGTTTCAGCACTTTTTGCTATAAAAATAGCGTAGCAAAATGTGCATGAGGGTAGAATGCAGAGGTGGTGGAACTTGCTTGGCACAAGTGGGACACTAAATTAGTATAGCAGACACTTTGTGGATGCCACTAAGTTTCAGCACTGTTTGCTATAAAAAATAGCGTAGCAAAATGTGCATGAGGGTGGAATGCAGAGGTGGTGGGACTTGCTTGGCACAAGTGGGACACTAAATTAGTATAGCAGACACTTTGTGGATGCCACTAATTTTCACCACTGTTTGCTATAAAAATAGCATAGCAAAATGTGCATGAGGGTAGAATGCAGAGGTGGTGGAACTTGCTTGGCACAAGTGGGACACTAAATTAGTATAGCAGACATTTTGTGGATGCCACTAAGTTTCAGCACTGTTTGCTATTAAAATAGCGTAGCAAACATGGGCAGGAGGGTAAAATGCAAAGGTGCAGGAACTTTCTTTGCACCAGTGGTACACTAATGGAGTATAGCAGCCAGTTTTTGGATGCCACTAACTTTCAGCACTGTTTGCTATTAAAATTGCATAGCAAACATGGGCAGGAGGGTAGAAAGCAGAGGTGCTGGAACTTGCTTGGCACCAGTGGGACACTAATGGAGTATAGCAGACACTTTGTGAATGCCACTAAGTTTCTGCACTGTTTGCTATAAAAATAGCATCGCAAAATGTCCATGAGGGTAGAATGCAGAGGTGGTGGAACTTGCTTGGCACAAGTGGGACACTAAATTAGTATAGCAGACACTTTGTGAATGCCACTAAGTTTCAGCACTGTTTGCTATTAAAATAGCGTATCAAAATGTGCATGAGGGTAGAATGCAAAGGTGGTGGGACTTGCTTGGCACAAGTGGGACACTAAATTAGTATAGCAGACACTTTGTGGATGCCACTAAGTTTCAGCACTGTTTGCTATTAAGATAGCATAGCAAACATGGGCAGGAGGGTAGAATGCAGAGATGCTGGAACTTGCTTGGCACCAGTGGTACACTAATGGAGTATAGCAGCCAGTTTTTTGATGCCACTAACTTTCAGCACTGTTTGCTATTAAAATAGTGTAGCAAAATGTGCATGAGGGTGGAATGCAGAGGTGGTGGGAATTGCTTGGCACAAGTGGGATACTAAATTAGTATAGCAGACACTTTGTGGATGCAACTAATTTTCAGCACTGTTTGCTATAAAAATAGCGTAGCAAAATGTGCATGAGGGTAGAATGCAGAGGTGGTGGGACTTGTTTGGCACAAGTGGGACACTAATGTTGCTTGACGCCAGTGGCACACTAATGGAGTATAGCAGCCACTTTTTGGATGCCACTAACTTTCAGCACTGTTTGCTATTAAAATAGCGTAGCAAAATCTGCATGAGGGTGGAATGCAGAGGTGGTGGGACTTGCTTGGCACAAGTGGGACATTAAATTAGTATAGCATACACTTTGTGGATTCCACTAATTTTCAGCACTGTTTGCTATAAAAATAGCGTAGCAAAATGTGCATGAGGGTAGAATGCAGAGGTGGTGGGACTTGCTTGGTACAAGTGGGACACTAAATTAGTATAGCAGACACTTTGTGGATGCCACTAAGTTTCAGCACTTTTTGCTATAAAAATAACGTAGAAAAATGTGGATGAGGGTAGAATTCAGAGGTGGTGGGACTTGCTTGGCTCAAATGGAACACTAAATTAGTATAGCAGACACTTTGTGGATGCCACTAAGTTTCAGCACTTTTTGCTATAAAAATAGCGTAGCAAAATGTGCATGAGGGTAGAATGCAGAGGTGGTGGGACTTGCTTGGCACAAGTGGGATACTAATGGATTATAGCAGCCACTTTTTGGATGCCACTAACTTTCAGCACTGTTTGCTATTAAAATAGCATAGCAAACATGGGCAGGAGGGTAGAATGCAGAGGTGCTGTAACTTGCTTGGCACTAGTGGGACACTAATGGAATATAAAAGACATTTTGTGAATGCCACTAAGTTTCAGCACTGTTTGCTATAAAAATAGCGTATCAAAATGTGCATGAGGGTGGAATGCTGTGGTGGTGGGACTTGCTTTGCACAAGTGGGACACTAAATTAGTATAGCAGACACTTTGTGGATGCCACTAATTTCCAGCACTGTTTGCTATAAAAATAGCGTAGCAAAATGTGCATGAGGGTAGAATGCAGAGGCGGTGGGACTTGCTTGGCACAAGTGGGACACTAAATTAGTATAGCAGACACTTTGTGGATGCCACTAAGTTTCAGCACTGTTTGCTATTAAGATAGCATAGCAAACATGGGCAGGAGGGTAGAATGCAGAGATGTGGAACTTGCTTGGCACCAGTGGTACACTAATGGAGTATAACAGCCAGTTTTTTGATGCCACTAACTTTCAGCACTGGTTGCTATTAAAATAGTGTAGCAAAATGTTCATGAGGGTGGAATGCAGAGGTGGTGGGACTTGCTTGGCACAAGTGGGATACTAAATTAGTATAGCAGACACTTTGTGGATGCCACTAATTTTCAGCACTGTTTGCTATAAAAATAGCGTAGCAAAATGTGCATGAGGGTAGAATGCAGAGGTTGTGGGACTTGCTTGGAACAAGTGGGACATTAAATTAGTATAGCATACACTTTGTGGATGCCACTAATTTTCAGCACTGTTTGCTATAAAAATAGCGTAGCAAAATGTGCATGAGGGTAGAATGCAGAGGTGGTGGGACTTGCTTGGCACAAGTGGGACACTAAATTAGTATAGCAGACACTTTGTGGATGCCACTAAGTTTCAGCACTTTTTGCTATAAAAACAACGTAGCAAAATGTGCATGAGGGTAGAATGCAGAGGTGCTGGGACTTGCTTGGCACAAGTGGGACACTAAATTAGTATAGCAGACATTTTGTGGATGCCACTAAGTTTCAGCACTGTTTGCTATTAAAATAGCGTAGCAAACATGGGCAGGAGGGTAAAATGCAAAGGTGCAGGAACTTTCTTTGCACCAGTGGTACACTAATGGAGTATAGCAGCCAGTTTTTGGATGCCACTAACTTTCAGCACTGTTTGCTATTAAAATTGCATAGCAAACATGGGCAGGAGGGTAGAAAGCAGAGGTGCTGGAACTTGCTTGGCACCAGTGGGACACTAATGGAGTATAGCAGACACTTTGTGAATGCCACTAAGTTTCTGCATTGTTTGCTATAAAAATAGCATCGCAAAATGTCCATGAGGGTAGAATGCAGAGGTGGTGGAACTTGCTTGGCACAAGTGGGACACTAAATTAGTATAGCAGACACTTTGTGAATGCCACTAAGTTTCAGCACTGTTTGCTATTAAAATAGCGTATCAAAATGTGCATGAGGGTAGAATGCAAAGGTGGTGGGACTTGCTTGGCACAAGTGGGACACTAAATTAGTATAGCAGACACTTTGTGGATGCCACTAAGTTTCAGCACTGTTTGCTATTAAGATAGCATAGCAAACATGGGCAGGAGGGTAGAATGCAGAGATGCTGGAACTTGCTTGGCACCAGTGGTACACTAATGGAGTATAGCAGCCAGTTTTTTGATGCCACTAACTTTCAGCACTGTTTGCTATTAAAATAGTGTAGCAAAATGTGCATGAGGGTGGAATGCAGAGGTGGTGGGAATTGCTTGGCACAAGTGGGATACTAAATTAGTATAGCAGACACTTTGTGGATGCAACTAATTTTCAGCACTGTTTGCTATAAAAATAGCGTAGCAAAATGTGCATGAGGGTAGAATGCAGAGGTGGTGGGACTTGTTTGGCACAAGTGGGACACTAATGTTGCTTGACGCCAGTGGCACACTAATGGAGTATAGCAGCCACTTTTTGGATGCCACTAACTTTCAGCACTGTTTGCTATTAAAATAGCGTAGCAAAATCTGCATGAGGGTGGAATGCAGAGGTGGTGGGACTTGCTTGGCACAAGTGGGACATTAAATTAGTATAGCATACACTTTGTGGATGCCACTAATTTTCAGCACTGTTTGCTATAAAAATAGCGTAGCAAAATGTGCATGAGGGTAGAATGCAGAGGTGGTGGGACTTGCTTGGTACAAGTGGGACACTAAATTAGTATAGCAGACACTTTGTGGATGCCACTAAGTTTCAGCACTTTTTGCTATAAAAATAACGTAGAAAAATGTGGATGAGGGTAGAATTCAGAGGTGGTGGGACTTGCTTGGCTCAAATGGAACACTAAATTAGTATAGCAGACACTTTGTGGATGCCACTAAGTTTCAGCACTTTTTGCTATAAAAATAGCGTAGCAAAATGTGCATGAGGGTAGAATGCAGAGGTGGTGGGACTTGCTTGGCACAAGTGGGATACTAATGGATTATAGCAGCCACTTTTTGGATGCCACTAACTTTCAGCACTGTTTGCTATTAAAATAGCATAGCAAACATGGGCAGGAGGGTAGAATGCAGAGGTGCTGTAACTTGCTTGGCACCAGTGGGACACTAATGGAATATAAAAGACATTTTGTGAATGCCACTAAGTTTCAGCACTGTTTGCTATAAAAATAGCGTATTAAAATGTGCATGAGGGTGGAATGCTGTGGTGGTGGGACTTGCTTTGCACAAGTGGGACACTAAATTAGTATAGCAGACACTTTGTGGATGCCACTAATTTCCAGCACTGTTTGCTATAAAAATAGCGTAGCAAAATGTGCATGAGGGTAGAATGCAGAGGCGGTGGGACTTGCTTGGCACAAGTGGGACACTAAATTAGTATAGCAGACACTTTGTGGATGCCACTAAGTTTCAGCACTGTTTGCTATTAAGATAGCATAGCAAACATGGGCAGGAGGGTAGAATGCAGAGATGTGGAACTTGCTTGGCACCAGTGGTACACTAATGGAGTATAGCAGCCAGTTTTTTGATGCCACTAACTTTCAGCACTGGTTGCTATTAAAATAGTGTAGCAAAATGTGCATGAGGGTGGAATGCAGAGGTGGTGGGACTTGCTTGGCACAAGTGGGATACTAAATTAGTATAGCAGACACTTTGTGGATGCCACTAATTTTCAGCACTGTTTGCTATAAAAATAGCGTAGCAAAATGTGCATGAGGGTAGAATGCAGAGGTTGTGGGACTTGCTTGGAACAAGTGGGACATTAAATTAGTATAGCATACACTTTGTGGATGCCACTAATTTTCAGCACTGTTTGCTATAAAAATAGCGTAGCAAAATGTGCATGAGGGTAGAATGCAGAGGTGGTGGGACTTGCTTGGCACAAGTGGGACACTAAATTAGTATAGCAGACACTTTGTGGATGCCACTAAGTTTCAGCACTTTTTGCTATAAAAACAACGTAGCAAAATGTGCATGAGGGTAGAATGCAGAGGTGCTGGGACTTGCTTGGCACAAGTGGGACACTAAATTAGTATAGCAGACACTTTGTGGATGCCACTAAGTTTCAGCACTGTTTGCCATAAAACTAGCATAGCAAAATGTGCATGAGGGTAGAATGCAGAGGTGGTGGGACTTGCTTGGCATAAGTGGGACATTAATGGAGTATAGCAGCCACTTTTTGTCCCTTGCCCAGGGCGCCACATTCCCCCTTAGTAAAATGCAGACCGTCCGCGGGCTGCCCGTCCATCACTGGTTTTATTTTCACAACTGAAAAAGATAAACGATAAAACATATAAAAACATTTTGCAATCTTCCCACATCGGGAGGCACATACTTAAACGTTGCTAACGGTAACGGCTTCTGCTCTCTCCCACCCAAGCAACCTGGCCCTGATGCTGCCCCTAAGCAAATGGGCAGCACCCCTTGACCCCAGTCCAGCACAAGTTACCCGAGCGGGTTCTGTCCTTTTCAGGGGACCCACGTCCATGGGGAACCCCTGAAACCCCCGGAGGATCGCCACCGGTTGCGGTAGTGGCGGGCCTGTGCCATCACTTCCCTCCAGGCTCATCCTCCAAATCAGCCTCTCCGGAGGCGGTAACGGTTTAGCCATAAAAACATTTTTATTTACAGACCCCAAGTTCGTGGTTGCCCTGCCAGTTCTCGGGCTTGTCCGTAGTAGTTCCTACGCATAACATGTAGACAGTCCCCACGGGGACAACAGTTGCCGGCAACGATCGGTTCTAATCAGGGTTGCAGTAAATCAGGTGAACTTCTCGGTTTATTCTTTTCTTATCATTTGCTAAACTTCTGGAGGTCCTAACGGGGACAACTGGCAATGGGGACTCCGCTGCCATCACTCACTCTTCGGCATCAGTCGGGGGAGGGGGCGCGGTAGACACTCGGGCTTCTTGGCTGCCCCTCAGCTTTGCATCCAACGCGAACCACCCCCTCTCCCTGCAGTGCCGGGTGTACTGTACTAGGTCTCCCGGCATTAGGTTGCGGCCCGGGTGTTCCTCCGGTAGGTGGGCGTTGACATCCCGCCGGGCTACAAAGACTTCGGCCTCCAGGCCCTGCTTATAGATAAAGCCATAGCCCCGGCGGACATCAAACCGCCTCACCTACCCTTCATAGAGTGGGCCCCGGACACGGAAGGTCGCTTGATGGAGGCTTACTTTTTCCCGGATCGTGCGGGCCACCAACTCCGCCTTCTTTCTCTCCTTTTCAGCGATCTCCGGGCCCAGCGGCTCTGGCTCCCTGTCCCAATACGGGGCTGCTGCGAGCTCCGGCGCACGGGTCAGGCCCCGCGAGACCTTCTGGACACTGCCCACCACTGGCAATCTGGGTGGAAGGTCCCGCGGTGACTTGGCCTGGGGTGCTGCCCTGCAGCGGCAACCCGGCGCAACCTCAGCCGAGGTGTGGGTGATGGGCGCAGGGGTCTTCTTCCGCCGGGCCTCCTGCACGGAGCGGCCTGTCGGCTCGGGGGAAGTCTCCGCAGATACCTCCGGTTTAGGCTTCAGCACCTTCCACGGTAGCTGTTCTGGTCGATCACGGGCTCCGGCTGCAGGCCGATCCGCCTGGGCTGACGTGCGGGGTACCGCTACCGGTTGCGGTGGTAGCGGGCCTAGTGGCGAGGGCGCGGCGGCCAACACGGGTAGCGGGGGAGGTAGCTGGGCGAGCGGGTGTGGACCGAGTCCCTCGGCCGCGATGACCAACCCACTAGGGGCACAGGGGCGTGGGTCACTCACCCTCCCTTCCGAAACTCCCTCTTCCTCGCGTCTCCACACGGTCACCACAACCTCCGCCATGTCGGCCTCCCACTCCTCCAGGAGGAGCTGCATTTTGACCTGCAGCCGTTGTTGGAGCTGAGCGGTCCGGATCTCCACCCACGCCGCGGTTCCAGGCGCGGGGGCTACGGTGCTGCGGGACGGCATAAACATGGCTCTGGCGGCCTTTTCCAGGAACCAGCAATAAGATGGCCGCAGGGTCCTGGCGTCCATGCCTTTATAGCTGCGGGCTACATGCGGCCAGATGCCATCAGTCCCCCTTCGTCTCTTTCCGGCTCCTCCTCTACCGGCGCGGGGCTTTGGCCTTCGGGCCTCCACTGCTCGAGGAGAGGCTCGAGCGGGGATTTTGAACGCCCAAGATGGCGGCATCTCACATTTTTCGGCCAGACACCTCCAGCGGTTACAAAGCGCACCTCTACCAGACGGCAGAGCGGTAAGATCCTGTTCGTGACGCCAAGTTGTTGCGGGCGGACGAGGGGACACTGCGCTCTCCCACTGCTCGGGTCCGGCTGCTGCTGCTGCGTCTGCTGCTCGGTGGTGGCTCGAGCGGTGGGCCGGATCCCGGGGACTCGAGCGGTGTTCCTCGCCCGTGAGTGAAAAGGGGGGGATTTGATTGTGGGGATTTGATATTGTCCGTGACGCCACCCACGGTAGTGGTGAGATTGGTGACACCACCGCTGCTCTGGACAGGGATCCCGGGAGCGATGACAGGGAGCAGCCTGGATGTTAGTTCTCCCCTCCGTGGGTAGGGGGGTTGGTTATCCCGGTACCATTCCGGTACCACCGGGCCACCGCCCATCCACGGTCCTTACGGCTAGCTCCAATAGGCCTCTCCTGCAGACGGTCACCACCGTCTGCCAACTTTGCTGTTCCGTCCGGGCCACACACCCGGACCAACTTCAGGCTCCTCAACTGCTACTTCACTCCTCTCACTTTCACCTCCAAAACTCCTCTCCTTTCACTTCAAAACTCATCTCTCCTGTTTTTCCCGCCTCCAGGACTGTGAACTCCTCGGTGGGCGGGACCAACCGCCTGGCCCACCCCCTGGTGTGAACATCAGCCCCTGGAGGAAGGCAACAAGGGTTTTTGTCTGACTTTGGTGTGCCTGACCGGGAGTGTGGGGTGTGTTGGTGCAGTGCTTGTGACGTCCTGGCTTGCCCAGGGCGCCACATTAGTATATCGCCCTCCATGGTGGGTGAGAAAATGTGAGGCCACCGAGGTAAGTGTTTTCCCTTTCATTAGATCCATACCAGCGGTATTAATGTTAGAGAAATGCTGCTGGATCCTCCTCCTTAGCTCTTGTGTGGTCTGGCCCACATAAAGCATGTGGACAGTCGAATTCCAGCGTGTCACCACATCGCATTTCAGGCGGTGAACCGGCAGGCCGAAAGACTTCTGGGGCGGTGCAAGTCGGTCAGCTGTGTTGGTTGAATGGTGGAAGTGAGTAGAGAGTGAACGTGCCCTGTGCAGAAGCCCATCTAGGCCAGGTTAGTGGGTTAGTGGGTTAAAATTGCTGGACAACAAGGTTCAACACGTGAGCCATGCAAGGCACCTGTGTCACCTTGCCCTTGCGAAGGACCGCACCCAGGTTTGCAGCATTGTCACACACGGCCTTCCCTGGCTGCAGGTTGAGTGGAGACAACCATTTACTAAACTCGCTCTCCAGAGCTGACCACAACTCCTCAGCTGTGTGACTCTTATTTCCCAGACATTTCAACGTAAAGACCGCCTGATGCGTTTGAGCTCTGCTACCAGCATAGTAAGGAGGTGTGCGGGATTCCTTGTGCGCAGTTACAATGCGGGTGGCCTGACCAGACAGGCTTTGGGCGGAGGATGAGGACCCAGACGAGGTTGAGGAGGCAGAAGCAGTGGAGGAACTTCGACATACAGAGGATCGACGCACAACTCGCGGGGACGGCAAGACTTGTACAGCAGACCCTTCTCCATCTCTCACCATAGTTACCCAGTGCCCAGTCAGCGACATGTAATGCCCCTGTCCATGCTTACTGGTCCAAGTATCGGTGGTGAAATGCACCTATTCACACTCAGAGTTTCTCAAGGAAGCGGTGATGTTGTGTGCGACATGCTGGTGTAGCGCAGGCATGCCTTTCTTGGAGAAGTAGTGGCGAATGGGCATCTGGTACTGGGGCACAGCGACAGACATAAGGGCTCAAAAATCCTCTGTGTCCACCAGGCGGAAAGGCAGCATTTCTGTAGCCAACAGCTTGCAGAGGGTGAAAGTCAACCTCTTAGCTTTGTCATGGCTAGGAGGAACTGGTCTTTTAATTGTCCATATCTGAGGGACCGAGATCTGGCTGCTGTGAGGAGACGGCGTTGAGTATGGTGTCCCTGGAAAACTGCTGGTCTGTGAGAAAAGTGCAGGCGGAGACATGATGTTGCCTTCATCCAAAGTTGGTGCTCTTGATGTGTGAGAGAGCTCTACAACAGCACCTGTTTCCCCTTCCAAAACAACTGACGATCTGCCAATTAAACTGCCTGTTGCGGTTAAAGAGGTGGAAGTTCTGCGTCGAAAAACATGTGTGAAAGCTGTTCCCACAGTCATAGAGGATGAAGAGTGCGTGGATACACTTGAAGGGGCAGGCGGTGGTTGGCCCACTCCGCTAGGCCGCATTGTAGCACAGTGAGCTTCCCACTGGGACTTATGATTGTTATTCATGTGACGGTTCATGGACGAAGTAGTCAAACTAGTGAGTTTTTGGCCTCTACTTACAGATTGGCGACAAACCTTACAGATCAAATGAGTTGGGTGATCCTTTGCGATGTCAAAAAAGGACCAGGCTAGGCAACTATTAGAGCGCATGCGACCTGCAGAGCCACCCCGACTTGTGCTCAGAGGCAGAGTTGTGGCTGAGGATGCCATTGTTGACGTGCTTCCAGTACTCTGTCTTTGTCCAGGAAGGTGCAAGCTAACCTCGCCGTCAGTCGCATCCTCCTCCACTGCCTCTGCTGACCTCCTCGAGTGCCTGAGTGTGGGTTGACAGTAAGTGGGATCTACAACCTCATCATCAACCTGTGTGTTTGCACTCCCCTCACCCTCAGACCTAACCTCTTCCTGCCCTGACTGAATAGTTAAGTTGTCATTCCAATCAGGTATCTGAGTCTCATCGTCATCAGTATGTTCCTCATTGTCTCCACCAAGAGGTGTTACAGTTTGGGAATGAGGGTCTACATTATGCTCAGAAACTTGGTCATCAGGGCCTGAATCTGACTCACAAAGCTTCTGGGCATCACTGCAGATCATTTCCTGGTCTGTACTCACTGTAGCTTGGGAGCAGACCTCTGATTCCCAGGCTATAGTGTGACTGAACATCTCTGCAGACTCACCCATCTCTGTTACAACATACTCTGCAGGGCGGGTGGAGACTTGAGAGCTGGTAGACAGCAAGTGCGATTGGGGTGACAACTCAGTTGTTATGTTTTGGATGTTGAAGTTGAGGTGGAGGAGAGGCCATTTGTTGGAGCACTTGAGATCCATTCCAGCATGTTCTTTTTCTGTGAATCATCTACCTTTGGTAGAGTTGCTCGGCTCCGTAAAAAAGGGAGCACATCAGATTGTCCACGGAAAGTAGTAGACATCTTACTTTTGGTGGAAGATGGCCTTTCTGCAGCAGATATTACTTTAGCTATACCACCTACCCCACGGACACAAACTTTTTTTCCCTTTCCAACACGCTTGTTCCCCTTTCCACCAGCATCTGTCCTTTTGCCACTCATTTTGTTTGTGACCAGATTGGACACTTAAAATGTCGTAGCAAAAATGGAGAGGTGGTGTACAATTCAGAGGTGGTCTAGCTTTATTGACAGCTGAAGAACCAACACTGACTATCCCTGGCAAGGAAACTATGGCCCTAAAAATGGCAGCACTTTTGGCAAAAATGGGCAGGTGTGTAAAATGCACAGGTGCTGTTGCTAGCTGGACAGCAAAGGAACACTAAGTTAGTATCCCAGACAATTTTAGTATGCCACTAAAAGTGTCAGCACTGTTTGCCATTAAAATTGCGTAGCAAAAATGGGCAGGTGTGTAGAATGCACAGGTGCTGTTGGTAGCTGGACAGCAAAGGAACACTAAGGGGTACTTTGCACGCTGCGATATCGCTAGCCAATGATAGCGATGTCGAGCGCGATAGTACCCGCCCCCGTCGCACATGCGATATCTTGTGATAGCTGAAGTAGCGAAGATTATCGCTACGGCAGCTTCACACGCACTTACCTGGTCGGCGACGTCGCTGTGACTGCCGAAGAATCCCTCCTTCAAGGAGGCGGTGCGTTCGACGTCACAGCGACGCCACCGCGATGTCACTAAGCAGCCGGCCAATAGAAGCGGAGGGGCGGAGATGAGCAGGATGTAAACATCCTGCCCACATTCTCCCTTTCGCATTGCCAGTGGACGGCGGGCGCAGGAAAGGAGATGTTTGATGCTCCTGCGGCTTCACACACAGCGATGTGTGGTGCTGCAGGAATGACAAAAAACATCGTACCTGCGGAAACTATTATGAAAATGAACGACGTGACACAGATCACCGATTTTTGACTGTTTCACGCTCGTTCATCTTCTCTCCTAGGCTTTACACGTTGCGACATCGTTACCGGCGCTGGATGTGTGTCACTTTCGATTTGACCCTGACGATATCACAGTAGCGATGTCGCAACGTGCAAAGTACCCCTAAGTTAGTATCCCAGACAATTTTAGTATGCCACTAAAAGTGTCAGCACTGTTTGCAATTAAAATTGCGTAGCAAAAATGGGCAGGTGTGTAGAATGCTCAGGTGTTGTAGGTAGCTGGACAGCAAAGGAACGCTAAGTTAGTATCCCAGACAATTTTAGTATGCCACTAAAAGTGTCAGCACTGTTTGCAATTAAAATTGCGTAGCAAAAATGGACAGGTGTGTAGGATGCACAGGTGCTGTAAGTACTCGGACAGCAAAGGAACACTAAGTTAGTATCCCAGACAATTTTAGTATGCCACTAAAAGTGTCAGCACTGTTTGCAATTAAAATTGCATAGCAAAAATGGGCAGGTGTGTAGAATACACAGGTGCTGTAGGTAGCTGGACAGCAAAGGAACACTAAATTAGTATCCCAGACAATTGTAGTATGCCACTAAAAGTGTCAGCACTGTTTGCAATTAAAATTGCAAAGCAAACATGGGCAGGTGTGTAGAATACACAGGTGCTGTAGGTAGCTGGACAGCAAAGGAACACTAAATTAGTATCCCAGACAATTGTAGTATGCCACTAAAAGTGTCAGCACTGTTTGCAATTAAAATTGCAAAGCAAACATGGGCAGGTGTGTAGAATGCACAGGTGCTGTAGGTAGCTGGACAGCAAAGGAACACTAAGTTAGTATCCCAGACAATTTTAGTATGCCACTAAACGTGTCAGCACTGTTTGCAATTAAAATTACGTAGCAAAAATGGGCAGGTGTGTAGAATGCACAGGTGCTGTAGGTAGCTGGACAGCAAAGGAACACTAAGTTATTATCCCAGACAGTTTTAGTATGCCACTAAAAGTGTCAGTACTGTTTGCAATTAAAATTACGTAGCAAAAATGGGCAGGTGTGTAGAATGCACAGGTGCTGTAGGTAGCTGGACAGCAAAGGAACACTAAGTTAGTATCCCAGACAATTTTAGTATGCCACTAAACGTGTCAGCACTGTTTGCAATTAAAATTACGTAGCAAAAATGGGCAGGTGTGTAGAATGCACAGGTGGTGTAGGTAGCTGGACAGCAAAGGAAGCCTCACTTTCTATCCCTGCCAATGAAAAAATGCACCAAGGAATTGCCTGAGCTGTTGTAGCCAGACGCTGTTATATAAACCCCTGCACAGCCTTGGCACGGACCTGCCTAGCAACTATGGCTATGAACGGCTGTAATGCAGCCCTGAAAAGGGTTGAAATTACAAGTAGTCCATAATCCCTAAAGCGCTGTGTAGATTGCACTGTATGTCTATAGCGCACACAGCAGCAGCAGGAGCGGTGACTGTCCCCCACCCGCAGGAGAGATATAATGGCGGCGATGGGGAAAATGGCCGCGTCTTATAAGTCAAGGACATGTGACATGCACAGCCTATGACACATGCCCTTGCGTGTCTGGAAAAAATCCAATTTGCTGTGTGTGTGTCTGTGATTTGCTGACAACCTGGCCCGCCCCACTGTATGCGCGGTTAGGGAAAAAAAAAAAATGGCGATCGCCATTCTTTCAGCACTTAGCAGCAGCACTGATCTAAACCCCGTCCCCCCCGCACACTATACACTGAATTTTGATAATATCATGATTCACAGTGACTCACACTATTACAGTGAAAAGCCTGCTAGTAACTAGCTACGCTTTTTGGTGATCGAACCGTTCTCGAACGTAACTCGAACTTTAGCAAATCGTTCGAGTTCGTCGAACGACTCGAACCTCCCCCAAAATCACTCGAACATGAAATTGGCGAACCGTTCGAATCGAATATCGCTCATCTCTAGCCCTTACCAAGTGGAATGATGATGCTCTTGCGGCACTTTTTCATAAGGGTCTCGCGGATACAGTGAAGGATGTTATGGTGGGATTTCCTGCTCTTTTTGGTCTCGAAGCCTCTATTACTTTAGCTATTCAGATTGATAGGCGTTTACGCGAGCGCAAAGTGATGCATGCTGATGTATTTCTTGCGGAACAGTTTTCAGTGCTTATGCAGTGTGATAGGCTTTTTTCTAATGCTGAGCGGCAGGGGTTTAGACAGAAAAATAATTTGTGTATGTCACAAACCACCGGGGGGGTCACTCAGAAATCCCCCGCGCTGGCTACCAGTACGTCACAATCGGGGTGTAACAAGTGGGGGGTCACCCCTCCTTTATACCTCCCGACCGACAGACAGAGCACGTGATGCGCTCTCTAGCGCCCCTCTTATAGTCAGGCCAATTATGGAATTGCCCGACGATAAGCAAGGAGGCCGCTATACTACTTATGCCGATTATTGAAGGGTCCCCGGTGAGAGTAGGGTATATATTCCCCCGACCTCCGCGGGCGGAATATATAAAACCTCCCTGAATCTCACTGGCCTCCCCACAATAATCCTTGGCACAACTCGCTGCCACCAACCGCTTCACGGTAACTATTAGCCGAACACACAGACGTGGGATTCAAGATCGAGATAACAGAACAGCCCAAGATTAATTATATAATTTAATCAGCCTAAAGCACACTAGAACTACAATATATACAATAGGGAATCTACAGAATATACATATGTCAGAGTACAGTTACAGATAAAGCATGGTTTACAACAGGTATGCAATTCAATCAGTTACCTTGTGCGTCTGGCCACAGGGGGGCGCTGTAGACCAGGTTTCTAGGAACTCCCGCAGATGTTTCCTGCACGTGACCCCCAGCGAAAGAACACTGGAAAATGGCCGAAGTAGGGTTATCAACCTGGGCACATCCAGGTCCCCTCCTACCTTAGTGACCTCAGAGGGAGCACTGCTCCACCCCTGGCTTGAGTTATGGACAATCCACAACATGGAATATGGGCCATAACTTTGCCTGGGAGCGTCGTAGGCGGACGCCAATGCTCTCATTGTGACAGTTATGAATTTAGCTACAGAACGAGGGGACTCATGACCTGTCTGCCAGTTCCCCATTGGCTGATATCACGCCTGGGGCATTTCCCAATGTCCTGCTCCCATAAAAAGGGTGTGCCGGCATCGTCCGCATGCGGAGACACCATTTTTATGGTTGCCATATTTATCGGAAATATGGCTTGCGAGATATGAACCATTTTTTACTGGAGTCGTTCTGTCTGGCTATTTCCATAGCCTTGCTAACTAGCTAGCAGCTCCTACTACAGGGTGACGGCAGGGAGTCATCCTGTGTCCATTGTTCCCACACCACCTCATCTCCATATCACAGGACATGGCCATGGAGGTGTAAGTGGAACACTGAGAACAAGAAGGGAGGGGGGCACTGCCAGGGAGTGATGAGGGATTATGACTGGAGTCATAATTCATCTTCATATCCCGGGATTTGCCTCACAGTGTTCCTATTGTGGAGACGCTTCTCACACTATTTCTGTGTGCCCTAAACGGGAAAAGAGATTTGCTTTTTCATTTACTGTGGTTACTGTGCAACCTAAACTTCTTTTGTCTGTCTCTCTGATTTGATCTTTATCCTCACTTTCGGCTATAGTCTTTCTTGATTCAGGAACCGCCCTGAACTTGATGGATTTTGGTTTTGCTAAGACTTGTGGTTTTCCTATGGTACCTTTACAAACTCCTATTCCTTTAAGGGGCATTGATGCTACTCCCTTAACTGAAAATAAACCCCAGTCTTGGACCCAGGTAACTATGAAGGTTGTGTCGCGGGCGGGGGCCAGTCCCCCCATCGTGGGGGATGCTCGGGGAGATCATGCTCGGGTCCGGTACCTTCTCCTTGGTGGCTCGAGTGAGCCGGACCCGGGGCTCGAGCAGTGCTCCTCGCCCACGAGTGAAAATGGGATTGGTGCGCGGCCGGGGCCACTATGGAGATTGTTCGTGACACAACCCACGGGTCGTGGTGATTGTTGGCATCACCACTGATTATGATGGTGGGGGCTCCCGGGTGGCGGTGTTGTGGCGCAGCTAGGTGTTAACCCCTCCGTGGGTAGGGGGGTGTGGGTCCCGGGGCCCGCTGGAGTGATGACGATGGAGCTGCTGGAGGGGTGCAGGGCAGGGCGGCGTAGCACGGCGCTGTGCCTGAGGACACTGGTGTACTCACTATCCAGATTAAAGTCATACAGAGTCCTTATAGTGAACCAAGGCCGTATGCCGGTGGCCTCTGCAGGGGTGTGCTCGGGTCCCGCACACGGATGCTCAGCAAGGGCCCTTACAGCCACCTAGTCCGGTAGTCCAGGGCCCCCCAACCCCGGCTACCATTTTCTACGGGGAGCTGCAAGCCTCCCCTGTCAGCTTTCCACTGACCTCAGCACAGACTGACTAAACTCTGCTTTAACACTTCCTCAGTGCTTTCCAATCCCTCCCATTTTCCTGAGGATGGGGTGAGTAGGGCCTGATTGGTTGGTGTGCATCTGTGTGAGGACTGTGTTGGTGCCAAGGAGGAGAATGGCCTGCACTTTGCTGGATTTCTGCAGGCTCTGTGACACCCTGGTTTTGCCAGGGCATCACACACACCCTTGGTAAAACACAGTCCGTCCTCGGGCTGTCCGGCACCGACATTTATTGTAACTGGACTGAAAAAGAAAAAACAGGTTTACAGGCATACTAACAATAAGACAATTGTATTAACCGGGAACGGGTCTTTCCGCTCGCCCACCCAAGCAACCTGAACCTTGATGCTGCCCCTAAGAAACGGGCAGCACCCCTCTTCCCCAGTCCAGGAACGGGCCAGGTGGGCCGGGTACGGTGTTCCACACCCAGCAGTCATTCAGAGGCCCCACGTCCAAGGGGACCCCTGACCCGGAGGATGGTCACCGCTCCTGGTGGTGACCGGACCCCAGCCTGCTCTGCTGCGGGTCCTTCCTCCAACCAGCCTCTCCGGAGACTGCGGAACGGAAATTTGTTCCTTTAAAACACGGCAACTCTGCTGCTGACGCAGCCTCTTCCAGTCACTTTCCCCTGTTCACCACAGGGCAGTACGGGTCCCCAATGCCACGCTCACTCACGGCGGCACTGTCCATAAAGACCCCGTCTTCCACTGCCTGCGGTGCGGGTACAGTGGACTGGGCTCTATTTGTAGAACTGTCCTCGCTCCTCTAACTCCCTGCCGTCCTCCACAAGGGGCTCCGACCCCTGATGGTGCCCACCGAGGTTCCGGCCCCGGCGGTGTTCAACAAGTCAGGTAGGGTCCAGCTCCTTCCACCCGGCGTGCCGGATGGCGCCCCACGGGAACATGGGGGCGTTCAAAAAAGGAAGACGGTGATGCAGGAACAGGACCTTTAAAACTCTTTAACTTCATCTTCGGGGGTTAACTTACAGGGCATTGCTACCATTGCGGCCAGGCGGACTGCCGGAGCCGACATCATCTGAGTGGGGTGCCGTTCCCGTTGCGGCTGGGCAGACTGCCGGAGCCAACATCCTTCCTGTGGCAGGTGGGTCACCGCCAGCTGCTACACGAGGAGTCACCACCGGAGTCTCGGGGTCCTCCGCTCCTGCGACCGGAGCGGGGGCCGGCATCATGCTTGGGAGCAGACATTCTCCATCTGCTCCCCCTTGGTCTTTTCGCAGCACTCCTTCCAGCAACTTTTTAAAGTTTTCCTTTCGCTTCTGGTACTCCGGCACATTCACTTCCGCCCGGGTTCCCAGGGGGCGGAGCCTCTTTTTCGCGCCCACCGCTCGGGGAAGAAGACTGTGGTGGGTAAACTTCGCGCAACAATATGGCAGCAAGATGGCGGATTTCGAGATTTTTCCTCAGCGGGACGCCGCTGACGGACGGGACAAGGCGCACTTCCACCGGTAAGTGGATGGTTCTATCCTGTTCGCAGACGCCAAGTTGTCGCGGGCGGAGGCCAGTCCCCCGTCGTGGGGGCTGCTCGGGGAGATCATGCTCGGGTCCAGTACCTTCTCCTTGGTGGCTCGAGTGAGCCGGACCCGGGGCTCGAGCAGCGCTCCTCGCCCACGGGTGAAAATGGGGATTGGGTTGGTGATCGGGTGGTTGCGCGGCCGGGGCCGCTATGGAGATTGCTCGTAACGCCACCTACGGGTCGTGGTGATTGTTGGCACCACCGCTGCTGATGATGGTGGGGGCTCCCGGGTGGTGGTGTTGTGGCGCAGCTAGGTGTTGACTCCTCTGTGGGTAGGGGGTGTGAGTCCCGGGGCCCGCTGGGGTGATGATGGAGCTGCTGGAGGGTTGCAGGGCAGGGCGGCGTAGCACGGCGCTGTGCCTGAGGGCACTGGTGTATTCACTATCCAGATTAAAGTCACATAGAGTCCTTATAGTGAACCAAGGCCGGATGCCGGTAGCCTCTGCAGGGGTGTGCTCGGGTCCCGCACATGGATGCATAGCACCTAGTCTGGTAGTCCACGGACCCCCCAACCCCGGCTACCACTTTCTCCGGGGAGCTGCAAGCCTTCCCTGTCAGCTTTCCACTGATCTCAGCACAGACTGACTAAACTCTGCTCTAACACTTCCTCAGTGCTTTCCAATCCCTCCCATTTTCCTGAGGAGGGGGTGAGTAGGGCCTGATTGGTTGGTGTGCATCTGTGTGAGGACTGTGTTGGTGCCAAGGAGGAGAATGGCCTGCACTTTGCTGGATTTCTGCAGGCTCTGTGACATCCTGGTTTTGCCAGGGCGTCACAGTTGCGCCACCTCATCAGGAGGATTGTAAATTCTTAGTATTACACAACTTGCACGATGTTTTAGTACTGGGATTCCCTTCGCTGCAGACTAATAATCCAATTCTTGATTGGAGATCCTTGTCTGTGGTTAGTTGGGGTTGTCAATGTGTGCATAATGATCTTTCTGTGCTGCCTATTTCCCCCCTCGATGCATGATGTACCTGAATATTTGTCAGATTTTCTTGACGTGTTTAATGAGACTGGTTCTGATTCTTTGCCCCCCCCACCCCCACAGGGAGTGTGATTGTGCCATTGACTTGGAGCCAGATTGAAGTTTAATAAGAGATGGATCTTCAATCTGTCTGTTCCTGAACATGATGCTATGAGAACCTATGTTAAGGAGTCATTGGAGAAAGGTCATATTAGACCATCCTCGTCACCTATGGGTGCCGGTTTTTCCTTTGTGGCCAAGAAGGATGGGTCGTTGAGACCTTGTATTGACTATCATGTCCTTAATAAAATCACTATTAAATATCAGTATCTCAAATATGTTTTCCAGAGTAAAGGGAGCTAAGTGGTTTACGAAACTTAATCTTAGGGGAGCGTATAATCTCATTCGAATTAAGGAGGGTGATGAATGGAAGGCGGCCTTTTACACCCCTGAGGGGCATTTTGAGTACCTAGTGATGGCATTTGGGCTCACTAATGCCACCTCCATCTTTTAATCATTCATGAATGCTATTTTTCGGGAGCTAATTGGAAAATTTCTGATTGTCCATTTGGATGATATCTTGATTTTTCTGATGATTGGGATGCTCATGTTTAACAGGTCCAGAAATTTTTTCAGATACTTAGGGAACATTTATTGTTTGTTAAGTGATCAAAATGTCTCTTTGTCGTGCAGAAAATTTCCTTTTTGGGGTTGATTTTGTCCCCAGCTTCTATGCAAATGGATCCAGTCAAGGTTCAGGCCATTCATGACTGGGTTCAGCCAACATCTTTAAAATCCCTTCACAAATTTCTGGGTTTTGCCACTTTCTCGAGTGTTGTTAAGCCTTTGACCGATTTAACCAAAAAGGGAGCTGATGTTGAGAATTGGACTTCAGAAGCAATTGTGGCCTTCCAAGAGCTTCAAAAAGAGCTTCATTTCTGCCCCAGTCCTGCAGGAACCTGTTGTTTCTCTTCCATTTCAAGCGGAGATAGTTGCCTCGGAGATTGGAGCAGGAGCATTTTGTCTCAAAGATTTCCTAGTACTTTCAAGCTTAAGCCTTGTGCCTTCTTCTCTCATAAGTTTTCTCAGTCTGAACTTAATTATTATGTCGGTAATCGGGAATTATTGGCAATGAAGTGGGCCTTTGATCAATGGAGACACTGGCTGGAGGGGGAGAGACATCAAATTGTGGTGCTCACTGATCATTAGAATCTGACCTATCTCGAATCTGCCAAGACACTGAATCCCAGGCAGGCTAGGTGGGCTCTATTTTTTACACATTTCAATTTTGTGGTCTCTTTTTTATCGGGCACTAAGAATTTTAAAGCCATTGCTCTCTCCAGGAGTTTCTCTCCTGATTCTCTGGATGTTGTGGAGCCATCTAACATCTGGAATGAAGGTGTGGTACTATCCGCTATTTTGCCTGATTTAAGATTGGCACATCAGAGATTTCAGGGGGACAAGCCTGAGAGATGTCCTGTGGGGAAGATTTATGCTCCTGATCAATGGAGGATTAAAGTTCTGTCCGAGATTCATTTTTCTGTATTGGCTGGTCATCCTGGGATTTTTGGCACCAGGGATCTTGTGAATGGATCTTTTTGGTGGCCTTCCTTGTCTCGCGATGTCAGGCGTTTCGTGCAGTCTTGTAGGATTTGCTCCAGATCCAAGCCTGGTTATGAACATTCTAGTGCAGGGGTGAGCAATTAATTTTCCCATGGGGCCGCATGAGAATTGGCATGATTTTAAAGGTCCGGACTAATATAATTAGCTCAGTTCTACCCAATACTGTATATAGTATATATATACTATCCCTTCATAAACAAACAGTAAGTTAAACAATACAAAGATTCAATGAAAATTACATAGTTACATAGTTACTTAGGTTGAAAAAAGACCTAGGTCCATCTAGTTCAACCTTCCTCCACCAGTTGTACATTTAGTCACTAAGTCATTTATAACCAACAATGTTTTGTGTACTGAGGAAATCATCCAGCCCTTTTTTAAAAGCTGTTATAGTATCTGCCATTACTACCTCTTGTGGTAGGGCATTCCACAGTCTGACCGCTCTAACTGTAAAGAACCCTTTGTGGGGGGCATACACATTACTGGGATCAGTGGGGGACATAGACATTACTGGGGTCAGTGGGGGGGCATACACATTACTGGGATCAGTGGGGGCATAGACATTACTGGGGTCAGTGGGGGGCATAGACATTACTGGGATCAGTGGAGGGCATAGACATTACTGGGGTCAGTGGGAAGCATAGACATTACTGGGGTCAGTGGGGGGAATATACATTACTGGGGTCAGTGGGGGGAATATACATTACTGGGGTCAGTGGGGGGAATATACATTACTGGGGCCTGTGAAGCATACATACTGGCCCTGGTGGCGTGTGGAGAATTCATACTGGCCCTGGTGGCCAGTGGAGCATACATACTGGCCCTGGTGGCCAGTGGAGCATACATACTGACAGTGGTGGCCAGTGGGGCATACATACTGACAGTGGTGGCCAGTGGGGCATACATACTGACAGTGGTGGCCAGTGGCGCATACATACTGACCGTGGTGGCCAGTGGAGCATACATACTGGCCCTGGTGGCCAGTGGAGCATACATACTGGCCCTGGTGGCCAGTGGAGCATACATATTAACAGTGGTGGCCAGTTGAGCATACATACTGACAGTGGTGGCCAGTGGAGCATACACAGTGACAGTGGTGGCCAGTGGGGCATACACACTGACAGTGGTGGCCAGTGGGGAATACACACTGACAGTGGTGGCCAGTGGGACATGCATACTGACAGTGGTGGCCAGTGGGGCATGCTTACTGACAGTGGTGGCCAGTGGGCATGCTTACTGACAGTGGTGGCTAGTGGGGCATACATACTGACAGTGATGGCTAGTGGGGCATACATACTGACAGTGGTGGCCAGTGGGGCATGCATACTGACAGTGGTGGCTAGTGGGGCATACATACTGACAATGATGGCCAGTGGGGACGCTGAGGGCACAGGCAGGCAGCACTGCAGCAGAGCCTAAGGGCTCCTCTAGCTGCCTTCTCTGAGTCCCCTGTGTGTCTGCTTTTTCTATTCCAGGCACAGGGGGGACCTGAGAAGACACAAGTGCTGCTCCCTGCCCCCCCTCTGCACTCTCCCTGCTGCTACTGGCTCACATTACCTCAGTTTGTAGAACAAACGTTTTTGAAGCAGCCGCTGTAGAGATGAGCTGGTCACGTGAGGATCCCTGGGTAGAAGGGGCAGGCAAAGGGAGAGTGGCCAGCATCGACAGAGCAGGAGGAGGGGACAAGGAAGGTATCCGAGGAGTGTGTGTGTCCAGCATTGAGAGGGCGTGGACGACAGCAAAAGGGGGCGTGTCTAGCTGCATAGATGCCAGAGAAGGCATCCAGAGAGTGTGATCAGCATCCAGAGGGGGCATGACTGGCAGCAAGAGCGGCCATGACTGGCAGAGTGGGGGCGTGGCAGCTGCTTATCACTGCACTGCAAGATACATAGCTCCTGGCAGTGAGAGCGGGGTTGAGGCATAAAATCCTAGTTCAGGCCATGCCTCCAACTCTCAGCAAGACGGGCGGGCCGGTCACAGACAATAGGCAGGTCGGATGCGGCCCGCGGGCCCCCCCTTGCCCAGGTCTGTTCTAGTGGGTTGTTTCAGTCCCAGGATAATGCTCAAAAGTTTGCCAACCGACGTAGGACAGTTGGTCCCCGGTTTAAAGTGGGGGACATAGTTTGATTGTCCTCCAGGAATGTTCCTATGAGAGTTTCCTCGCCTAAATTTAAGCCTAGATTTATTGGGCCTTATATGATTTGGGAGATTCTTAATCCTGTATTTTTTCATTTGGCTCTTCCTGAGTCATTCAGAATTCACAATGTTTTTCATTACTCTTTGTTGAAGAAACATGTTGAGCCAGTAGTTCGTCTTGATAGGCAAACATTCCAGTATCTTGTTAAGTGGAAGGGTTATGGTCAGGAGGACTATTCTTGGGTCTTTGCCTCTGACATTCATGCTGAAAAATTGGTTCGTGCCTACCACCATGCCCATCCTGACAGATTTGGTGGTTCTTTTGAGGGTTCGGTGACCCCTCCTCAAGCTCAGGGGAGGTGGGGGTAGGTTGTAAATGTCTTCTGTGTGGGTGCTGTTCTGAAGCTCCCTCTGGTGGCCAGGAATGATAGTGGAACTGAATTTGAGCCTGTGACTCAGACAGGTGTCGGCGTTAATTGGGAATTGGGGAAGTCTTATTGCAGACAAGTCTGGTCTATATAGGAGAGCACTTTGTGCTTTGAGGGTGCTGGCTATCATTGTATTTTTGTCAGTCTCTGTTCCTGGCCTGGAGTTTTGTCCTTCCCTGTATCCGTGAGCAAGACTTCTGCAGATCAGTTTTCAGTTTTTTCCTTGCTTCCTGGTTTACATCTAAGGGTGTTGTTTTTCCTTGTTTTGCTTTGTATCTGTTTTCTTGCAGGTGAAGTTCTGTTTCTCTTGTGTGTTCCCCCTGTTCTAGCTCTCCTGTATGCAGTAAAAGGGATTTTATCCCTGTCTAATTTGATTATTTGCTCTTATGTATTTTGTGTTCTTTTTTGGTATTTTGTTATCCCATTATTCACAGGAGTACCTGATATAGTGGGGGTGAGGTCTTATGACCTCCAGGGCCATTTTTACTATTAGGAGTTTGGTATTTTTCTACAGGGATTTTGTACTGACCAAAATCAGTTCCTTTCCTTTGCTTTGTATCTAGTTAGTTGGGCCTCGCCTTTGCTAAATCTATTTTTCCTGAGTATTGTGTTTTCTTATATCACCGAAATCTTTGTATGTGGGAGGCTATCTACTCCTTTGGGGACTACTCTGAGGCAAGGTAGATTTCCTCATTTCATTCTGTGAGGCGTAGCTAGTTTCTCAGGCTGTTACATGGCATCTAGGTTTTTAAGAATGCTCCACGGCTACTTATAGTGTGGCCTGATAGAGGATTGCGGTCAGCCCAGGTCCCAACTACTCCTGTTTCTTAGTGTTTTTTCACCAATGGGAGTTTTTTGTATTCTTCCATGATTACCGAATCATAACAAGTGAGCCCACCTTAATCTTTGCACATCTCTGCTGATCTGATCAGCAGAGATGTGTGGTTAACATGCGCAGGTGGATCGGAGATCCACTCACACCTGTTAACCCCTTAGATCACGCTGTCAAATACTAACAGCATGATTTAAATGGCCGTGGCGGGATCACGCTGTTCCCCGCACCATCGGCGGCCCTGTGACGTTACCACGGAGCACCTTGGTGTTGCCATGGCAGCGTGGGGTCAGCTGATGACCCCTGATGCAACCATGACTCACTTCCTGTAAGAGCCGACAAAGCACCAGCTCTCACAGGAAAGCAGCATTTCTTGTGATCAGAGTGATGCTGCTCTGATCAGCAGAAATGCACAGGTGATCGGACTGTGCAGTGATAAAGTGATGAAATATATACGATGAGAACCATCTGTGGCCTTATCTGTGCACAGTGTATGAGCGAGAGACCTGGAGAGAGTGCATGACTATCCAGCCTCATTGGCCATAGGATTTCAAGATTGGTTCTGGTGAAATCATTGGCCCATCAATAATGTTGGCATAATTACAGCCTGCGCTGCATGACTATTCACAGGGATGGCCCTGCACAGATGACATCTTGACATTTTGCATAAAGCATGCTCAGGCTGGTAATTCATTTTTACAATATTCATTTTCAGATTATATAAAGTATTCCTGTGAAGCTGGTCAGAAGCGAAAAGCGTAGTATTGGATTAGTGCAGTAATCTAAGACATGGGCTCTTTTAAGATTATGTTCAGATGGATTTTTGGAGGCATTTGAAAATTAGGAAGTCTTCTAGTAGATACTGTTTTAGGAAATGCTCCCTTTTATAGGAAACTGTTAAAGTTTTTCTTTTCCTAAAGCATTTTTTTCCCAGCCTTTTAAAAAAGTCAAGTACAGCGTTCACAACCATTGAGGAAATAAATGGATCAGGGGTCGAATGAGACATCAGCTCTAGTGTAATGGGGATAAAAGTTGCACATTTTGCCAATCAGTGCAGGTCCCAGCAATCGAACCCCCACCGAAATACCGGCACACTGTGACCAGACCACAGTGACCCAATAATACCACATACAACAGAGAAATACCACCATACTGTGACCAGATCACATATTGCCACCACATGGTGATCGAATACAACCACATATAAGGGTCAAATACTAACATCCCATGACCAGATAACATAGTAACCAAATACTACAATAATAATCATGAATAAAAACCACAATACTAATAACACTAATATTACCATCAGTGCCATTATACACAGGAGCTCTGTATAGAGAGTGTCAGTGTACAGGTAATACAGTGATCGCCAGCGATATTATAAAAAGGAGCTCTGTAAATAGTGTATAGATAATACAGTGATCACCAGCGACATTATACACAGGAGCTCTGTATACAGTGTATAGGTAATACAGTGATCACCAGTGACATAATACACAAGAACTCTGTATACAGTGTATAGGTAATACAGTTAGGTCCAGAAATATTTGGACAGTGACACAAGTTTTGTTATTTTAGCTGTTTACAAAAACATGTTCAGAAATACAATTATATATATAATATGGGCTGAAAGTGCACACTCCCAGCTGCAATATGAGAGTTTTCACATCCAAATCGGAGAAAGGGTTTAGGAATCATAGCTCTGTAATGCATAGCCTCCTCTTTTTAAAGGGACCAAAAGTAATTGGACAAGGGACTCTAAGGGCTGCAATTAACTCTGAAGGCATCTCCCTCATTAACCTGTAATCAATGAAGTAGTTAAAAGGTCTGGGGTTGATTACAGGTGTGTGGTTTTGCATTTGGAAGCTGTTGCTGTGACCAGACAACATGCGGTCTAAGGAACTCTCAATTGAGGTGAAGCAGAACATCCTGAGGCTGAAAAAAAAGAAAAAATCCATCAGAGAGATAGCAGACATGCTTGGAGTAGCAAAATCAATAGTCGGGTACATTCTGAGAAAAAAGGAATTGACTGGTGAGCTTGGGAACACAAAAAGGCCTGGGCGTCCACGGATGACAACAGTGGTGGATGATCGCCGCATACTTTCTTTGGTGAAGAAGAACCCGTTCACAACATCAACTGAAGTCCAGAACACTCTCAGTGAAGTAGGTGTATCTGTCTCTAAGTCAACAGTAAAGAGAAGACTCCATGAAAGTAAATACAAAGGGTTCACATCTAGATGCAAACCATTCATCAATTCCAAAAATAGACAGGCCAGAGTTAAATTTGCTGAAAAACACCTCATGAAGCCAGCTCAGTTCTGGAAAAGTATTCTATGGACAGATGAGACAAAGATCAACCTGTACCAGAATGATGGGAAGAAAAAAGTTTGGAGAAGAAAGGGAACGGCACATGATCCAAGGCACACCACATCCTCTGTAAAACATGGTGGAGGCAACGTGATGGCATGGGCATGCATGGCTTTCAATGGCACTGGGTCACTTGTGTTTATTGATGACATAACAGCAGACAAGAGTAGCCAGATGAATTCTGAAGTGTACCAGGATTTACTTTCAGCCCAGATTCAGCCAAATGCCGCAAAGTTGATCGGACGGCGCTTCATAGTACAGATGGACAATGACCCCAAGCATACAGCCAAAGCTACCCAGGAGTTCATGAGTGCAAAAAAGTGGAACATTCTGCAATGGCCAAGTCAATCACCAGATCTTAACCCAATTGAACATGCATTTCACTTGCTCAAATCCAGACTTAAGACGGAAAGACCCACAAACAAGCAAGACCTGAAGGCTGCGGCTGTAAAGGCCTAGCAAAGCATTAAGGAGGAAACCCAGCGTTTGGTGATGTCCATGGGTTCCAGACTTAAGACAGTGATTGCCTCCAAAGGATTCGCAACAAAATATTGAAAATAAAAATATTTTGTTTGGGTTTGGTTTATTTGTCCAATTACTTTTGACCTCCTAAAATGTGGAGTGTTTGTAAAGAAATGTGTACAATTCCTACAATTTCTATCAGATATTTTTGATCAAACCTTCAAATTAAATATTACAATCTGCACTTGAATTCTGTTGTAGACTTTTCATTTCAAATCCAATGTGGTGGCATGTAGAGCCCAACTCGCGAAAATTGTGTCACTGTCCAAATATTTCTGGACCTAACTGTACAGTGATCACCAGTGACATTATACACAGGAGCTCTGTATACAGTGTATAGTGTGTGTACGTGTAATACACTGACTTAACAGTGACGTCTCTAGTTGAAATTATTTATCTTCGCTTTTCGTCTTCATCCGGCGCTGACCGCCATCACTTCTTCCTGCCATGACTCGACTCTGCAGAAAATAGCACACAGTCACCTATAGCTGATCACTCACAGAGCACATTACTCTCTTTTTCCTCAATTCCTACACTATGTCAGACTTTTGTTCTCCCATGGAAGATATTAGCCTCAAAATTAAATTATATTACAGCAGTAATAATGTCCCCTAATTTGCCCCTACAGTAATTATGTCCACCATTTGCCACCATAAACCAATAATGTATGCTCATCGTTCTGGACCCATAGAGTAATTATGTCCCCCATCCTGGCCGCCTTTATTTAATAATGTCCCCAATCCTTGCACCTAAATTTAATAATGTCTCCCTTCCTGGCCCCATTTATTTAACAATGTTTCCCATCCTAGACCCCTATGTCCCCCCTTCCTGGGCCCCTATGTTACTCTGTCCCAGGCCCCTAAACTGCCCCATCCTGGGCTCCTTTATCCACTACTCTATCCATTCACAGAGGGAGGAACAAAAAGATTCTTCTCACCTTTCTGTGCTCTTCCGACATCCTCTTGTGGCTTCATATCTGGCGCAGTCAAATGTCCACAGCACCCATCCAAGGTCTCGCACAGACGTCAGAGCGCGGCGCATAGCAGTCATGTTAAAAGATGTGATGTAGGCACACAGACATGCACACACATTGACACATGCACACATACGCAGATGCACTGACATGCACACATATGTAGACAGACGTACATGCACACACACATAAACATACACTTTCATACGTAGACACACAGACATACGTAGACACTCCGACAAATGCATGGAAACAGGCACACAGATAATTGCAGACAAATGTGTGTCGCCCTGGGCAAGCCAGGGGACACAGGTCACACACCACCACACCCCACATCCCAGGTAGGCACATCTGCTAACCAAAAATCCTTGTTGCCGTCCTCCAGGAGTCTGATGATGCACACCAGGGGGTGGGCCAGGCGGTTGGCTCCACCCACCGAGGAGCTCACAACTCTGGAGGCGGGAAAACCAGGCAGAGGAGCCCAGGCAGGGCTTGTGTGAGGAGTCAGCTCAGGGAAGAGCTTGAGAACAGAGTTAGAGCCCAGGGAGGGCAAGTGTAAACAACGAAGTGAAAGTGAGGAGAGAAAGAGGAGTAAAGGAGGAAAGCAAGTGAGGTGACAAGAAGGAAGGAAAGCCTGAGAGCCCAGCTTTGTGTAGGGCCAGAACAGCAAGGTCAGCGACGGCGGTGACTGTCCGGAGGGGGACCGTTTGGAAGTTCCTGGAAGGACCCCGTTGGCTGTGTGCCCGGTGATCTGGAGCAGTGTTCCGAAAGACAGTCAGCACCAGGGCAGGGGCCTCTCGGACCCCGGCAAGGCTAGGAGTCGCCAAATTTGCCGAATCTGGGCTGTACCCCCTGACTGATAAGCAACGTGCAGCGATAGTGCTAGGCCAGTTAACCGGTGCGGCGGAGCAGGAAGCGGAGACCTGGGCCGAGGGGGACCGGCTCTCTGTAGCCACCATCTTCGAGAAGCTACAGACTGCCTTCGAGACCCGGACTGAAGCTGAGCTGAGGATGCAGTTTTACCAGTGCCGGCAACGAGCTGGGGATAGCATTCGGGACTATGCTCTACGTCTGCAGACCGCCCTCCGCACGCTGAAGCGGGTGAACTCTATTAATGAGGCGGATAGCAACAAGATGTTAGTGGAGCAATTTGCGCAGGGGATGAGGTCCCCTGAGGATCGCAAACAACTCCGGCTGTGGGCCCTGGAACACCCTGATGTGGACTTTGCTGTGTTAAAGGAGCGGGCTATCAAAGCACTACAGCCCCCAGCTGCTGAAGCTCTGGAACCCGTCCCGTGGCCCGTTGAGACAGCTCCCGTTTTGGCGGCCCCAGCCAAACCAACCTCCTTAATACCTGCAGCCTCGAGCAGCACAGTGGAAGAACTGGCAGCCCAGGTCCGTCGCCTGGACGGAGACCTTGCCAAGATCCTTGCTGCGCTACAACCTCTGACCAGATCCCAGCCTCCAGCACAGATACAGCTTGCTGACAGTCCCGAAGATGTTCCCTGGATGCAGCGGAGAAGCGCTAACAACCCGCGGAGCAGACCTCCAATCTGCTACAAGTGCCGTAAGCCGGGCCATTATTACCGACAGTGCCCGTTAAACGAGCAACCCCTGGGGCCCCGGGCCAATCCTCAGGAGTAGAACACCGTGGCCCCCCGGACTGGCGAGACCGATATGTCGGGGCCCGCCCCATCATCCCCGTGGCTGTGGACGGCATACCAGTGATGGCTCTCTTGGACACTGGATCACAGGTAACTACCATACCGTACACGTTGTATCAGCGATATTGGGCCACAGACGAGCTGGCGCCTCCAGACAATAGTATAAATTTGATTGCCGCTAATGGACTTCCATTGACCCAGGTGGGGTATAAACAGGTGGCTATGACAGTGGGGCAGGCTGAACTGCAACACCAGGGTATGATTGTGATCATGAATGAGCCTAGTGATCATAACCCGAAAATAGTGCTGGGAACCAATGTGATGGAACACTGCATGGCTGATGTGTTGAACCTATTGCAACAGCTAGCCGCCACGGCGGCGGGGAGCCGGCAGAGGGCTGTGCAGCGTGAGATCCGCGCCCTGATGTACCGCCAGCATGTAAGCTCAACCGGAGGGGAGATTGGTGGAGTGCGAGTGATGGATGTTGCTCCATTGACTGTGCCCCCTAGGAGTGAGATGATGATCTGGTGTAGGGCAGCAGTAGGGCCTCAGGGGCGTGACTACCCTGCGATGATGGAGCCCATGCCTTCCGAGCACTGGCCCACTGTAGTAGCCGCCCGAGGGGTGGTAGACGTGAAGAAAGGGAGAGTGCCTGTGAGAGTGTTGAACTGTGGGGAGGAAGAAGTCAGGCTCCCCCGGTATGACACCATTGCCAAGCTGCTCACCCTGGACCCTCACACTATCCAGGAAGCCAGTCCATCCACACTCCCACCTACCACCAGCACTTCCCCACACCAGGGGGACACCAAGGAGTGGCACCAACAGCTACATGTGGGCACTGATGATACCCCTACACATCACAGGGCAGGGGTACACAGGGTGGTGCAGGAGTACGAACAGGTTTTCAGTAAGCACCCCCTAGACTTTGGGCAGATCAAGGGGGTCCAACACCACATTCCCACGGGTGAACATCCCCCTATCAAAGAGAGGTATAGACCTATTCCCCCTGCACATTACCAGTGTGCCAAAGATATGTTGAAGAATATGAAGGAGGCAGGGGTTATTCGGGACAGTTGTAGTCCCTGGGCCGCTCCGTTGGTACTGGTCAAGAAGAAGGATGGTACCATGCGGATGTGTGTGGACTACCGGAAGATCAACCAGATAACCCATAAAGATGCCTATCCATTGCCTCGTATTGAAGAATCTTTGGCTGCACTAAGAACTGCAAATTACTTCTCGACCCTTGACCTCACCAGCGGATACTGGCAAGTGTCCGTGGCCCCAGAGGACCGGGAGAAGACCGCCTTCACCACCCCGATGGGGCTCTGTGAATTCAATAGCATGCCGTTTGGGCTGTGCAATGCCCCCGGGACCTTCCAACGGCTGATGGAGTGCTGTCTGGGACATTTAAACTTCGAGACCGTCCTGCTGTATTTGGATGATGTGATTGTTTATTCCCAGACGTATGAAGCCCATCTGGAACACCTGGCCGAGGTGTTCGCGTCCCTTGCCAAGTACGGGATG
Source organism: Anomaloglossus baeobatrachus (assembly GCF_048569485.1). Classification (NCBI taxonomy): domain Eukaryota; kingdom Metazoa; phylum Chordata; class Amphibia; order Anura; family Aromobatidae; genus Anomaloglossus; species Anomaloglossus baeobatrachus. The sequence goes on along the minus strand of NC_134361.1, from coordinate 161,931,673 downwards.
AAGTTAAAGCCCTCAAAATGCCATCTGCTGAAACCCAGGGTGCAATATCTAGGGCACGTGGTGAGTGCGGATGGTGTCGCCCCCGACCCTGAGAAGATCACTGCCATCCAAAGCTGGCCGAGGCCCACTACAGTGAGAGAAGTAAGGCAGTTTCTGGGTCTGGTGGGGTACTATCGGCGCTTTATAAAGGGGTACACGAAGATGGCCGCCCCCATGCAAGATCTCCTCGTGGGACAGACCAAAGGTGGTAAACCCGTCGGAGCCCCACTGTCGTGGGAGGACAAGCATGAGGAGTCCTTTTGCAGCTGAAGGCGGCCCTTACCGGAGAAGAGGTCCTGGCGTACCCTGACTACGGGCGCCCATTCATCCTCCACACGGACGCCAGTAACGTGGGGCTAGGAGCGGTCCTCTCCCAGGTCCAGGATGGAAAGGAGAAGGTGATTGCCTACGCCAGCCGAAAACTCCGGCCGACCGAAAGGAACCCTGAGAACTATAGCTCTTTCAAGCTCGAGCTACTGGCGTTGGTGTGGGCTATCACGGAGCGGTTCCGGCACTATTTGGCGGCAGCAAAGTTCACCGCATTCACGGACAACAATCCGCTGACTCACCTGAACACGGCCAAGTTGGGGCGCGCTGGAGCAGCGGTGGGTAGCCCGGTTAGCCAACTATGATTTCACCATAAAGTACCGAGCTGGTCGTGTCAACATCAATGCAGATGCACTCTCTCCCGGATGCCCCATTTGTCAGAAGAGGGGGTGTGAGGATGACGACCTCGAGGAGATTGAGTTGCCTGCGTTTCACCAGCCGCCTACTGAGAGGGTACAAGTATGTCAGCAAAGGGTGGATCTGGACCCGCGGCCCAGTCAAGAGTGGCAGAACGCCCAGGACCAAGCGCCGGCTGTCCGCCTTGTCAAGATTCTGGTGGAACAGGCGCCATGGGAATGGACCCTAGCGCTCCAGCCGAAGCTCAACGCTTGTAAAGAACGAAAACGGCTCTACCTACACCAAGGAAGGCTGTGCCGTGAGCTGATCAACCCAAAAACCCATGAGAAAAAATGCCAGTTGATCGTCCCTCAAGCTGAGGTCGCTACTGTCCTGCGGGCATACCATGATGGTGCTGGCCACTTCGGGTGGAAAAAGCTGGAGATGCTGTTGAGGGAGCGGTTCTATTGGAGTGGGATGCGGGAATCGGTGGAAGCCTGGTGCCGAGAGTGCGGTCCTTGTACACTGAGGAGAAAGGACGAGACTAGCCAGAGGGCACCATTACATCCCATCGTTACCCATCAGCCGCTGGAGCTGGTCGCCCTGGACCATGTCAAGCTCACCCCTAGCCAAAGTGGGTAGCACCCTATGCATTGACCATGGTAGACCACTATTCAAGATTTATGGTGGTCGTCCCTGTTAAGGACCTAACTGGTCGAACCGCTGCTCGAGCGTATCCAGGCTTATTTCTGCCGACCCCACGGGTACCCCGAGAAGGTGCTGGACAGACCAAGGCCCGGCTTTTGAAGCAGAAGTGTTTCACGAATTCTGCCAGTTGTACGGCTGCAAGAAGATTCGGACCACCCCGTACCACGCCCAAACCAACGGCATGTGCGAGAAAATGAACCACTTGGTCCTGGGACTCCTCAAGACGCTGCCGCTGGAAGAACGGAACATGTGGCCGGAAAAGTTGCCCGACTTGGTCGACATGTACAATAATATCCCGTCCAGCTCGACGAAGTGCACCCCAGCATATCTGATGAGGGCTCGGCCTGGCCACCTGCCGGTGGATCTGGAGATGGGGTTGGAGGCCCCGGAAGCACTCCCTTCAACGGCAGAGTGGGAAAGTCGGAGGAGGGGCACAGTACCGGCAAATCCAGGAGTATGTGGAGAAAAAACCTCAGTCGAAGTCGAGAACAGCAAGAGCACCGTTCAATCAGAAGGCGCCCGCAGGTCCTTTCCAGCAGGAGATGTGGTACTGAAATGAAAGAGAAAAGCCACAAGCTGGATGATCAGTGGGAGCAAGTCCCTTACGTCATACAACCCACAGAATGGGGAGATGGGAAGACCTACCAGATCAGTCGTGACCAAGGGAGCACCCTGGCCACAGTTTCCCGGGACCATCTAAAAAAATGCCCCCCAGCGCTGAAAGCAGAGGCTGAAGTACCGGTTCCTCCACCAGTGGAGAAGGCAGCAGAGGTAATCCACACTGTAATGGGTGACTTCCCAGCAACTGGCCCTACACAGAACGACGCGGTGATCCTTCCAGTGATACTGTTCCCACAACCCGTGGATGAAGAAGTAGTAGAAGTGGTTAACCGTGAGCCAGAACCAATGCCAGTGCCCAGGGATGAACCTGCACCAAGCCCCCCTGCACCTCCGCCTGCTCCACACTATAGCAGGGAGGAGGAACCGATTGTTCCCTCTACCCCACTATCTAGCACCACTGACACCGGGCTCCGAAGGTCCACCCGTTCCAACCTAGGTAGACCCCCACTTAGGTACAAGGGAGACCGTTCTATGAGTAAAAGGGGTCCGCAAATGTAAAAGAGTGTTGTTGCTTGTTTGAAAAAGTTTGAAAGTTTGCCAAAGTTGAAAGATGATGAAAAAATGATTATCCGAGTTTTCACCTGATTCACCGTGTGATTTGCAACCGGCTGGAGCCGGCACCGTTGTCCCCGTGGGGACCGTTTAAAAATGCATGGGAACTATCCATGGACAAGCCCGTGAACTCTGCAGGGCAACCACAAACGTTAGTGGCTTGTAAATATGTTGGTACCGTTACCGTTTCCGCAGGCCGCCTCCGGGAGAGGCAGGTTGGAGGGAGGGCCCTGAGCAGAGCAGGCCAGGGCCCAGCCACCAAAGGAACCGGTGGCTACCCTCTGGAGGGAAGGACAGATCCCGCTCGGGTACCGTGTGCTGGACTGTGGGTCAAGGGGTGCTGCCTGGGTTTAGGGGCAGCAATCAGGGCCAGGTTACTTGGGTGGGAGAGAGCGGAAACCGTGACCGTATACCGTTGAAACGTTAAAAGTAAAATGTGCCTCCCGTCTTGGGAAGAAGTTATTAAAAATGCTTATGTTTGTTTAACCTTGTTATCCCTTTTACAGAAAAATAAAACCGGTGTAGGACGGCAGCCCGCGGACGGTCTGCGTTTTGCTAAGGGGGAATGTGTCGCCCTGGGCAAGCCAGGGGACACAGGTCACACACCACCACACCCCACATCCCAGGTAGGCACATCTGCTAACCAAAAATCCTTGTTGCCGTCCTCCAGGAGTCTGATGATGCACACCAGGGGGTGGGGCCAGGCAGGTTGGCTCCGCCCACCGAGGAGCTCACAACTCTGGAGGCGGGAAAACCAGGCAGAGGAGCCCAGGCAGGGCTTGTGTGAGGAGTCAGCTCAGGGAAGAGCTTGAGAACAGAGTTAGAGCCCAGGGAGGGCAAGTGTAAACAACGAAGTGAAAGTGAGGAGAGAAAGAGGAGTAAAGGAGGAAAGCAAGTGAGGTGACAAGAAGGAAGGAAAGCCTGAGAGCCCAGCTTTGTGTAGGGCCAGAACAGCAAGGTCAGCGACGGCGGTGACTGTCCGGAGGGGGACCGTTTGGAAGTTCCTGGAAGGACCCCGTTGGCTGTGTGCCCGGTGGTCTGGAGCAGTGTTCCGAAAGACAGTCAGCACCAGGGCAGGGGCCTCTCAGGACCCCGGCAAGGCTAGGAGTCGCCAAATTTGCCGAATCCGTCAGTGAAGGGGACGTAGATTCCCCCAACAACCAAGTCCCGATTGAAGGCAACAGCCCAACCTGTACAACAGAGGCACCGCCACCGCCAGGGCACCAGTCTCTGAGGGCCAGCGCCTGCGGGCAAAGTGTAGTGCTCCTCCGGCCCAGCTTGAAGCCGGGGAGCGGGTTACCGGTGGGGACCCATCGCAACCATCCGTAACATACAGGTGCAAGGAAGAGGGACATCACCGTCACCTACCGGGAAAGCAAAGCAGCCGTCTGTGGGACCGTCCTACCCAGCCGTTTGGGTTTACCGTACAAACTGTGTCCAAGTCTCAGGCTGAGTTGAGTACCACAGTGCCGCAAGGCACAGCGCTGCCCCCGCGTCCCTGCGCCCCACCAAGCCCTGCACCCCCACAAGCCATCACCGGGCCCCGGGATCACCAACCCCTACCCACGGAGGGGGCAACACAACACCTGGCTGCTCCCCATCACCATCCCCGGGATCCCCGCATTGAGCAGCGGTGGTGCTACACATCACCACAACCGTGGGTGGCGTCACGGACATTATCCCAACACCCCAAACAACCCCCCTTTCACTCACGGGCGAGTAGTGCCGCTCGAGGAAACCCCCGGGATCCGGCCTACGGCTCGAGCCACCACTGAGCAGCCGGACCCGAGCAGAAGGGGTGAGCGCGGTGTGCTGACACCCTCCTCCCCGCCCGCGACAAATGCACACAGACATGCAGATAAGAACAAATACTCATACATATACATACATACTCATACATATGTAAACACACAGGCATGAACATGAAGGACATGTACACAGACATGAATACAGGCACACATATGTAGACACAGAAATGTGCATATTCACATATGCACATTTACATACATTGACGCAAAGACAAATATACACACACACATGCTAATACAACCAGACATGCTGTAGGGGGAAAAAGCGCAATAGGGTCTTACCCGGTATGAGGGTAGAGAGACAGAAAGAGGTACACTCACCTGGTAGGGTTGAGCAAGTCCAACTCCTTATGATCGCATGTGAGTGCCTTTTTGCAGTTTAGCAGCGGCCCCAGAATGCAGTATATAAAATATAGGTCAGGTAAAGAGAAAACCGGTTTAAATGCCGCGCTAAAAACCACTGATGCTGTAGATGAAAAAGATTTCCTTTATTTCATAATTTCTACGTGTTTCAGAGACATCTCCGTCTCCTTCCTCAGGAAAAGAAATATGATTTCTTTTCCTGAGGAAGGAGAGACGGAGATGTCTCTGAAACGCGTAGATCTTTTTCATCTACAGCATCAGTGGTTTTTAGCGCGGCATTTAAACCGGGTTTTCTCTGTACCTGACCTATATATTATACACAGACATGCTGACATACACAAACAGACACACATTGAAATAAGCAGACACATAGACATGCACTGGACACAGAAAAAATGTACACAAATACAGACAGGTGCACGTAGACAGACACATGCACATGTTCATACAGATATGCACACGAACACAGATATGCACATACATATACAAACGCAGACAGACAGATGCACACGCACATACAGAAAAATGCAGCCAGGCACTTGCACGCATACAAACACACAAATTTAGACATGCAGACAGGAAAACACATGCACAAAAGTGAACACAAGCACAGACACACAGGCACAAGCATGCACACACACGTAGGCACATACATGCACACAGAATGCAATCAGTCCCATGCACAGACAAGTACAAATACATAGACACACAAGCACAAGCATGTACAGACAAGCAGAAAAACGCAGACAGGCAGATGCTCTAATGTACAGCCATACATACACACATATGCACACAGATAATACTCATTTATATGCAAAAAGTCATATAAAACAGACATATACATAAACTAACACACGTATTAGAGGAGTTCTTACCTTCCCCCAGCTTTTATCCAGTCCGGCCAACAGGATCTATTGATGTTCCTCTCCGGCGTGAAGCAGCAGTGTTGGGCGCGCTGCCTGACATCCCAGTTAGCAGACTGTGACACAGCCGGGGTGGCACGCGGATAATTGCAGGCACAGTGCAGCCCCAACCAACATAGAAACAGGCGGCCCCGTAGGTCTAGCACAGCCGCCAGGGGTCCCAGCACTGCCGCTGGTGGTGCCACCAGGAGCTCCAACACTGACGCTGGTGGAGCCGCCCTGGCCCCAGTACTGCCGCTGGTGGAGCTGTCTGGGGCCACCAGCCGTGGCCCTGCCCGCGGTTACCAGCCTGGGGCCCCTATGTAAATCACAGGGAGGGGGTGGGACCGCTAAGGACCTGGGGCCTACCACGGGATCCCCTGGCACCCTGGTGGTCCAGTCCGACCCCCCCCACCGATAAGACATTGATGACCTAAAGATAGGTCATCAATGTGAAAGAGGTGAACATCCTCTTTAACTATTTTAAGGCTCTAATCTTATCACTAGCAATATCCCTCACCTTAAGCCTAGCCCCTAATTCTAACCCTAGCTAAACTGAATCTGTCAGGTGATTTAATAGTACAAAACTAATGGTATTTTAAATAGGGTTTGGGCAGGCCTCTCGGGATGAGTAACTTTTATTGCTCTTTCTTCTTCTGTTATCTTGCTATAAGCCCCCAGCAGAATTCAGTGTCACATGCTGGCTAGTCAAGCATATGTAAATCCAAACTGAATACAGTTAGGTCCAGAAATATTTGGACAGTGACACAATTTTCGTGAGTTGGGCTCTGCATACCACCACAGTTGGATTTGAAATGAAACCTCTACAACAGAATTCAAGTGCAGATTGTAACGTTTAATTTGAAGGTTTGAACAAAAATATCTGATAGAAATTGTAGGAATTGTACACATTTCTTTACAAACACTCCACATTTTAGGACGTCAAAAGTAATTGGGACAAATAAACCAAACCCAACAAAATATTTTTATTTTCAATATTTTGTTGCGAATCCTTTGGAGGCAATCACTGCCTTAAGTCTGGAACCCATGGACATCACCAAACGTTGGTTTCCTCCTTCTTAATACTTTGCCAGGCCTTTACAGCCGCAGCCTTCAGGTCTTGCTTGTTTGTGGGTCTTTCCGTCTTAAAGAAGTTGTCCAGTTACCAAAACTGATTTTTTTTTTTTCTGATAAATCTTGCTAATATGTGCCCCTCAACACATCTATTATGTTTTTTTCAGCAAAATTACCCTTTTATTCTGCACTAGCAGCACATGCTCATTGCTGCTGATTGCCCAGCTCCAGCTCTGATGGGGTTAATCTCTCCTCTGACTTCTCTGTGTTCAGTTCCTACAAGTCCCAGAATTCTTTGTGGCTCTAGGGCGGTGTCTAGCTTATCTAACACACCCATTGTGTCTAATACACCCACTCTGCTCCCACCCAAACCCTCCTCCCTGCCTCTTCCCAGTGGATGCACTGAGATCAATCATACAGGACAGCAGCAGCTCTACACAGCCAGGGAAGAAAGTGTGTGTGTGTATATACAGTGTGTGTGCGCGTATATACAGTGTGTGTGTGTATATACAGTGTGTGTGTGTATATATACAGTGTGTGTGTGTATATACAGTGTGTGCGCATATATACAGTGTGTGTGTGTGTATATATACAGTGTGTGTGTGAGTGTGTATGTGTGTGTATGTCATACTCACCTGTCTGCAGGGTCCCGGTGCCATGCCTGCTTCCAGCCCCTGTCCCGGTCCCGCCGCTCTGGCTGTGTGCAGTCTCCCCGGGGCACGCACAAAGCTTGCAGGACTGGCGGTGGATCACCTGATGCAGTCACCTGACGCATCAGCTGATCGATTCTCGTGTTGTCGCCAGCTTTTTCGCGCCCCCGGCCGGCTATCAGCTGATCCTGCCGTCAGGGGACTTCATCAGCTGATTACCGGCCGCGCTCCTGCAGTGATGGGCCAGGATCAGACTCCGCTGCAGGAGCTACCGGTAATCAGCACAGACGTATTTATTTATTTATTTATTTTTTTCTACTGATGCATCAGCTGATTGTATAATCGGCTTTTATACAATCAGCTGATGTGTGATGTGCTTTCACATCCTTTAACCTGACACATCATCTGATCGCTTTGCCTTCCAGCAAACCGATCAGATGATATTGGATCCTGATTGGACGGCGCGGGACCCTAACCCAGGATTACTGCGGAGGGGGGTTTATTTCAATAAAGATGGAGTCACTAATTGTGTTGTGTTTTATTTCTAATAAAAAATATTTTTCTGTGTGTTGTGTTTTTTTTATCATTACTAGAAATTCATGGTGGCCATGTCTAATATTGGCGTGACACCATGAATTTCGGGCTTAGGGCTAGCTGATAATATACAGCTAGCCCTAACTTCCATTATTACCCAGATAGCCACCCGGCATCAGGGCAGCTGGAAGAGTTGGATACAGCGCCAGAAGATGGCGCTTCTATGAAAGCGCCATTTTCTGGGGTGGCTGTGGACTGCAATTCGCAGTGGGGGTGCCCAGAAAGCTTGGGCCTCCCTTCACTGTGGATTCCAATCCCCAGCTGCCTAGTTGTACCCGGCTGGACACTAAAATTAGGCGAAGCTCACGTCATTTTTTTTTTTAAAATTATTTCATGAAATTCATGAAATAATTAAAAAAAAAAAGGGCTTTCTCTATATTTTTGGTTCCCAGCCGGGTACAAATAGGCAGCTGGGGGTTGGGGGCAGCCCGTACCTGCCTGCTGTACCCGGCTACCATACAAAAATATGGCGAAGCCCATGTCATTTTTTTTTTCTTTTTGGGTAAAAAACTGCATACAGTCCTGGATGGAGGATGCTGAGCCTTGTAGTTCTGCAGCTGCTGTCTGCTCTCCTGCATACACTAGTGAATGGAGGATGCTGAGCCCTTGTAGTTCTGCAGCTGCTGTCTGCTCTCCTGCATACAATGAACATTTTGAATAAGGAAATGACATCAGAACCTTTTTTTTTTTTTTTCATCAACAATCTTTAATGGCATTGTGCACTGATTAAAAACGCAGTGAGCAAAAACGCAGCAAAAAACGCACCAAATCGCGGCAAAAACGTGACATGCAGCACCGCAGGTGACAGAGCAGAGCAAGTTGGTGACATGCTCTGCTCTGACACATAGTGTGCTGCATGTCACTGTATCCACTCTGGGACTTGTTGTGCAGGTGACCGGATGATACATGTCACTAACTTGTTCCACTTTGTGACTTCTGCTGCATTGTTCCAACTGTATACACTCTCACCAGAACAAGTCTCAGAGTGGGGCAGTTAGTGACATGTATCATCCGGTCACCTGCACAACAAGTCCCAGAGTGGTGAAAGATAGTGACATGCAGCACACTATGTGTCAGAGCAGAGCATGTCACTGTCTCCACTCTGGGACTTGTTGTGCAGGTGACCGGATGATACATGTCACTAACTGCCCCACTCTGTGATTTCTGCTGCATAGTACCAACTGTATTCACTCTCACCTGCACAACAAGTCCCATAGTGGAGACAGTTAGTGACATGTAGCATCTGGTCACCTGCACAACAAGTGCCAGAGTGGAGAAAGATAGTGACATGCAGCACACTATGTGTCAGAGCAGAGCATGTCACTGTCTCCACTCCGCTGACCTCACAGCCCGTACACGCTGCGATGGATGCAGGGGGACACAGAACAAGTAATCGGCCGACACTGGAGTCATCTGATTACTTGGGATGAATTGAGCAGTAAAATGCCCTGGTGCTCGATGGGCGAAGCCCATGCTGATTTTTTTTAAAAAAAATTCATTAAAAATAAAAAAACAAAAAAATCACATTGTTTGTGGGCTCCCGCTGCATTTTCTATTGCTAAGGGTAACCAAAGCAGCTACTGGCTGCTAGCCCCCGCTGCTTGGTGTTACTTTCACTGGCAATAGAAATGCAGGGAAGCATTTTTTTTTTTATAAAGGTTTTTCCCTGAAAACGTTTTTAAGAAAATGACGTGGGCTTCGCCATATTTTTGTATGCTAGCCAGGTACAGCAGGCAGCTACGGGCTGCCCCCAACCCCCAGCTGCCTAGTTGTACCCGGCTGGGAACCAAAAATATAGAGAAGCCCTTTTTTTTCATGAATTTCATGAAATAATTAAAAAAAAAAAAATGATGTGGGCTTCGCCAAATTTTTGAGTCCAGCCAGGTACAACTAGGCAGCTGGGGATTGGAATCCACAGTGCAGGGTGCCCAAACTTTCTGAGCCCCCCACTGCGAATTGCAGTCCACAGCTGCCGAGAAAATGGCGCTTTCATAGAAGCGCCATCTTCAGGCACTGTATCCAACTCTTCCAGTGGCCCTGGTGGCAGGTGGCACGCTGGGTAATAAGGGGTTAATACCAGCTATGTTTTACCAGCTGGTATAAAGCCCGAGATTCTTAATGTCAGGCCAAGTTTAACCTGGCCATTAAGAATCTCCAACAAAGGGTTTAAAAAAAAAAAAAGACATCACACAGAGAAAAATACTTTATTTGAAATAAATACACAGACACAGTAGGGACTCCATGTTTATTACTCCCTCTCACCCCTCCACGATGGAGAGATTTCTGTACTGACCATGCCAGGAGAGAGCGAGGAAAAGAAAGCGAGCGGGGGGGAGAAGAGAGCGAGCGGGGGGGAGAGAAGAGAGCGAGCGGGGGGGGAGAGAAGAGAGAGAGGGGGAGGAGAAGAGAGAGAGGGGGAGGAGAAGAGAGAGAGGGGGGAGAAGAGAGAGAGGGGGGAGAAGAGAGAGAGGGGGGGAGAAGAGAGAGAGGGGTGGAGAAGAGAGAGAGGGGGGAGAAGAGGGGGGGAAAGAGGGGGGGGGAGAAGAGAGAGGGGGGAAAGAGGGGGGGGGAGAAGAGAGAGGGGGGAAAAGAGAGAGAGGGGGGAAAAGAGAGAGAGGGGGGAGAAGAGAGAGGGGGGAGAAGAGAGAGAGGGGGGGAGAAGAGAGAGAGGGGGGGAGAAGAGAGCGAGCGGGGGAGAAGAGAGCGAGCGGGGGAGAAGAGAGCGAGCGGGGGGGAAGAGAGAGAGGGGGAGAAGAGAGAGAGGGGGGAGAAGAGAGAGAGGGGGGAGAAGAGAGAGAGGGGGGAGAAGAGAGAGAAGGGGGAGAAGAGAGAGAGGGGGGAGAAGAGAGAGAGAGGGGGGAGAAGAGAGAGAGGGGGGAGAAGAGAGAGGGGGAGAAGAGAGAGAGGGGGGAGAAGAGAGCGAGCGGGGGGGGAGAAAAGAGAGCGAGCGGGGGGGAGAAGAGAGCGAGCAGGGGGGAGAAGAGAGCGGGCGGGGGGGAGAAGAGAGAGGGGGGGGAGAAGAGCGAGGGGGGAGAAGAGAGAGAGGGGGGAGAAGAGAGCGAGCGGGGGAGAAGAGAGCGAGCGGGGGGAGAAAAGAGAGCGAGCGGGGGGGAGAAGAGAGCGAGCGGGGGGGAAAGAGAGCGAGCGGGGGGAGAAGAGAGCGAGCGGGGGGGAGAAGAGAGTGAGCGGGGGGGAGAAGAGAGAGAGGGGGGAGAAGAGAGAGAGGGGGGGAGAGAGGGGGGAGAAGAGAGCGAGCGGGGGAGAAGAGAGCGAGCGGGGGGGGAAGAGAGAGAGGGGGGAGAAGAGAGAGAGGGGGGGAGAAGAGAGCGAGCGGGGGAGAAGAGAGCGAGCAGGGGGGAGAAGAGAGAGAGGGGGGAGAAGAGAGAGAGGGGGGAGAAGAGAGAGAGGGGGGAGAAGAGAGAGAGGGGGGGAGAAGAGAGAGAGGGGGGGAGAAGAGAGAGAGGGGGGGGAGAAGAGAGAGAGGGGGGAGAAGAAGAGAGAGGGGGGGGAGAAGAGAGAGGGGGGGAAAGAGAGAGGGGGGGAGAAGAGAGAGAGGGGGGAGAAGAGAGCGAGGGGGGGAGAAGAGAGCGAGGAGGGGGGGAGAAGAGAGCGAGGGGGGGGAGAAGAGAGCGAGGGGGGGGGGAAGAGAGCGAGGGGGGGAGAAGAGAGAGAAAGGGGGGAGAAGAGAGAGAGGGGGGGAGAAGAGAGAGAGGGGGGAGAAGAGAGAGAGGGGGGAGAAGAGAGGGGGGAGAGAGGGGGGGGAGAGGGGGAGAGAAGAGAGAGAGGGGGGGAGAAGAGAGAGAGGGGGGGAGAAGAGTGGGGGGAGAGAAGAGAGCGAGGGGGGGAGAAGAGGGGGGGGGCAGAGGTGCTCTGTCACCAACTGTCTCCACTCTGTGACTTGTGGTGCAGGTGACAGAGTGCAGACAGTTGGTCCCATGCAGCAGGACAGATGGCAGAGCACAGCGGTGACATGCCTGACAGTGTCTTGCTGCTGGGAGGAGCACACGATCACACTGCCCGACAACGGCCGCTCTCCTGACATCGCAGCAGAGCGGGCGGGTGGAGAGTGTGAGCACATACTTACGTGCAGGGGGGGATTCAGCTGAAGACCCCCCCCTGCACTGCACACTGGCGCCCCGTGCCTCACCATCTGCAGGACGGACGCCGGCTCCACACTGACGTCCTCCGGATCCTCCCCTCGATGCTGAGCTGTGACGTGCGGTAGTCACCGCCCACAGCCCTGTCACTCAATCTCAGTGGCGCCGGCATCCTGTGACGTACCCGTCTGTTTGAGAGCCCGGAAATGCCGGACGTCAGAGGATGCTGGCGGCCACAGCTCCAGGGGGTCATGTGACAGGCACTGAGCGTGCAGCATAGCGCCGCTCAGTGCCAGAAATGGAAACAGAAGCCAATGGAGAAAATACCTAGAATTGTAAGTAGAACTTCTACAGAAAATAAAAAAATGGGTGAACCACCCCTTTAAGTCTGGATTTGAGCAAGTGAAATGCATGCTCAATTGGGCTAAGATCTGGTGATTGACTTGGCCATTGCAGAATGTTCCACTTTTTTGCACTCATGAACTCCTGGGTAGCTTTGGCTGTATGCTTGGGGTCATTGTCCATCTGTACTATGAAGCGCCGTCCGATCAACTTTGCGGCATTTGGCTGAATCTGGGCTGAAAGTAAATCCTGGTACACTTCAGAATTCATCCGGCTACTCTTGTCTGCTGTTATGTCATCAATAAACACAAGTGACCCAGTGCCATTGAAAGCCATGCATGCCCATGCCATCACGTTGCCTCCACCATGTTTTACAGAGGATGTGGTGTGCCTTGGATCATGTGCCGTTCCCTTTCTTCTCAAACTTTTTTCTTCCCATCATTCTGGTACAGGTTGATCTTTGTCTCATCTGTCCATAGAATACTTTTCCAGAACTGACCTGGCTTCATGAGGTGTTTTTCAGCAAATTTAACTCTGGCCTGTCTATTTTTGGAATTGATGAATGGTTTGCATCTAGATGTGAACCCTTTGTATTTACTTTCATGGAGTCTTCTCTTTACTGTTGACTTAGAGACAGATACACCTACTTCACTGAGAGTGTTCTGGACTTCAGTTGATGTTGTGAACGGGTTCTTCTTCACCAAAGAAAGTATGCGGCGATCATCCACCACTGTTGTCATCTGTGGACGCCCAGGCCTTTTTGAGTTCCCAAGCTCACCAGTCAATTCCTTTTTTCTCAGAATGTACCCGACTGTTGATTTTGCTACTCCAAGCATGTCTGGCTATCTCTCTGATGGATTTTTTCTTTTTTTCAGCCTCAGGATGTTCTGCTTCACCTCAATTGAGAGTTCCTTAGATCGCATGTTGTCTGGTCACAGCAAAAGCTTCCAAATGCAAAACCACACACGTGTAATCAACCCCAGACCTTTTAACTACTTCATTGATTACAGGTTAACGAGGGAGACGCCTTCAGAGTTAATTGCAGCCCTTAGAGTCCCTTGTCCAATTACTTTTGGTCCCTTGAAAAAGAGGAGGCTATGCATTACAGAGCTATGATTCCTAAACCCTTTCTCCGATTTGGATGTGAAAACTCTCATATTGCAGCTGGGAGTGTGCACTTTCAGCCCATATTATATATATAATTGTATTTCTGAACATGTTTTTGTGAACAGCTAAAATAACAAAACTTGTGTCACTGTCCAAATATTTCTGGACCTAACTGTATGTATTGCTCCCCATACCCATCTCTCAGCAGTCATAGTATATGACAGTGAAGATTTTTACTATCACTGATCCCAGCACAGGAGATGTGGGCATGGGGAGCAATGCATAATCAGTTTGGATTTACATATGCTTGACTAGCCGGCGCATGACACTGAATTCTCCAGGGGTTATAGCAAGATATTATTACTATTAATATTTATTTATAGAGCACTATTGATTCATGGGGCTGTACATGAGAAGGGGTTACATACAAAATACATTTACAAGTTACAATAGACAGACTGGTACAGAGGGGAGAGGGCCCTGCCCTTGCTGGCTTACATTCTATAGGATAATAGGAGAAGACTGTGTGGGGGGGAGGTGGCAGCTCCGGCGATAGTGAGGCGGCACCTCTGGTGGTGGTGAGGCGGCAGCTCCAGCGGTGGTGAGGCAGTAGGGTCATTGTAGACTGTAGGTATGCTTGAACAGACAGGTTCCATTTGAAGCTTGCAAGTGTAGCAGATATAATCTGATGTGTTGAGGCAATAAATTCCAGGGGATAGGGGATACTCAAGAGAAGTCTTGGAGCAGGTTGGATGAGGAACAGATAACTGTAGAGGAGAGAAGGAGATCTTGGAAAGACAGGAGAATACGTGTTGGAGTATATTGGGAGATAAGTTTGGAGATATACAGAGTAGACAGATTATGGACAGCTTTGTAGGCCTGGACACAGTGAGGAATTGGAAGCCAATGAAGGGCTTTGCATAGGGGAGAAGTGGTAGAGTAGTGAGGAGAGAAGTGGATTAGTCGGGTAGCAGAGTTAAGGATGGACTGGAGGGGTAAGAGAGAATTAACTGGGAGCCCACAGAGGAGGATGTTGCAGTAATCAATGCGGTAGATTATGAGGGCATGTACTAGCATTTTCGTAGATTGGGAGTTGAGGAAAGGACGGATTGTAGAAATATTTTTGAGTTGGAGATGGCAGGAGGTGGTGAGAGGTTGTATGAAGGAGAAGGCAGTGTCAAGTGTTACTCCGAGGCAGAGGACATCAGGTACTGGGGAAAGTGTGAAGTTATTTATTGTGATAGATCAGGTAGGGAAGATAGGTGAGATAGAGGGAAGATGAGGAGTTCAGTCTTGGCCACATTGAGTTTTAGGAAGCGATAGGAGAAGGAGGATATGGCTGATGCACATTCCGGGGCAAGGTAACAGAAGAAGGTAGAGCAATAAAAGTTTTTAATCCTAAAAGGCCTGCCCAAGCCTTATTCTAGGATGTCATTAGTTTTGTACTAGAAAGTCACCTGACAGATCGCCTTTGAGGTTTGAAAGTGTAAAAACATAACGGGCTCTTAATACTGAATGGTGATGGTATTTATTCATAATACTAGCATCACTCAGCTGCTCAGATTACCAAAAAGTATTCTTTGATACTAGTTTAAGAATCAAATTAATAATAATAATAATAATAATAATAATAATAATAATAATAATAAAAAGACAAAATGGAGACTGAGACAAGACAGTGGAAACTTTTATTTCCTTCACACTGTTCACTAAATATTGCTAACACAAAACAAAGTTACAAGATGTCCGCACATTAGTAGACTGTACCGTAGAGCGTGCAGATGCAGGAAAACCATGGAGTCTGTGGTTTCATAACAAATATGACAATTAGCTCAAGTTTTCGTCGGAAAGTTGTTTTCTGGGTATACAAGTCATTTGATATGCCGAAATATGAACTGTTAAAACATGCTAATATCTTACATGCTGTTCCCACATTCAGATTTTGAAGCTGTCAACTGCCAATTATATGAAACTGAACATTTAAGACTTCTTTAAAGTGGTTGTCCAAGGTTAGAAATAACATTACTTCTTTCTTCCAAAAGTAGCGCCACTCCGGTCTGCAGGTTGTTACTCGTATTGTAGCTCTGTAACATTCAATTAATTGCAGTTTAGCTGCAGTATCAGACACAACTTGTATAGGGGTCTGGTGCTGTCTTGGGAAGAAGACAGCCAAATTTCTCTAATCCTTGACAACCCCTTTAAAGGGAATTTGTCAGCAGGATTTTGCTTTGTAATCTGATACCGGTAATAGCATGATGTAGGAGCAGATATCCTTATTACAATGATGTAATTTAATTTCCTGGATGCAACTGTTGTGATAGCTACAGTTTTCTCTGCTGCAGATCTAACAGAGCTTTGAATGCTTTGCTTTGTATAACCCCGCCCACACCACTGATTGGCAGCTTCCTACATACACTCAAACAAATGTGAAAACCACACGATGGAGTAATACAATCAATAATATCTTTAATTTTTAGAAAAATCACGAACAATTAAAAAGGAAAGTGCACATGCACAATTCCTCAGTCTAGTAACATAATTAAGAGGACAATAGAAAACCTAACAACGTGGGGACCAGGGCCAAATAGAATGAGGATGACTGGATGTTATAGATGGTTATACCCAGATATAACAAGGGATATATTGTATACCAGTCATCAATATACATAGAGTCCCCTCCTTTAAAGGTAAAGAATCTGGTGTGAAAGTAAGGGGATTCCCCTCATATGCCGGTACTAACGTATCCTAGGTCAGCAGGGGTAAAGCCTATCACAAATAACATACCAGTAATTCAGGTAGGAGGGAACAAGTCCGAGGTCTATATTGGAGGATGCCACAGGTTGGGAGCATGATATACGATATATGTCTTTACTCAGGCACCTGATTGATAGCCATCTGTGGGTTTGTTTGGCACAGGTTCTGGTTAACCCTTATGCCTAATGTATTATGTGCACTGTGTGATTCTGCATGCCATTGCTTTGTCATCTGCTATTCCAGCAGGTTTTGTTTGCTCCATTCAGGGCCATTCTCAGCTGTAATTTTCAGTTACCAGTACAGCTTACAGGTGTTGTTCCTGGCACAGGATTTATCCTGATAGATTGTTTATTTGCTCTAACATATGCAATTCAGGAAATAAGGCAGCAGGTTATCTGTCCCTCAGTGATTGGACTTATTTATACATTATTGCATTCCTTGCACAGGGTGGCACCCCTCATTCCCATCATGAGAGATGTGGGGTTTTTTTGTACATTTTGATATGTATTTTAAATGATTTTAATCATGTTTTGTGTGTAATCTTGATTGTTTAATAAAATGGACTATTAATTATATTGAGGATCACTGTGATATGGTTTTATCCTTTGGATTGCACGTCCCTTATGCATGAGCTTTCCTCTCCCCAGTTGTTCTCTATTTTTCATGCAGGACGCAGCATCCCATTGTTCAAATATTCACACACTTAGCTGTGCACCCAGAGCTTTTTTGGTTCAGTACAACGTGAAACTGACATATAAAGCGGATCAGAGGAAAATTGATTTCCTGGACGTTGTGGTGGAGGTTGGAGAGGATGGCTTGATTGAAACTGACCTATTCAGGAAAACTACTGCGGTTAACGCACTCCTACATGCGTCATCTGCCCACCAGAGATCGACTATTAGAGCTATACCCACTGGACAATTTCTGAGGGCTAAGAGGATTTGCTTTACCCCTCAGAAATTTGAACGACAGGCTGAAGATCGTAAGGTGAGGTTCAGGGATAGGGGTTATGGTGTCCGGGGGATAAAATTGGGCTATAAGAGAGCCAAACAAGTATCCCGTGAACATATTCTGTATGGTCCTAATACGAGGGTTTTGGATGGGGGAGGTAACCAGACGAGATTTATTTCCACATTTAACGGGCAGTGGGGACGGATAAGGGGAGCCTTGTCCAAACACTGGCCAATCTTACAAATGGACCCAGTGCTGGCCAATGACTTACCAGTCTCTCCCCTTTTTACCTCCAGGAGGGGCAGGAGCCTACGGGACCTTCTGGTGGACAGCCACTATGTGGCAACAAAACCCGGTGGTCCCTTTGGATCCGGTCCCCCCAGAGTGGGATGCTATACATGTGGCGAATGCGTAACCTGCACGTCTGGAAACATCATCAGGGGCAAAGAATTTCTCTCGGCTAATGGAAAACGACATTTCTGCATTAAAAAATATATATCATGCAGCAGTACGTACGTCATCTATCATGCTACATGCCCCTGTGATTTGGTGTATGTGGGTTTGACCACCAGACAACTGCGGGTCCGCATTCGTGAGCATGTCCGAGACATCCTCAAAGCCCCCTCGGTGACGGATCTCACGCTGCTGAGGACTTTCCCCAGGCACTTTAAAGTCCATCATAATTGTGACCCGACTGGACTGAAGGTGGTGGGGATTGACTTGGTCAGCAGTGGGATCCATGGTGGCAATTTGAAACTGGCCCTTTCAAAATTAGAAAGTAGGTGGATCTTCACCCTTGGGACTCTGTCCCCTGGAGGCCTGAACGAGCAGTTAAGTTTTGCTCCATTTCTCAACACATGATACGAGCCAGCTTGATGGTGGTGGGGTAATTCCGTTTCTCCTTATTCTGCGGATTTTTATAGTTTTAGCATTCGTCTGTCATTATGCTGTTTTTAATTGCATGTTGTCTATATGTTTTTGTAACACAATTCCATCTGAGGATCTGTCTGACTGATCCCTTTATCCTTCCTCCCCCCCCCCTGATTCGAGTACCAGTCCTGAATTATGACTGAGGATACCATCATGCAACTATGAATAAAAACTTGGATCAGGGATTGAAATGATGATTCTACTAAAGTTGTGGATCTTGCTATTAAAAATCTGACTTTAGCCTGTTTTCCGTTCTATGCTGGTGCTGTGGTAAATGGCTTGGATTATTATTTATTACTTAGTGTTACAAGCCATTTGCACTGCACTACGCTTGTTTTTTCTGAAAATGATATGTTATGTAGCCTGTATATGCTGTATTCACAGTCTTTAATGTATATAATTTGCTCTAAAGAGACGTCTGTATTAATCACTGTACAATTCAGAACAGGCGTATTCTATGCTGTGATACTGCCCTATCGTACAGCAAGGAATGACGCAAAACGGGAATCTTTTTACATTATAGATCTTTTGATCCTTATCTATTGTTATTATGTCCGTTTTTTTCGGCTTTCCTATGCTGCCATCACCTCGTCCATAGCTGCATAAGCGCGCCTCTCAGCATGACTTCCGGGTGCATACACCCGGCGGCATCATGGGCGATGCCGCGCATGCTTGAATGACGTCACGGGGAATTTTTCTCCGACACACGCGCGGTACGTCGCCACCTGCCGCCGGCCTGTGTGCACGTTATTTCGGAGCACGTTTGTTGGCGTGCGCGTGGGGGCGGCTGGACGTGATGATGGATTATTACACACACTATTTAAGGGTGAGTGAGGTGGGATCATGATAACGTGCGGTGTCCCTTGAGAAAGGTAATCCGAAACGGCCGTTGGGCGTAGACCTCGGACTTGTTCCCTCCTACCTGAATTACTGGAATGTTATTTGTGATAGGCTTTACCCCTGCTGACCTAGGATACGTTCGTACCGGCATATGAGGGGAATCCCCATACTTTCACACCAGATTCTTTACCTTTAAAGGAGGGGACTCTATGTATATTGATGACTGGTATACAATATATCCCTTGTTATATCTGGGTATAACCATCTATAACATCCAGTCATCCTCATTCTATTTGGCCCTGGTCCCCATGTTGTGAGGTTTTCTATTGTCCTCTTAATTATGTTACTAGACTGATGAATTGTGCATGTGCACTTTCCTTTTTAATTGTTCGTGATTTTTCTAAAAATTAAATAAAGATATTATGGATTGTATTACTCCATCGTGTGGTTTTCACATTTGTTTGAGTATCTATAGGAGTATGTCCTGTTACCAGGAATCTAATACTTTGGGAATATTACATGTTTGAATATTTATATAAACATGGTTGGATATTCCCGTTTTCCATGAAAATTGTTTCAATTCCTACATACACTGTATATTGACAGAAAGATTCCAATCAGTGATGGGTGCAGTGTTGATCCAGTAGGCATGAGACGCCTAGTCCTGTAGTGATGAGCAGTAATCCTTTGCTGATAAAACACTAACTTTAATGAAACAACAACACACATTTCAGTAAGTAACACACAGCTGGAATCAGGGTCCCTGCCTCTACATTATGGTACTCACAGATTGCATAGCAAAAACTTGCTGACAGATTGCCTTTAAACCTAAACACTAATAGACTGTGTGTCTACGGGAAATTAAACCTGCGGATTTATCTGCGGATTTTCTGGATTTTACAGATAAATCCGCAGGTTTCAGCATGTACAGACACTCCCCATGTTATCCTATGGGACATGGGGAGTGCTGTGTCCATGCTGCGGATACGTGCGGCTGCGGAATATGCTGCGGATGTCCCACAGCCACATGTAATTGCATGTCAATTATTTCTGCAGCATTACCTGTGGAAATCCCGGCCCTCCACTATGGAGATAGAGGCGAGTGCTTCCGCAGTTAAGTCGCACGAATGCCCGCAGGTTTACCGCAGCTATTTCGCTGTACTACCGCAGCTAAAAATAGCTGCGGATTCCGGCGAGCAGCTGCGGGAAACCTGCAGATGTACCTGCGGATATATCCGAAGGTACAAAGTCCCGTGGGCACATAGCCTTGCAGAGTATTTACATCGATACGAGTATTTTTATTACTGCACATGATGACTGGCAAACACTATTCACTTATGTAATGTTTCCATAAATTAGTACTACAAGTGAAAAAAAATAATGCCTCCTCCTAGACAGATTACTTACTCTTAAAGGGTACTTTACATGCTGCGATATCGGTATCGATATTGCTAGCAAGCGTACCCGGCCCGGATTTACCTACCCTGTGACTTCGCTGTGGCCGGCGATCTGCCTCCTTTCTAAGGGGGCGGTTCGTGCGGCGTCACAGCGACGTCACACGGCAGCTGTCCAATAGCAGAGGAGGGGCGGAGATGACCTGCTTCCTTCCTCATTGCCGGTGGACGCAGGTAAGGAGATGTTCGTCATTCCTGCGGTGTCACACGTAGCGATGTGTGATGCCGCAGGAACGAGGAACAACCAGCGGAATGCCCCTCCAACGAAATTATGAAAAGGAGCGACGTGTCAACTATCAACGATTTTTGACATTTTTGCGATCGTTGATCGTCGCTCCTTGGTGTCACACACTGCGATGTCGCTAACGGCGCCGGATGTGCGTCACTAACGACGTGACCCCGACGATATCTCGTTAGCGATGTTGCAGCGTGTAAAGCACCCTTAAGTCACCTGTAAAATTTGTCTATGGTGAATACAGGTTTAGAGCCACTATCACTAATGGATCAGATGGCAGTTTGCTTCTCATAAAAGGCTATTGATGGGAGAAGAGCTGGAGGCAGGCACAGACATCCTGCTGGAAGTATGCTAGACACAACGGTTATTCTTTAATATTGCTTATGGATATTTATGTGTATATAAATATATACTGGATATATATTACAGTGGGTGAAATAAATATTGGACCAATTTTAACAGTATTACATTTCTGAATTTGCTATTGACATGAATTTTTCACCGGATGTCAGTAACAACCCATCCACTCCACACAGATATAAATAAACCAAACTATTGATTTTCATAGATTAAGTTATGTGTAGAATGACACCAGATGAAATATATTAGTAATTAGAGAGCAATCTTGCCGCTTATTGAAAAATAATAGCTGGTTCAACTGATGGCCTATAAAAAATTGTCTCATTATCAAGGTGCCACACAAGAAACATCTCACTATGGGTAAAAACAGTTAGCTGTCTCAGGACATGGATTCCCTAATGGACACAATGTTTGTAGGCCAAAAAACACTGCATATCACTTAAAAAACACCATACTAACAGTAAAGTTTGGTGTTGGGAACATCATGGTGTGGGGCTGTTTTTCAGCATATGGCACTGGCAAACTTCACATAGTTGAAGGAAGGATGAATGTACCAAGATATTCTTGATAACAAATCTGCTGCCATCTACAGGATAAAGAAGAGGATGAAACATGATCCAAAACACATAGCCATGGTAATTCTCAATTGGTTTTAGAAAAAGAAAATAGAACTGCTAGAATGACCCAGTAAATTAATCATTCACTGACGTGAATCTAATAGAAAATTTATGGAAGGAACTAAAGGTCAGAGTTCATAGTGAGAGCCCAAAGACCCTTCAAGAGTGTTTGTGTGGGAAAAATGGAGCAAAATCTCACTTGAGCAACGCATGCCACTAGTTTCTCCAGTCTTGAAGCTGTCATCACCAACAAAGTATGAAGTACATTTCAGTAAACGTGTTCAATATATTTTCCCTGTGCTATTTCTCATAACTATACATCACTAGATTTGTGGTCATCTATGGCTTGACCTCCTTGCCTGTGCGGATTGGATGGGTTGTTACCGATATCTAGTGAGAAACTCATGTCCAATAGCACCTTTATGTACTTATAAAATTGGTGATGTATTTAATACTTCTGTCATCGGCTGTATATATATATATATATATATATATATATATATATACATACACACACACTGTATATATAGTGATAGATAGATGATAGATAAAAATCAGTTTCTTGAAAAACAAACCGTAATTGAACAATGTGGTTTCCATTTTCTATAAATATTAATACATGAAAAATGTAACAATTTATTTTCCATTCTGATTGGATTTCAACCAATAATAAAATGAATGACAGAACAGCTCACACATAAAGTCCAGTGAATATGTAAAATCCCAGTCATTAATAGCAGTGAGCTTCAGTTAAGTCCAAAGTTCTGTATATCTTTACAATTCCTCCATGAGTGTCCAAATTGCAGCCTGTAAGTTTCGAAAGGCTGGTCGCTCATCAGCTTTCTGTGCAAAAATAAATAAATAAATAAATTGTACATGAACAGTGATATCCATAAATTGGTGACAATGGACATTTGCTGTATAACCCAGACAAGTGTCTGTTTTGTTCAATGGGCTGTCTGTGTAAATACCTAACCACACACAGACCAATATTACTCACTGGGATCATATAAAATTGCAGCATGCACTAATTGCATCCATTTTTCGGATGAGACCTGTCTATAGATTTGAATGGAACATGAAAGCTGAATCTGTGTTTAAATAAGATTGGGTCTAAAGCCCGCTACACACGCTTCAATATATCTCACAATCCGTCGTTGGGGTCAAGTTGTAAGTGACGCACATCCGGCATCGTTTGTGAGGTATCTGCGTGTGACATCTACTTGCGATCAGGATTGAACGCAAAACCGTTGATCGCAAACACATCGTATCATTCTCTAGAATTGAGCGTTTTGTTGCACAAACCTAGTCAATTGTAACGTGTGACATCCCTCATACGATTTTGGTGTCTGAGGCTATGTGCGCAGGTGTGCGCTCTGCACCGCAGCTTAAAAAAGGTCCGCTTCAGAGCGCAGCTGAAAAGCTGCGTTCTGAAGTGCCTCACAATGTCTGTCATTCACTAATCTCTGTCAGTCGGTCACTATCTCTGTCCCTCACTCTCTGTCCATGTCAGTCTATCCCCCTCTCTCATATACTCACCGATCCCACGGCATTCACACTGCTCCGGCGGCTTTTACTGTTTTGAAAAAGCCGGCCGCCCATTAAACAATTTCGTATTCCCTGCTTTCCCCGCCCACCGGCGCCTATGATTGGTTACAGTGAGACACGCCCCCACTCTGAGTGACAGGTGTCACACTGCACCCAATCACAGCAGCCGGTGGGCGTGTCTATACTGTGTAGTGAAATAAATAATTAAATAATTAAAAAAAACGGCGTGCGGTTCCCCCCAATTTTAAAACCAGCCAGATAAAGCCATACTGCTGAAGGCTGGTATTCTCAGGATGGGGAGCTCCACGTTATGGGGAGCCCCCCAGCCTAACAATATCAGCCAACAGCCGCCCAGAATTGCCGCATACATTATATGCGAAAGTTCTGGGACTGTACCCGGCTCTTCCCGATTTGCCCTGGTGCGTTGGCAAATCGGGGTAATAAGGAGTTATTGGCAGCCCATAGCTGCCAATAAGTCCTAGATTAATCATGTCAGGCGTCTATGAGACACCTTCCATGATTAATCTGTAAATTACAGTAAATAAACACACACACGCCCGAAAAAATCCTTTATTAGAAATAAAAAACACAAACATATACCCTGGTTCACCACTTTAATCAGCCCCAAAAAGCCCTCCATGTCCGGCGTAATCCAGGATGCTCCAGCGTCGCTTCCAGTGCTGCTGCATGGAGGTGACCGGAGCGGCAGAATACACCGCCGCTCCGGTCACCTCCACGCAGCAACAGAGGTGAGTAGCGCGATCACCTGAGCTGTCACTGAGGTTACCCGCGGCCACCGCTGGATCCAGTGACAGCGGGTAACCTCAGTGACAGCAGCTGATCGGGCGGCTGTCTTCATTACCTGCGTGGAGGTGACCGGAGCGGCGGTGTCTTCTGCAGCTCCGGTCACCTCCATGCAGCAGCGCTGGAAGCGACGCTGGAGCATCCTGGATTACGCCGGACATGGAGGGCTTTTTGGGGCTGATTAAAGTGGTGAACCAGGGTATATGTGTGTGTTTTTTATTTCTAATAAAGGATTTTTCTGGTGTGTGTGTTTATTTACTGTAATTTACAGATTAATCATGGAAGGTGTCTCATAGACGCCTGACATGATTAATCTAGGACTTATTGGCAGCTATGGGCTGCCAATAACTCCTTATTACCCCGATTTGCCAACGCACCAGGGCAAATCGGGAAGAGCCGGGTACAGTCCCAGAACTGTCGCATCTAATGTATGCGGCAATTCTGGGCGGCTGTTGGCTGATATTGTTAGGCTGGGGGGCTCCCCATAACGTGGAGCTCCCCATCCTGAGAATACCAGCCTTCAGCCGTATGGCTTTATCTGGCTGGTTTTAAAATTGGGGGGGACCGCACGCCGTTTTTTTTAATTATTTAATTATTTATTTCACTACACAGTATAGACACGCCCACCGGCTGCTGTGATTGGGTGAGTGTGACACCTGTCACTCAGAGTGGGGACGTGTCTCACTGTAACCAATCATAGGCGCCGGTGGGCGGGGAAAGCAGGGAATACGAAATTGTTTAATGGGCGGCCGGCTTTTTCAAAACAGTAAAAGCCGCCGGAGCAGTGTGAATGCCGTGCAGTGCCGGGGATCGGGGATTGGTGAGTTTGAGAGAGGGCTGCTAACTTCAGTAACTTAGGAGATTAGCGGTCACCGGTGAGTCCTTCACTGGTGACCGCTAATCAGGGCGCGACACAGACAGAGCCGCAGCATGACAGTGAAGTCGGGTGAGGTTCACCCGAGTTCATTCTGACAGTGCGGCTCTGTCTGTGTCTGCTGTCATCTGCCATTCAGCTCTGCTACATGGCTGTCTGTGTCTGCTGTTAGCGGCCATGTAGCAGAGCTGAATGGCAGATGACATAGTAAAAACGCATCCCTACACATTACACACGCTTGGCAAGTCAATAAATAAAAAAAAAAAAGGTGCCCAATGCATACGTCACAGAACACATGTGTGGCGCCCCTGACCTGGTCAGGCACCACTGAGTACTGCACCCATGCTGGGGACAGTACAACACAGGTAATCCAGAAGGCTGACAGGGGTGTGGAACACAGGCGCATAGTGATCAGGTCTCACACATGTACCCATGAGAGGACCCCTGGGGATCCCAGGAGGGGGCAAGCCTTCACCTTCACTGGAATAGTGGAGGGGGTAGAGCCTCCATCTCCTCTCAAGGGGTGTGGTGGAGAGTCTGGTTGCTAGGTGGCGTAGGCAAGAACAGGAGAGGAGGGGCAGTGAGTCAGTTAGAGCAGAACTCCATAGGGCTCAGTGAGGAGCAGACCTGTGGGGCTGTTGCTGTCTAACAGCGCCCGCGCAGTGGCTACAGACGGGGGAGAACGGTCAACTAGGAGTGCTGCCTGAAAGCCAGCTTCAGCTAGAGAGTGCACGGAGTGGGAAGTAAGGAGACTGCTAGAGAGCACCAGGACCAACCGGGCGGCAGATCCCGAAGCGAGGATAGATTCACCTTTCCCTGCTAAACCTGCCGGTGTGGGGCTCTTAAAGCCCACACCACAACACTACAAAAGCCGCAGCCACGTAACCGCAGTTAGGGCCCATAGGTCATAGGAGGCAAGAGGCTGGAGTGGCCTGGTCCGGGGAACAAGCACACGGCAAACAACAAGGGGAGAGAGGCTGCAGCATCTTCCCTGGGTGACCCCCATAGGGACTCAAAGTCGGGGTCACCCCAAACCACCAAGGGCTAAGGAAGGCGAGTCAGTAGTCACCCTCATAAAGTCAGCCTGAAGGATACCTGGTTCCTACCTGGTTCATCTCAGCTACGCCCGGGTTACTCACCCTGCCACCTGAAGTGAGTAAAAACCCTGAAAGACATCCTGCCTGTGTGGTCATTCTGCGACTTGTGGTACTACAAACCTACACAGGGCCCTGGGGCTTGCCTCACTCTCAGGAGGCTCCTACATCTGACTGCACATACCATCAGCCCCAGGCGACCCTCAACCTGCAGTGGCGGTCCCTACTGGCCGCAATACTGAGAGTGGCGTCACGATCAAACAAGAAGATTTCCTACCAGTGACGGAGATCCAGCAACGTGGAGTCCCTGAAGGTAATGCACCGACACCGACACTACACCTGTGGGGCTACACATCTGGCGTCACGAACAGGATAAGGACTAGACCTGTTCAGACAGGTGACCATGTGCCTAGGCGGTCCGCTTGAAAAATTGGAAGCGCCGCCATATTGCCACCATGAAAAGCGCGCTGAAAAACAACAGCAGCCCGCGCTGGAAGAAGTTACCGCCCACGAAGAGGTGTGGCTACCCAGAGATCCCCTGCAGAGTCCTGACCTTGCTGATGAAGAAAGCGGAAGCGTCCAGAAACGGCGAGAGAGAAAGGGAGCCACAAGCCTGCTGCTGGGAGAGGAGCTGCTGAAAGAGGCAGAGCAGAAACTGAACAGCTTGCTATCAGAGGCAACGGCGAGTCCACAGCTGGAGAGTCGTGCAGAAGAGGGCGCAGAAGAAATGGCGTCTGACCGCAGAAATCCAGAACCGGGCTCCGCTGCCTGGTGGTATCGGGAGCTGGCCCAGTTCTGCGACCGACTGGAGAACCGGGTTGTGGAGCAGATCCGGGAAGAACGGATGGAAATGCTGGAGATGACCGCGGCGGTTCGGGCCTATGAAAGGGGAGCCGCGCGACGCATGTCAGACCGAGCGGCGACGACGCAGACCCCGATGCTGCCGCAGATGGGTGAGTCGAGTGATGCCCCGGCCAGCACAAGTGCCCCGACCCCTGCTGCCACGCCCGCGGTCCCGGAAGAGGCGCCCGGCGCGGCGCCACCGAACCAGGCCGCAGCCACGCTAGATGCGGCCCGCCAAGCCCAGGCCGCTGCAGCGATGCCCCGCCTGTCCCGCAGGGCTCCGACCACCACGGCAGTGCTCATCCGTGCTGCAGGTGTGACGCTGACCCAGGCTGCCACCCTGCTGAACCCGGTCCGCCAAGACCCCAACGCAGCAGTGACGCTCGTCCGCGCCGCAAGTGATGTGCTGAACCAGGCCGCAGCCCCGCCGGGTGCGGCCCGCCAAGCTCCGATCGCTGCAGCGACGTCCAGCCCAGCCTGCACAGAGCCCCCTGCAACAGCGACACTGATCCAGGCCGCCGCCATGCCGGGCGCGGCCCGCCAAGACCAGGCCGCCGCCATGCCGGGCGCGGCCCGCCAAGACCAGGCCGCCGCCATGCCAGGCGCGGCCCGCCAAGACCAGGCCGCCGCCATGCCAGGCGCGGCCCGCCAAGACCAGGCCGCCGCCATGCCAGGCGCGGCCCGCCAAGACCAGGCCGCCGCCATGCCAGGCGCGGCCCGCCAAGACCAGGCCGCCGCCATACAGGGCGCGGCCCGCCAAGAGATTGCGTCACTATTTTCCCCGGCCTGCAAGGCCAGAGCAGACACCGCTCCCCAGTCCAGAGAGGTCCCTGCTAGGAAGACCCTGATAGGAGAGGACCCTGAATACTGGAAGCTGAAGGCTGACCTAGAGGCCCAGTTCCCACAGGAGATGGTGGATCGGTATCTGCTCCCTCCGCATACCCCCAAGGAGATTCAGGTAACCCCTGCAGCCGCGCCAGAGAGTCCACCGCCCAGACCAGCTGAAGAAAGCCCATCCCCAGCACTGCCACCAAAGGAGTGCCAAGAAGAACTAAGGGGGAGAGGAGGCCAGGAAGCAGAAGGGCTGACTCCGACGCCAACCGCAGCAGACCCCTACCCAGAGCCGGAGATGCTGCCCTATTCCCGCTGGGAGGAGGAAGACTTGACACCGTCAGCAGATGAAGATCAACCCAAAGACCTCACCTGGAAGCCTGCAGGCATGAACCCAGCCCGCAAGACAAGGCGTAGCAGAGCAAAGTATCCTCCAACACCACAGTCTCCAGAGCAGAGGGAGGTCACAGCCAGAGACCTGCAGGAGAAAAGGTGCCTAAGAAGGTCCCAAGCCCAGGCTAGAGGACCCCTTTACAGAGGAATAGTAGAGGACTTCAACTTGAAAAGCGGATACGGCTTCATTGTAGTAAAAGGAATAAAAGAGGGCATATTTGTAAATCGGAGAGATGTTCAAGCCCACCTGCCCAGAGGACATTCAGGCAGAAATTTGAAAATTGGGGACTTAGTACAGTTCACCTTGCATCAAGGAGAAAGGGGCTACTATGCCTTAGACGTAGCACCATGTCCCAGACAAGAAAGACAAGAAAGACAAGAAAGACAAGAAAGACAAGAAAGACAAGAAAGACAAGAAAGAAAAGACAGAGATACAGAAACGGATGCAGAAAAAGAAACAGATGAAGACCAAGAAAGGAAAGATAAAGAACCTACAGATGAAACAACCACAGACAAAGATCCTACAGATGAAACAACCACGGACGACGACGGAGAGCAAGAAAGTCACAGGTGCCGGTGCCCTACATGCCCACGCCCTAGTGAAAAAGAGGAGTAGAGTAGAGAGAAGTAAAGAAATACAGCAAGTTACCAGTTGAAGTTTTGACAAGTTTTGTTTGCAACGTTTAAGAAATGCGCCCACAAAAACTATTGTGAGAAAACCATAAACCTTAAGGCTATGAACTTGCTATAGCCACAAACTCTCGCAGTGTAAATAGTTACACCAGTGGCACCACCACCAGGGCCAGCCTGTTTAGGGGCTTGGGCTCGTCTGCAACCAGGGGGGCCCGTCCGTAGAAAAGGGCCTTGGCTCACCTGCGACCAGAGAGCACGCCTGTTTATGGGGCCTTGGCTCACCACCACAAAGAGGGTACCTGGTCAGCACCAACTGTGGAGGCCGCCTCTACATCCTGCCAGAAGAGGCTGACGGCGCGGATCCACCAGGCCAGGTATACCCTGAAACCACCAGCCCATGAAAGCCGCCTCTACATCCTGCCAGAAGTGGCTGAAGTCGCGGCCAACGGGAGAGGAAGATTGGAGGAAAGGTCTGGGGAAACGGATGGCCCCGACCTGGTTACCAACAGGACCGGTGACCTGCCTCCTGAGAGGGTTTTGGGTGGGTTAACGGACTTGTGGGTGGAGGGTGGTGATGTCTGATACCTGGTGCTTTTAAAAATGTTTTACATGTTTTAATGTTTTATGCATTTTAAAATGTTGTCTTGCAGCCCGAGGACGTGCTGGTGATAACTAAGGGGGAATGTGGCGCCCCTGACCTGGTCAGGCACCACTGAGTACTGCACCCATGCTGGGGACAGTACAACACAGGTAATCCAGAAGGCTGACAGGGGTGTGGAACACAGGCGCATAGTGATCAGGTCTCACACATGTACCCATGAGAGGACCCCTGGGGATCCAAGGAGGGGGCAAGCCTTCACCTTCACTGGAATAGTGGAGGGGGTAGAGCCTCCATCTCCTCTCAAGGGGTGTGGTGGAGAGTCTGGTTGCTAGGTGGCGTAGGCAAGAACAGGAGAGGAGGGGCAGTGAGTCAGTTAGAGCAGAACTCCATAGGGCTCAGTGAGGAGCAGACCTGTGGGGCTGTTGCTGTCTAACAGCGCCCGCGCAGTGGCTACAGACGGGGGAGAACGGTCAACTAGGAGTGCTGCCTGAAAGCCAGCTTCAGCTAGAGAGTGCACGGAGTGGGAAGTAAGGAGACTGCTAGAGAGCACCAGGCCCAACCGGGCGGCAGATCCCGAAGCGAGGATAGATTCACCTTTCCCTGCTAAACCTGCCGGTGTGGGGCTCTTAAAGCCCACACCACAACACTACAAAAGCCGCAGCCACGTAACCGCAGTTAGGGCCCATAGGTCATAGGAGGCAAGAGGCTGGAGTGGCCTGGTCCGGGGAACAAGCACACGGCAAACAACAAGGGGAGAGAGGCTGCAGCATCTTCCCTGGGTGACCCCCATAGGGACTCAAAGTCGGGGTCACCCCAAACCACCAAGGGCTAAGGAAGGCGAGTCAGTAGTCACCCTCATAAAGTCAGCCTGAAGGATACCTGGTTCCTACCTGGTTCATCTCAGCTACGCCCGGGTTACTCACCCTGCCACCTGAAGTGAGTAAAAACCCTGAAAGACATCCTGCCTGTGTGGTCATTCTGCGACTTGTGGTACTACAAACCTACACAGGGCCCTGGGGCTTGCCTCACTCTCAGGAGGCTCCTACATCTGACTGCACATACCATCAGCCCCAGGCGACCCTCAACCTGCAGTGGCGGTCCCTACTGGCCGCAATACTGAGAGTGGCGTCACGATCAAACAAGAAGATTTCCTACCAGTGACGGAGATCCAGCAACGTGGAGTCCCTGAAGGTAATGCACCGACACCGACACTACACCTGTGGGGCTACACACATGATCTAAAGGATCGCACACAAAATTGATCAATTTAACATAGACTACTAACGCACGTGTGACAGCAAATGAACGACCAACGTGCAATCTCATAAGATCCCGTATGCAACCTGGGCGTGTCACATCGCAAATGCGATTGTACAACTAATTGCAATGTGTAAAGTGGGCTTTAGATTATTTTTTGCTGCAAAAGATGCTTTAGGGCTTATTTTCAGGGGATGTCTTATATTTTCTCATGAACAACAATCCACATTTATTGTTGAACAAAACAAAATCAACATTTATTCAAATATCATCATGTCAGCACATTCTGGAACATCAATATTTTGTGTTAGCCCTATTGCTGGTTCAGATGCACAGTTTCATATCTCATCCGCTATTCTCGTGGTGCAGAACCAGTCCTATAGTGGTGGGTATATAAATATTTACAAAGGTTTAAAATACCTGTTTAAATTTATTTTTCTCTATGTATTGCTACATTTACCCCCAAAAGAATCGCACTTACCAGACCCCCAAACAATTAGAGTTTGTAAGTGAATGGGCTCTCGCATACAAATCTGTGTCACTGTCAGGTCCCCCTGCATTCTACAGCGGTTGGTTCCCCCTGGTGACTGGAAGCAGTATCACTTGCGCGTAGTGATACTGGTACCCGATCTGTTGGTGAGAGCTGCAGTACAATGCACTTGAAACGGTGAGGGACCTGAGAGCAATGCAAAACTCTGTGTGAGATCCCATCCACCATCTTTACTTGCCAACTGTAATTGTTTTGGGTCTGGTAAATATGCTTTTGCTTTTGGGGGGTGTAGGGTGTCTGCTTTCTATTGGGAGTGTCAGCTTTCATTTTGGATGTCAGCTTTCTTTTGGGGCTGTCAGCTTTCTTTGATGAAGAGTCCTACTGTATTCTTTAACTTCTTTAGCTGCTTGGACACCTCCTTATGGAACCACAAGTAGGGCCTCTTTTTGGAGTAGGGCTTATACAGTGCCTACAAGTAGTATTCAACCCCCTGCAGATTTAGCAGGTTTACACATTCGGAATTAACTTGGCATTGTGACATTTGGACTGTAGATCAGCCTGGAAGTGTGAAATGCACTGCAGCAAAAAAGAATGTTATTTCTTTTTTTATTTTTTTTTTTAAATTGTGAAAAGTTTATTCAGAGGGTCATTTATTATTCAACCCCTCAAACCACAAGAATTCTGTTTGGTTCCCCTAAAGTATTAAGAAGTATTTCAGGCACAAAGAACAATGAGCCTCACATGTTTGGATTAATTATCTCTTTTCCCAGCCTTTTCTGACTAATTAAGACCCTCCCCAAACTTGTGAACAGCACTCATACTTGGTCATCATGGGAAAGACAAAGGAGCATTCCAAGGCCATCAGAGACAAGATCGTGGAGGGTCACAAGGCTGGCAAGGGGTACAACCCACACTTTTATGTTGAAAATTTATTAAAATTTAACTGAGCAACATAACTTGTTGGTTTGTAAGATTTATGCATCTGTTAATAAATCCTGCTCTTGTTTGAAGTTTGCAGGCTCTAACTTATTTGCATCTTATCAAACCTGCTAAATCTGCAGGGGGTTGAATACTACTTGTAGGCACTGTATTTTAAGCATACTCAAAAAAGCCCCCAAAATCCTACTAGGGCTTATTTTCAGAGAAACAGGGTACATGCTACGTGATCCACAGGCAGAGTGTATCAGACACTAGCTGTATGATTTCGGCCTGGCATTTTGAACTCTAAAGACATAGTTTAATAGCCGTCTGGGAACTGAGTCACACAGCAGACTAGTCAGTCAGACAAGCAGTTCCCTGGTGGCTTCTCTCTGCCCGCTGCTCCTGGGGTAACAGGTCTCCTCTCCCTGCCTGTGTGTACAGGGAGAAGCCATCTGGACCCACCTGTCTGACTAGTCTGCTGTACGGCTCAATTCCCGGCTGGCTATTAAAGTATGTTTTGCTGTGATATTCCTCAGAGTTTCAGAGTAAAACATACCGCTGGCTGTAATCATACATCCAATGTCTGATACATGCTGCCTGTGGATTGAGCAGCATATATAAGTTTTCAGGTTCCCTTTAATGGGTACATAAATAAAAAGACGTCATACCACCATCATATATATGGCATCTGTTTTTAATAGATTAATTGTAAAGACTAAATAGGTAATTTACTGTTAAAGGTAACCTGTAATGTCCAGTTATAGCCTCTCTCTGCAGATTAATAGCGTTAAAATCACATTAGGCAGCATTACTGGAGCAGCTGTAAGGAGGTGGACAGGCTGTCCCATTACCCCTGAAGACACCAATTGTATTTGAGATGGGCAGTGAGCCCCATAGGGGCGAATAGGCCCCATGACGATCGGGAGGGTTAGGGTAGGAAAGAGTTAAGTGTTAGTTCAGAGGTGTACATGGGGGCTACCTGATTGGTGGGGGAGTCGGAAAAGGGATTGGGTGAGGGATATGTTATGGGAGGGGTGTTGTGCTGGGTATAAAGGAGTCAGTGCAGAGGTCACTGCCCCTTTTATCCTACAGACAGCGTGTCCCGCCCACCCGCCCTGCTATAATGTGCAAAAAAAACAAAAAAAACCCCCCCAAAATATGTAAAAAAAAACAACGAAAAAAAAACCAGGAAATAAAAAAAAAAAAAAAGGGGGGGAGTTGGTTTTCTGTTGAGTTGTTGTCACAGCG
This sequence comes from Anomaloglossus baeobatrachus, assembly GCF_048569485.1. Lineage (NCBI taxonomy): Eukaryota > Metazoa > Chordata > Amphibia > Anura > Aromobatidae > Anomaloglossus > Anomaloglossus baeobatrachus. The sequence goes on along the minus strand of NC_134361.1, from coordinate 161,898,475 downwards.
GGGTGATAGGTCCGTTCAGAGAGGTTTGGTGTACCGACCGTAGGTTGGTTGGTATGAAGCCACTCAGGGGGAGTGGCTTCGATTTGGATGGGAACTTGTGGGCGGAGGTCCTGCAGGTTCTGGGGAGGGGTAATTAACGATGGAACGTTAATTACCCCACACCTCGGGTCAGTTGGTCACGGCCGAGGTGGTCCCCTGGGCCGGTTGGAGGTTACGGCCGGGGGATAGGAATGATGGTTGCCCTCTCGGATGGACCTATCAGGTGTCATTTTTGTGGAGAATATGTATATATGTACAGGTTCAGTTGTTAATGGGGTGGCATGTTGAGCCACGAGTTTGCTACATATATACTGTTTAATAAAGCTGTGGCCATTCGGCAATAAAGTCGTAGTCTGTGTCGTTATTTTTAAGTATAGTGGTAAGGGAAAGTTTGTCATTGGAGACCCGCTTATCCCTATAGATACGTCATGTAATGTTTGTATTTCTGCAATGTTTTTTATGTGGTAAAAAGTGTTAATTTCCCTGTGAGCTGGAGTACTAACCACCGGTCACAAGAGGTTATTGTCCTCATTTTTACTCTTTAAAAAAACCCCTTGTTTGGAAAGCACAGGGTTAATATCTAATCAGCCAGAGAGAGCGAGGAGAGATAGAGACCAGCAGGAGTCAGTACCTGTTTCAATGTCAGTTAGTATTTAGCAATTGAACAGTGCAAGAGTAAAGGAAGCATTCAGAAAAAGAAGAATGACTGTGTGTGTGTGTGTGTGTGTGTGTGTGTGTGTGTGTGTGTGTGTGTGTGTGTGTGTGTGTTCGTGTGTGTGTGTGTCAAGTACAAAGGAGCAAGTTACTTGTAAGAAACCTGGTGATAGTTCATTAACACTAGAACTACTGAGGTAGTCATTTTGACTACTTTGCACCATGTGTTTCTATATAGGTGTCACAAGTCCAGTAGTTCTAGTGTTAAAGCCGGTGAGTGGGGGGTATTCTGAGACTGAAACAGCTGTAATGTAGCATTACTGTACTGGACTCTGGGAAACAGCCTTGAAAAAAAGGTGGATTTTGTCAGACTAGTGGTGTGCTTAGTAGCGTGGTGGCAAGCAAGAGCTCACCTACTTTAGTTTCATTAAAGAATGGAGTCACCCATATTGCCGTTGTATTCATCTGAAATATTCACAAGTATTGTGCAGCCACTCAGAACCACTATACATGTGCCTCTGTATTGCACAAAAAAACAACTTCAAGTGTAATACCTGATAATACACAAGTTTATTCTTCAGTTAAAAGGACTCTGATTTTACAAACTTGTCTGGCTGCCTCATCTTGGGGGGAAAAAGGGGTCTGGCGTCACTCAGAGTGTGGCAGGGCTGAACCTGAAGGTGTCTACTGCAGCAACAGTACCACCCTACTCACACACGCAGAAGCATCTTTCTGTAGCGTGCCATGATGTGGAAAACAAGTGCCTCCCCCATGGCTACGGCTCCAAACCACGTTACAGAGCGACTACAGGTAGAAAATTTATTTATGTCCTCCCTGCACCTGCTCGTTTCCAGAAGGGCAGTGAGCCCCATAGGGGTGAATGGACCCCATGACGATCGGGAGGGTGCAAGGTTAGGAAAGGGTTAATAGGTTTGCATGGGATGGGGGATGTGTGGGAGTACAGGATTGGTAGTAGGGAGCTGTAAGGGGATTGGGGGGGAGCAAGGAAGGGGTGGGGTGTTGGGAGAGGTATAAGAGAGGGGGGTGTGCTGTTTACCTCCCCTTTCGTCGATAGATCTTTGTGTCCCAGGACGTAGTGCTGCTGCTGCTTCCTGCCATGGCTGCCCTTGCTGAACTCCTGGAGATGGTGCGGGGGGCATCCGAGGTCGTGGGAGTGGATGCCCTGAGGCAGCAGCTGGCAGCGGTCTGTGGGGCTGGAGCGGCGCCGCCTGCTGTTCCAGCGCCCAGGCCGTGGCTACGTGCTCGGCGGGCACGACCGCCGGAGCGCTACTCCCCCAGCTGGAGGGGGAGAATCAGATCAAGGAGCCCCTGCGGGGACCCTCCGGAGCAGCGGCGGAGCCCTCCAACTAACCTAGGGGAGCAGCCGGCCACCGGGAGGAATCCGCGACGGAGATCCCGTGGGTCGGGGGTGGGCGGAGCCTCTGCGAGGCCCACTTCCGGTCCGCGGCCTGCGCAGCACCAGAGCGGAGCATGGATGACGGCAGCCCCCAGTGATGTGCCGGCTGGGGGTGGCGCTCGGCGTGCCGGATTGCCGGAGGAGACTCCCTGCAGGCCGCAGGGGAGAGCAACAGGACGGGGGACGGGAGCGGATGTGAGCGGCGAGGTCAGGAGATCGGAGGAGGGGTACGGTGGCCCGCAGGCACAGAGGAGATCGGTAGTCACGGTCCTCCCCGGCGAGGAGCGTGCTGGGGGTGGGTCCCGGCGAGGAGCAAGCTCGGCACGGCCTTCCGGCAGTCGGCAGGGAGGGAGCCCACTGAGGACGACAGGAGAAGGGGCGGCGCAGCAGGATATCACGATTACAGCGGGAAGAGACGGCGGCAGGGCGCCACGGCGGGAGAAAAGGAAGAGGTCAAGCAGGAGTCGCCCGGACGAGCGGGGTGCGGTGACCGTGGGGGTCGACGGCCGCCAGGTGCGGGCTGTCCCCTCGCTGGTCCCCCCTGAGGATTTCGGCAGCGCATCGGATTCCAGCGAGGAAGAAGGAGCAGCGGCAGGTCGGACGGAGCGGCAGCTGGAAGATCGTGGCACGGCTGTTCCGGCGTCGACTCAACGGCAGCCTGGTGAGCAGACAACAGAAATGTTACATGCTGTGGGTAGCGCGGGCGAGGGCGGGGGTTCCGTCGCGGGACGCGTTGCGCTGGGGGCGAGTGCGGTCGGGCAGTCTGGTTTACCGGGTCCAGAGTTTTGGGGGCAGCTTTTGGGGGTGTTGCAGGGGTTGTCTGCGGAACGGGGTAGTCGGACTGGGCCTGGGGCTCCGGTGGGGGCGTGGGTGGGCCCCACGGAAGTGGTGCGGACAGAAGCGCCGGTGCGCGATGTTGCGGCGGGGGACACGACCTCGGCGGCAGGTACGGGACAGGAGGCTGGTGGGGCGGCTTCCGTGGGTGCGAGTAAGGAGGCGGAAAAGGAAAAAGAAAAGGAGGATGAGGTAGTGCGTTTGGATGATAGGGCACGGAGTGAAATTTATGTGTGCTTTGAAGGGCAGTTAGGGGTTCATTTAAAAAAGGAGGTGAGGGAAAAGATTTGGAAGGGGGAGTATGTGGAAATTTTTTCCCTGCTTCCCTTGGAAAAGTTTAATTTGGATAAGGTGAAACCTAGTGATACAAAAAAGGAGAAGGAGGATGAGGAAAAACGGCGGTATAGGTTGATCCCGAGGACGTTTACTAACTGGCTACAGGCCTTTGCTATCTCAGCCAGTGTGATCGGGGAAAAGGAGCCGGAGCATTGTTCCGCCCTATTTGGATATATGGACGCGATAGGGGAAGCGTATAGAGTATACGGCGGTTTGGGGTGGTTGAGATATGATGAGCAGTTCCGGCAGCGGAAGGCTCTGCGGCCGGGAGTCCAGTGGGGCCACAAGGATATTTCTTTGTGGATGCGGTTAATGACGGCGCCGGCTCAGCCCTTTCGAGGGGGTGCCGGGAGCCCGGGTGCGAGTGGCGGGTCCTCGGCTGGACAGAAAAAGGGAGCTTGTTGGCAGTATAACGAGGGACAGTGTAAGTTCGGGGCCTCTTGTCGGTTCAGACACGAGTGTTCCGGATGTGGAGGGTCCCACCCTCTAGCCAGGTGCTTCAAGAAAGGCAAAGGAAAGGCGGGGGAGGGGTCTGGAAAAAGGGAGGACGCCAGTGAGGGTAGAGGCGATGCTTCCCTATTTAAGTAGATACCCGGATGTGCGGGCGGCGGAGTTGTTGGAACGTGGTTTTACAGAGGGCTTTCGGATTCCGTTTGAATCTGAGGCGCCGGTGTTTCGCCCGGGAAACTTGCGGTCCGCAAAAGAACATCCGGCGGTGGTGAAGGAAAAGCTGCAGAAGGAGGTGGAGTTGGGGAGGATGGCGGGCCCATTCCAGGACCCGCCATTCTCTAATTTACGGATTTCCCCCCTTGGGGTGGTACCTAAGAAGGAGCCGAACAAATTTCGGCTCATTCATCATTTATCTTATCCGGCGGGATTGTCGGTGAATGATGGGATATCACCGGAATTGTCGGCGGTATGTTATGTATCGTTCGATAGGGCCTTGGAGCTGGTAAGGGTAGCGGGGCGGGGGGCCCTGATGGCAAAGGCGGATGTGGAAGCAGCTTTTCGTTTACTCCCGGTGCATCCAGAGAGCTTTCATCTCTTAGGGTGTATGTGGGATGGTGAATACTATGTGGATCGTTGCCTGCCGATGGGCTGTTCCATTTCGTGTGCTTATTTTGAGGCATTCAGTACGTTTGTGGAATGGGTAGTCAAGGAGGTGGCAGGAGTCCATTCGGTGATTCACTATTTGGATGACTTCTTTTGCGTGGGTCCGGCGGGCTCTTCGGTTTGCTCCTTGTTGTTGTTTACGTTAGAGCGGATCGCGCGGAGCCTGGGTATTCCGTTGGCAAAAGACAAAACAGAAGGGCCGGTGACGGTATTATGTTTCTTAGGTATCGAAATTGATACACTGGCAATGGAATGCCGGTTGCCGGAGGGAAAGCTGTTGGATTTGAAGGCGTCGGTGCGGTTCTTGTCTCAGGCCAAGAAGGTGCGGTTGCGGGAGTTGCAGTCAGTGCTCGGAAAATTGAATTTCGCTTGTCGCATTATGCCGATGGGGCGGATATTTAATAGGAGACTGGCGAGCGCAACCGCAGGGGTAAAAGCTCCAAATCACTTTGTCAGAGTGACAAAAATGATGAAAGGGGATTTGTTGGTGTGGGAGGAGTTCTTGGACCGGTACAACGGTCGGACCCTTTGGATGAGCGAGGCGGTGTCCAATAGCCAGCTGGAATTGTACACGGATGCGGCTGGGGCGACAGGTTTTGGAGCAATTTTTCAAACGCGCTGGTGTGTGGGAAAGTGGCCGCGGCGGTGGGTGGAAGCAGGTTTGGTGAGGAATTTGACGCTGTTGGAATTGTTTCCCATTATTGTGGCGGTGGAGTTGTGGGGCCCTGTTTTTGCTGGAAGAAGGGTTTGCATGCATTGTGACAACATGGCGGTGGTGCATTCCATCAACGCACTGTCGGCAAAATCCCCGCCGGTTGTGGGGTATTTAAGGCATCTAGTGTTGCGTTGTTTGGAGTTAAACATTTGCGTGGTGGCTCGGCATGTGCCTGGGATTCGCAACGAGGTGGCTGATGCGCTATCACGGTTTCAGTTTTGCAGGTTCAGGAAGCTGGTGCCGGAAGCGGACGCGGAGGGGGAACCTTGCCCGAACTGGCTGTGGGACCTGGCATCGGTGTAGCTTTTGAGGGAATTCGGAGATCGGTGTCTGAGGCTACTTGGTGCCGATATCAGGCGGTGTGGCAGGAATGGGCAGAGTTGGAAAGTAGGGAGTTCATGGAGTCGGGTTACCAGGGTCGAGTGTTGGGGGTACTGATGTTAATAAGTGGGGATTTTTCGGAAGGCAGGTCTGTTTCGGTGATTGGTTGCAAGTTGGCGGCGTTGGCCTTTTTGTTCCAGATGCAAGGGGTTCGGGACGCGACTAAGGATTTTCTGGTGCGACAGGCGATGAAGGGTTTTCGAAAAGGGGCTCAGTCGCGTGACTGTAGGCGGCCGGTGTCATTGCCATTGTTGGCGCGTTTGGTGGGGTGTTTAGGGGAGTTGTGTTCGTCTCCTTATGAGCGGGTGTTGTTCTCGGTAGCTTTTGTACTGGCGTTTTTTGGGGCCTTTCGTATTGGCGAATTGGTCAGCCCGACTAAGCAAGCGATGGGTGGTTTGCTGTTGGGTGATGTGATGCTGGGGGAGGATAGAGTGGAATGTCGGCTTCGTTTTTCTAAGACGGATCAGAGGGGCCGGGGGCGCTTAGTAGTGTTGTACGCTTTACCGGGGCACCAGTTGTGCCCAGTGTTACATGTGTCAGAGTTTTTAAAGGTGCGCGGCGGTTACCCTGGTGTTTTTCTTAGACATACGGACGGATTGGCTTTGTCGCGGTATCAATTCAATGCGGTGCTGAAGATGGCTCTAGCAAGGGTGGGGGAGGAGCCACGTGAGTACGGGTCTCACTCCTTCCGGATTGGGGCGGCAACGGAGGCCGCCAGGTGGGGTTTGAGTGAGGATTGTATCCGGCGGATTGGGAGGTGGGAGTCTTCCAGGTTCCGTTTGTACATTAGGCCTCACTTGGTCAGGTGATGGTCAGGGGTGGGGGATTCAAGGTTGGTGTTAGATGCCGGTTTGTGGGCAATTTCTTGTGCTGTTGCTGTTTTTATTCGTGGTCTTTGTATTTTATAGGTCCATGCCTTGTGTGGATCCTCGGGCACTCCTATGTGTATTGGGGAGCGTTACGGGCGGATGTGCGGCGTGACGGTCGGCAGCTCGGAGTGTCGGTGTCGGAAGCTCGAGTAAAGTGGCTCGGAATTCGGGGCATGACCTGGGGTAGGGTGCGCCCTGAGGTGGCTTATTATAGCCGTATGGATCGTGTCCCTGATGTGTTAATTTTGCATGTGGGAGGGAACGATTTGGGAGTAAGGTCGGCGAGGGAATTGAAAAGGGATATAAAGCTGGACCTGTTACATTTGTGGAGGGCGTTCCCGGGCATAGTTATCGTTTGGTCGGACATTATAGCTCGGACGCAGTGGCGTTTTGGGAGGTCGGTGGACCGTATTAATAGGGCTCGGAGCAAGCTGAACCGGGCTATTGGCAGGTTTGTGGCGAGAAATGGTGGGTTGGTGGTGCGGCATAGAGAATTGGAGGAGTCCACGGAGCAGTATCTAAGGAGAGATGGGGTTCACCTGACTGATGTGGGTCTGGATTTATGGATGTTGGGTTTGAGGGATGGCCTAGAGCAAGCACTGGGGGTGTGGGGGGGCCCGGGCCAAGTAAGGGTGTCACTTGGCCGGCCTGTGGCGGGGTGATAGGTCCGTCTGAGAGGTTGGGAGTACCGACAGTCGGCTTGTTGGTACGAAGTCGCTCAAGGGGAGTGGCTTCGGAGTGGATGGGAACTTGTGGGCGGAGCTCCCGCAGGTTCTGGGTAGGGGTAATTAACGATGGAACGTTGTTACCCCTCACCTCGGGCCGGGTGGTCACGGCCGAGGTGGTCCTCTGGGCCGGTTTGGAGGTTACGGCCGGGGGGTTAGGAATGATGGTTTGCCTCTCGGACGGATCTATCGGTGTTTCTGGTTATACGGGTATATATGTATAAGGTTAAGTTTAACAATTGAGTGGCATGTTGGGCCACAAGTTTGGTATACATATATACGGTAAAATAAAACTGTGGCCATTCCTGCAATAAAGTCGTGGTTCTCGTCTTCATTTAGGTAGATATGGTACGGGGGGTGTGTTTTACAGGATAACCTGCTTATCCCTTATAGATGCGTCAAGACATCGGAGTGGTGCAGGGAGCAGTTACATTCAGCACAAATGTACAATGAGCACGGCTGTAATCACTCCTGGGCACTTTGATTGACAGCCTGTTAGTAAAAAGTAAATAGGAAAAAGATGCAAAGACTACAACAAAACCACCAGTAGAGCCGCTTCAGGAAAAAAAGAAAACTCTGGCAACTCTGCCGTTGGTTTAAAGACGCCTTGTGCATATTCCTACTGGGCAGAAAATCTGCAAATGTCAAAACTCCTCAAAAACTTTCAGTTCCCACGCAGTGGCTATGTGCACATAAAGTTTTTTGCTGAGTTTTTGAAGTAAAATCTGAGCTGAATTTCCAAGTATTTGAGGAGTTTTGAGATTTGGAGGAGGATCTGTAGAGTTTCAGTTTCTGCTCCAAAAACTACTTGAAAAACTCTATGCACATTACCAGTTTCTGATTTGAAAACTTAGGAAAAAGACTCAGAGTGCACACTGTCTTTTTCAGGCTGATTCTGGCAGATACTACTTTGCAAAGCTTTTAGAGAGATTTTTAATTTTTTGAAGTGGTTTAAAAGAGTTTTTTTAAGTGTTTTTTGAAGATTTTTTCTTTCTGAAGCATTTTTTTTGCAGCTTTTTTAATTCAGACTGCCTTCTTTGGAACAGATTCTATCAGGAGCTGCTTCAAAGAAGTAGATTACACTTTCCTTTTTGTCCCACTGTTTAGTCTATTCTGTGACAGCGGGCAGAACAATCAGAAAAAATATTGAGGAGGTAATGTGATGTAAATGGAGCTGTACAGTCAAATATTACGCCGCAGCTTCCAGAAATTCTGTGGTGCGGTCGTGATTGGCTCCTGACATAGTTAAAAAATATTGACTTTTTTATATTACAATTATAAAAGAAGTGAAAGGGATGTGGGTACTGCTGATATTACATAAAACTTATGTATAGGCAATGTAGTTACCTCTTCCCAGCAGCTAATCATCACACTGTACACTTTATCTGTTGCAAGCTGAGGTCTGTACAGACGAATTCCTTTTATTATTTGCTCCACGATTTCATTGTTGCTCAGCATTTCATACGGCATCTTTCCAAATGTGAAAACTTCCCACATCAGGACACCTAAAAAATTAAAATGAGTATATGTTACTTTAAAATTATAATGTTTAGAGGGGTTGTCCACTACTAGGTCAACCCCTTCTGATTCCGCATGTTTCCCCCAAGTAAAATAACAAAGCCTATATGTGATGCCCTGGCCTATCAGGTCGTCACAGGGTATTGTGCAATCTGCCCTTCTGCATGATATCCACCTCCTTCTTGGTTACGGGTCCCTGACCTTTGGTGTTGCTAAGAACAAGCTAATCAAAATCCTAGGAACACTCTGCACCACACCCACCAGATACACCAGTGGACAGCCTGAAGGGAATAGGGTCGCCCACTTGGGGGGTTGGTTAAGGGGAGGTCAGGAGTGTCACGAGTCAGTCAGTTAAGCAGTGACTCTCAAGAAAAGAGGTCACAAGTGAGTTGTGCAGTGACTCTCGTGAGGAGAGGTCAGGAGCTGGGCTCCTTGAGACTACTAGGTGGCAGACGTTGGTCTGGGCCTGGTAGGAGCTGGACCCCGGTCGCATGGGATCATGACAAGGGGCACGGACTGTCGAGGAGGAAAGTGCCTTGTGGCGGCCTTGTGCCATCGCAGGGGCCAGGACACGACGGAGTACGTGGACCCTAGGCCAGGAAGTAGCTTCAGGCGTCCTTGGTAATTTACCCGACGAGGACGGAGCCTTCAAGATCCATTCTCCACCCACTCCAAAATCGAGGTACTAGCGCAACGAGGGGGATAGGACTTTCCCACTACATAGTCCAGAAAATCCCAAGCGTGAACCCTGAGAGCATGCTCACCCAGTTAGCCACACTGGTGAGTGGGACACGGTTAGTTCTATACTAAAAGGGACCAACTACAGAAAAGAGGTGCCAAGGTCAAGGTCACGGGCTAACAAGCAACACCAGCGGGCACGGGATCCAGGCGTGCTCCCTCCCTGCTGCAGTGGCATCAAGAACTTTGGTTTCCCACGGTTGTCAGCGCTATTGGACTGAGTGAGTTCGCAATTGACCCTTACCGGCCCAACGGCACCTCCCGGACACCATCACCGAGTCCCGGGGCATTCCCCCTACCCGTGAAGGGGTTAAACACCTGGCTGCCCACACCATTGCCACCGGGTACTCCCAATCGCAGCGGTGGTACTCCGTCTTACCACGCACCACGGGTGGCGTCACGAACCTTCCACACCATCCCCTGTAAATACCCCCCTTTATTCCGGGTGGCCGCGTGACCCCGACCCCTCGGGTCCGGAGACCCCTCGTGCCACCGCGGATCCGGATCTGAGCGGCAGTGGCAGGCTGCTGACTCGGGGGCGACACATATATATACTCACCTCCCGTACCGGGTTCCAGTGTTGCCGCAGTTTGCATTTCTGTGCCGACCTCTTTTTCCCCGACTTCTGACAAACGAGTTAATCAACAGGAAGTGGCTGCTACTCCCTTCCTGTTGGTTGCTCTTGTAATTTGCTTTCTTACACAATCCCCTACACTTCTCCATATCCTGCTAATCCCTACATGTGTTTTTTTTTTTACTACACTTCCTGTGACATTTCATTTGAAAGGAAACTCACAGAGGAAATCACAGGAGGCTGAGGCTGCACTCACTTCCCACAGCATCTATTGCCCCTACTGGGAGAGGATGTCATCAGGGGGCAGGACTGCAGTTTCTTGCTACAGTTTTTGCATCACTGCCCCCTCTGAATACCTTCTGGATCCTGGGTGATAAAATCTGTGAGAGATGTGAGAGTAACACCGGCTTTCTGATTCTATCTCCGCTGTCGTTGTAGCTTCTAACTGTGGCTGAAGATGTTGTATGGGGGTGGAATTAGTAGCGGTGAGTGACACCAGCACCGCTTCTGATAATGATTTGTTTGAGGACAGTGCTAGAAGCATTGCAACATTGGGACTAAAAATCCCTTAGCAGTTTGCAAGTGCCTATGAGAAAAACGACTACAAACAGTTTATCCAAATGTTGACATTTTATTAAGAATTTATTAAGAAGACTTATGGTATTTTGGAGTACCCCTTCCTTAATTATATTTATTCTGTTTACCACAGATAGTTCTCCAGCTGCCATGACCTTTCGGGCCAGGGATAGCACCTGGAAGCTACAGATGGACGATGTCCTTAAGACTGGTGGGGTTTCAGGTGATGTGAACAATGGCATTCAATCCGATGAGATGATCATGACCAAGTATAAAGATCTACTTAAAAAACGTACTAGATTGTGGTGGAATAAGGCGTTCCTGGGCAAGTATCTAGAGAAAGATCTGGTGACCAGGGGACTCCGTGTGCAGGTGTTTCCCTCCTTTCCTTTGGAAGATGAGACTTTTAAAACAAAATGGGAGGAATTAGCACAGACCTGCTCTCGGGGCTTCCTGGGCCTATTTTGGGATCATAACTCGTCCTCACTGGCTTCAATTGAAACTGAATTGGAAGTATTAGAAAATAATCTAACAGAGGCTTGTACACCAGCTGTCGTTACCCGCTTCTATGCTGATATCGATAAAGAATTTGAGAAATGGGAGCGGGAGATTAGGACCTTCAAACTGAAAAAAGTTAATAGGGATATTCAGGATTATACCCTACGGAGAGCATATAGATGGAGAACCAACACAACCAGAGGACGTACTGGGGACATTGCCAACAAAAATCCTCGTTCAAGATCTTCCTCAATAGTGTCTCAGACCTCTGTGGGCGGTTCCTCCTCTGCAGCCTCAGTGAGCTCTATGGATTTCGGGGAGACAGTCGGGGCACGTGTCAAACACAGAGTCCGGCCACCCGTGACGTACAATAAGAACAAACGCCAAGGGAATAAGGTATTAAACCTATCCCCACGGGTGCTCACTGTGGCTCAGGTGGAGGTCCTTTCACGTGGTCTGACTTTTGCTCCTTCTAATTCTTTCCATCTTTTCTCGGCTTTGAAGGATCTTAATTTATTCTCGTGGAAACTAATTCTTAAAAAACTTTTTTATAAGCGGAATGCTGGGTCCGACAGCCAGGTGGAACAAGAGGCCATACAAAACCTTGAAGATCTACTTCAGGAACAGGAGACCCCGACAACAGGTATGTTCCCAGGTGCTCTTCTATCTAAGTAAATAAAGTTCCCCCCACTGTCAATTAGCCCTGCAATTGAGATCTTTACCAAAATGGTCAGTGAGGATTTTAAAAAGATCCCGACCAATCGGAGAAGGGATAACTTGACCCATCCTCAAAGGATGGCCTTGATCGAACTGCAGGGCTTTCGTGACATTGTGATAAAACCTGCTGACAAGGGGGGGAACATTGTGGTGCTTTCCTGTGACAAATATGAACAGGAGGTTCTCAGACAGCTTCGGGACAGGAGAACCGACAAGAAATTGCCCTCTAACCCCCTGTTTTTCTAAAGAACTCACCGCGATATTACGAAGGGCTCTGGATACCGGTCTGATCAATAAAAAAATGTTTGACGGATTGTGTAAAAAATATCCCAGAGTCCCTACATTCTACATACTGCCTAAAATCCACAAAGATGCCGTCAATCCGCCTGGGCGTCCGATTGTGTCCAGCATAGAGGGTTTATGCGATCCCATCTGTAAATTTATAGATTACCATTTAAAAACTCTAGTTGAGACATTACCTTCTTATGTCAGGGACACCACGGACGTCCTCAGGCGCATTGACAGCATCTTTCTGGAGGACGATATGATCCTTGTCACAGCCGACGTTGAAAGCCTATATACGTGTATATCTCACACAGATGGAATACGACCTGTCCGTTTCTTTCTTGAAATGTCCGGTCGGAGTTGCGGTTTGAGTGAGCTGATCATCGAGCTACTTGAGTTTGTCCTGTCACACAACTTCTTTGTTTTCAAGGATACCTACTATCTACAGCAACGTGGCACTGCCATGGGCGCGGCCTGTGCGCCCTCGTATGCTGGCCTCTTCCTGGGTTACTGGGAGAGGCTGATTTTTGCAGACGAGGGCTCCGGGCTCAGCGCCCATGTGCAGTGTTGGCTTAGATATATAGACGATGTTTTGTTTGTGTGGCAGGGCTCAGTTGAGCGGCTCGACCTATTCATGGGGCAGTTAAACATCAATGACTTCAATATTAAACTCACCTACAAAAGTAGTAGATGCAGGATCGACTTCCTTGACATTATGATGAAAGTGGATCAGAAGGGATCGATCCAGACGGACGTTTTCCGTAAGGAGACGTCCGTCAATGCACTACTACACGCTTCATCTGATCACAATCCATCAACGATTCGTGCCATTCCGACCGGGCAATATTTGAGGATGAAACGGATTTGCTCTTCCAAGGATAGTTTTGAGGCTCAGTCGGCTGATCTCAGGGATCGATTCCGTGAAAGGGGCTACAGTGGTAGAAGTATCAGGGCTGGCTACAATCGGGCCAAGAGGACCCCCCGGCTGCAGCTACTCACGGATACCCCAAAGAACCAGGCACAACATGAGATCGCGGTGAGATTTTTTGGAACACACAGTCAGGAGTGGGGGACAATGCGTCAGATCTTGAAGAGGCATTGGCCGGTTTTGATGACCGATCCAACATTAGCTAAAGTACTTGCCCCGGACCCCTTAATGACTTCCAGGAGAGCGAGAAATTTGAGGGACCTTTTGGTCCAGAGCCACGACGTTCCACCTCGAGCAAATCCATTTGGATCTCACGGACCTCCACGGGGTTGTTTCCCTTGGGGTCACTGTGTGGCCTGCAGCAATGTCCTTCGTAGCCACACGTTTTGTTCATCCGATGGACAAAAGACCTATAACATCAAGCATTATATCACATGTGGAACCACACATGTGGTGTATTTTGCTACATGTACGTGCCCCCTGACCTATGTGGGACTCACCTCCAGGGAGCTCCGCATTAGTGTCAGGGAGCACGTGAGGGACATTGCTGCGGCCAAAATAGAGGAGGATCTGACAACACTCAAAACACTGCCCAGGCACTTCAGATCATACCACTCTTGTGACCCCTCAAAATTAAAGATAAGAGGAATCGATGTAATAATGGGGGGGATCAGAGGTGGTGATCTCAAGAAATGCCTGGCGCAGTGTGAGACCAAATGGATAGTAACCTTGGATACACTGGTTCCCAAAGGCCTAAATGAATCAGTGAGTTGTGCCCCTTTTTTATAGGCACGATATGACACTGACTAATGTACAATTTCTCTCCCTCCTGGGAGCTATTGAACTCCACGATATTTGGTCTATGTGGTCATAGTTTTATATATATTTCACCTCATGTGTTATTTAATTATACACCTATACTGTGAATTTGCCATTTGTTCTCCTCACCTGTATCCTCTGTCCTTTTAACCTCTTTAATCTTTTTAATACATGCCTTATTTACCCGTGCATCCCTCCCTGAAGTTCAGGCTTACTAATTTGTATATGTCCTTTTATCAATAGGACCTAGGAATTAATTATATGACCGCCATGGGAAATTTATCATCACCTCGATTCACATGAAAATCCAAGGATGGATCTCTCCACATGACGTTGTCATGTTTTCAGAACTCCGAACATTACAGAATTACTCTATATTCAGAGAGATTTGTTTATACTTACCTTTTGTTGTGATGTTCGGTTGTCTCCGCGCGATCGCGCCTGATGCCGCTCGTGCGCGCGCAGCTGTGGCCGTCTCAGCGCCGCACGCATGCGCGGGAGCCTTGGTGAGGCGTCCCCACTCCCGCGCATGCACGATCGTGACGTGACGGCCAGCGTCTCGCGCGATTTCGTCCGGCTGCAGGTGTGATCGCCGATGGTGAGACTTCCGGGTTCGCGGTAATTGAAACTGCACATTTAAAAGCCTGTTACAGGGGATGGATGGCACGAGACGCCTCCTCCCTGATGAATATTGTTATCCACTAATATCGAAACATACGTAGGTCATCTTTAGGCTCTATTCCTGACGGAGCTCCCCTCCTCACCTGGCTGGACTGATATATGGTGTCACTGGTACCGGTACTTGCTTGTGCAGGGTTCTTAGTGGGGTCAGATACTTATTAAGAGCTGTGCTTATCACTGCAGCATCATGTGTCTGGCAGTATGATTTTGAGATATACAGCCGGTTGACAGATAACACCCACATGCCTTTCTTGTACAACTGATTGTGCTTTACCCATATGCTTTACATGTGTACACCTCAGCCCATGTTATTGTCAAATGTGGGGGCGACCCGTCACTAAATTTTAACCTGTTTTTAATGACTGTTTGGATGTGTATCCCCACTATGTCTAAATAAAATTTGTAAAACTTTTTGCACCTGAAAAACTCTTGTCCTCCTCTCTCTAATATGCGGGTGGAATTAGTAGCGGTGAGTGACACCAGCACCGCTTCTGATAATGATTTGTTTGAGGACAGTGCTAGAAGCATTGCAACATTAGGACTAAAAATCCCTTAGCAGTTTGCAAGTGCCTATGAGAAAAACGACTACAAACAGTTTATCCAAATGTTGACATTTTATTAAGAATTTATTAAGAAGACTTCACCGCATTCAAAAATGCAATTCACACATTTTGTTCAGCCCTCACCTCCGCTAAACAGGATTACTTCAGAAACCTCATATCCTCTCTAACACACAACCCCAAACAGTTATTCAATACTTTCAACTCCCTCCTTCGCCCACTACTGCCCGCTCCAACCTCCCTCATCTCTACAGAAGACTTTGCCACTTATTTCAAAGGAAAAATCGACCAAATAAGGCAAGTCTTCTCTGCTCAATCACAACAACCCCTTCACATAACAGACCACTGTCCCTCCCCCATAAACTTCCTCCCCACCATCACCGAAGAAGAGCTTGCACGGCTTCACTTAAAAGCGCACCTCACCACCTGCGCACTTGACCCCATCCCATCCCACCTCCTCCCCAACCTCACCACTACCCTTATTCCAGCCTTAACCCATCTCTTCAACCTATCTTTAACGACTGGTACCTTCCCCTCTGCCTTTAAACATGCAACAGTCACACCTATCCTAAAGAAACCTTCCCTCGACCCAACCTCTACTAACAGCTACCGCCTCATATCACTACTCCCCGTTCACCTCAAAACTCCTGGAACAGCAGGTCCATACTGAACTTTCCTCCCACCTCTCATCTAACTCTCTCTTTGACAACCTACAGTCTGGCTTTCGTCCTCATCATTCTACCGAAACTGCCCTGACTAAAATCACGAATGACTTACTGCCAAAGTTAACAAGCACTTCTCCATACTCCTACTTCTAGACCTGTCCTCAGCCTTCGATACTGTCGACCACTCCCTCCTATTACAGATCCTCTCTTCCCTTGGTGTCAGAGATCTCGCCCTCTCTTGGATCTCTTCATACCTCTCCAACCGCACCTTTAGTGTCTCCCACTCCCACACAACCTCTTCATCCCGCCATCTCTCTGCTGGCGTCCCTCAAGGCTCTGTCCTAGGACCCCTACTTTTCTCTATCTACACATTTGGCTTGGGACAACTCATAAAGTCCCACAGCTTCCAGTACCACCTATATGCCGACGATACTCAGATCTACCTCTCTGGCCCAGATGTCACATCTCTACTGTCCAGAATCCCAAAGTGTCTATCTGCTATATCCTCCTTTTCCTCCTCTCGCTTCCTAAAGCTCAATGTGGCCAAAACTGAACTGATCATCTTTCCTCCACCTCACCTACACTCTCCACCTGATCTATCTATTACAATAAATAATACCAGGCTCTCACCAGCACCCAAAGTTCGCGGCCTCGGAGTGACCATTGACTCTGCCTTGTCCTTCATACCACACATCCAATCCCTCACCACCTCCTGCCGACTTTAACTCAAAAATATTTCCAGAAACCGTCCTTTCCTCAACTCGCAATCTACAAAAATGCTAGTGCATGCCCTCATAATCTCCCGCCTCGACTACTGTAACATCCTCCTCTGTGGCCTCCCTGCTAACACGCTCGCCCCTCTCCAGTCCATCCTTAACTCTGCTGCCCGTCTGATCCACTTCTCTCCTCAATACCACCCCGCTTCTCCCCTCTGCAAGTCCCTCCACTGGCTCCCAATCTTCCACCGCATCCAATTCAAACTACTAACACTGATCTACAAAGCTGTGCATAGTCTGTCTCCTCCATATATCTCTGAACTAATCTCCCACTACACTCCAACACGTCACCTCCGGTCCTCCCAAGATCTCCTTCTCTCCTCCTCTCTCATTCGCTCCTCACGCAACTGACTCCAAGACTTCTCCCGAGCATCCCCAGTCTTCTGGAACTCGCTGCCTCAACACGTCAGACTATCTGCTACCCTTGCAAGCTTTAAACGGAACCTGAAAACCTATCTGTTCAGAAATGCCTATAATCTACAATGACCTCACTGCCTCACTACCGTGCGGAGCCGCCGCCCGACCACCGCGCGGAGCCGCCGCCCGACCACCGCACGGAGCCGCCCAACCACCGCGCGGAGCCGCCGCCCGACCACCGCGCCACCTTCAACCTCCCTCAGCAGCCACTAGACACACCTAATGTGTGATGTAATGTCCCAGAAGAGAGGGGGAGCATCAAGGAGCAGCTCCAGCGTCACACTGAATTACAGGTAGTGTGAGGATAGGGAACAGCACCATGGATCTCTTCTTTATAGTTTATGAGGGCATGGCCATAAAAATAACTTAATTTTCCCTGGATTACCCCTTGAAGAAATTTAATGGAATGTTTTTGAAGGTATCAATGTTCTGATATTTCATAGGCAGTATATTTTTGAATTAAAAATATAATGTGGTTCAAACTTTCTAAAGATTATATTAAGTGCTTATATGTTTCAAAGATAAACTTGCATATCAAAAGGAAAGTTATAAAAGTCACTAGTGCGACCCCACTTAGAATACTGTACAAAATTTTGGACTCCGGTATGTAAGAAGGACATAGTTGAACTAGAGCAGGTGCAATGAAGAGCCACCATGGTTATAAAGGGAATGGGTCGACTGCGGAAGGCTGGTTATTAAACTTGGGATTATTCAATGGAAGGCCCTGGTGCTAGGGAGATGGTGGGGGGGTCATCTTCTCAGACTCAGCTGATGCTGATCCCTGCACTCCCTGACGTCCCTAGATGGGGCCTTCTTCCTTGTGCACTGTCACGTGACTAGGCCCTTGCTGGGCCTGAACTGACTCTGCCTAGTAAAGGCCATCGAAACATTAGTCTCACCACTACAAGAAGGCAACATGAGGAAGGTCAGACAAACAGGTAGGGAAAGAGACAACAAATAACATGCCCCAGCTTCTCCAGCAGGAACTTCTCAGCTGCAACAAAAGTGACACATCAGTTTCTCCAGAGACTGGCTCCTTTAAAGTGGACAGCATAAATTGAGCTATAGCCGACATGGGGAGGAGTGGATACTTCTAGCAGAAGGGATTGGGTGCAGCTGAGGTTACAACTACCTGTTAGATCACAGCAGGATAGAAAGGAACCTTATCCCCTTAAGCACCGGATAGAATTAAATAAGCTCCAACTCAGGATAAACAACAAGTGGGCACTAAAAAGGATCTGAGATCAAATATATGCTGTATCCTTCTGATCCCAGATCCCCCAGAGATCACGTCAGGCCATGATACATTTGTGACAGGTTGGAAAAAATGTCATGACAATCTAGGTTCCACTGACAAGATTAGTTAAAGTGGTTGTCCAGGTTCAGCACGAAAGTCTGCAGTTACTTAAGTGAATTCTCAGAACTTACACATTGCGGGCTAAAAGGATTCTTCGGTGCCAGCGCAGGGAGCGGGCAGTCATGTGACTGAAGTTATGTGATTTGCATATTCCCAGCCACATTACGACTAGACATACATGACTTTAGTCAACACAAGTGAACTGAGCAAGGCTGCGCACGTCTAGTTGGAATATGGCAGGACATTTGCATATGATCGCCCACTCCCAGCACCGGAGAATCCTGACAGAGTGCGCTGTGAAGATTCACAAATCTGTACTTACAAAGAGTGACTGCAGACTTTCATGCAAAACCTTTAAGCAGATGTTAACAATCAAAGAAGACGTCACTGGTAAGTAATTTGATTTAAATGCTTATTTCCATCTGTTTTTCATGACTGAATTGGGACCCAGCTACCACGTTCCAGCCACCACAGGCACCGTTATGAATACATCTGAGCACAGCTGCGCTGCCCTGTTTGTGTGACTCCCATAGGTGTAAATCAGGAGTTACGATAACAATGTAGCTCACTTTGCTATGCTGTTTCTATTTATTTCCATGGCAGTCTTGCAGTATACTGTTCATTCTGTACGTTTCAGATTTTTTTAATTTTACAATTTTTTACAGGTCTAGCCCAATTGTAGGTTTTGCCCAAATCTTGGAAAATCCCTTTTAATATCACTTACCAAAAGACCATACATCTGATTTACTGCTGAACTTGCTGTATAAAAGAACTTCAGGTGGAGACCAACGGACAGGAAATTTTGAGCCCAGTGAACTCATATATTCATCATCCAATACATACCTGTTCAAGATAGAAACATTGTATGTACATAAGTGTTATAATCATCTATGCAAAACTCAAATTACACACTAAAACTAAAAGGGTTGTCTAGGCTCTACTTGACTTCAGACTTGTGAGTCCTCACAGCGTGCACAGTGCACACTGCCAGGAATCTCGTGTGTGAGTGCCAAGTGTCGGCGGTCATATGATACGATTTGTATACAGTACAGACCAAAAGTTTGGACACACCTCATTCAAAGAGTTTTCTTTATTTTCATAACTCTGAAAATTGTAGATTCATATTGAAGGCATCAAAACTATGAATTAACACATGTGGAATGAAATACTTAACAAAAAAGTGTGAAACAACTGAAAATATGTCTTATATTCTAGGTTCTTCAAAGTAGCCACCTTTTGCTTTGATTACTGCTTTGCACACTCTTGGCATTCTCTTGATGAGCTTCAAAAGGTAGTCACTGGAAATGGTCTTCCAACAGTCTTGAAGGAGTTCCCAGAGATGCTTAGCACTTGTTGGCCCTTTTGCGTTCACTCTGCGGTTCATCTCACCCCAAACCATCTCGATTGGGTTCAGGTCTGGTGACTTTGGAGGCCAGGTCATCTGGCGTAGCACCCCATCACTCTCCTTCTTAGTCAAATAGCCCTTACACAGCCTGGAGGAGTGTTTGGGGTCATTGTCCTGTTAAAAAATAAATGATGGTCCAACTAAACGCAAACCAGATGGAATAGCATGCCACTGCAAGATGCTATGGTAGCCATGCTGGTTCAGTATACCTTCAATTTTGAATAAAGCCCCAACAGTGTCACCAGCAAAGCACCCCCACACCATCACACCTACTCCTCCATGCTTCACGGTGGGAACCAGGCATGTAGAACCCATCCGTTTGTCTTTGTGTGACGCAGAAAAGGTGGAGTGGTTGGATCCAAAGATCTCAAATTTGGACTCTTCAGACCAAAGTACAGATTTCCACTGGTCTAATGTCCATTCCTTGTGTTCTTTAGCCCAAACAAGTCTCTTTTGCTTGTTGCCTGTTCTTAGCAGTGGTTTCCTAGCAGCTATTTTACCATGAAGGCATGCTGCACAAAGTCTCCTCTTAACAGTTGTTCTAGAGATGTGTCTGCTGCTAGAACTTTGTGTGGCATTTACCTGGTCTCTAATCTGAGCTGCTGTTAACCTGTGATTTCTGAGGCTGGTGACTCGCATAAACTTATCTTCTGCAGCAGAGGTGACTCTTGGTCTTCTTTTCCTGGGGCGGTCCTCATCTGAGCCAGCTTCTTTGTAGCGTTTGATGGTTTTTGCCACTGCACTTGGGGACACTTTCAAAGTTTTCCCAATTTTTCGGACTGACTGACCTTCATTTCTTAAAGTAATGATGGCCACTCGTTTTTCTTTACTTAGCTGCTTTTTTCTTGTCATAATACAAATTCTAACAGTCTATTCAGTAGGACTACCAGCTGTGTATCCACCAGACTTCTGCACAACACAACTGATCGTCCCAACCCCATTAAAAAGGCAAGAAATCCCACTTATTAAACCTGACAGGGCACACCTGTGAAGTGAAAACCATTTCTGGTGACTACTTCTTGAAGCTCATCAAGAGAATGCCAAGAGTGTGCAAAGCAGTAATCAAAGCAAAAGGTGGCTACTTTGAAGAACCTAGAATATAAGACATATTTTCAGTTGTTTCACACTTTAAGAATTTCATTCCACATGTGTTAATTCATAGTTTTGTTGCCTTCAATGTGAATCTACAATTTTCAGAGTCATGAAAATAAAGAAAACTCTTTGAATGAGAAGGTGTGTCCAAACTTTTGGTCTGTACTGTATATCTAGCCACATTCCAACTAGACGTGTCTGACCATGTTAAGTTCACTTGCACTGAGCAAGGCCACATATGCTTAATTTTTTCTGAAACTGTAATAGCTGAAAAATGTGATAGTTTGGAATGTCTCAAATAACTCTGTATGAACATAGCCTAAAGCGGGCTTTACACGCAACGACATCGCTAACGATATGTTGTTGGGATCACGGAATTCGTGACTCACATCCGGCCTCGTTAGCGATGTCGTTGCGTGTGAAACGCAGGAACGACCGTTAACGATCAAAATTACTTACCTAATCGTTGATCGTTGACACGTCGTTCCTTTCCCGATTATCATTGCTGTTGCAGGACGCAGGTTGTTCGTCGTTCCTGCGTCAGCACACATCGCTATGTGTGACACCACAGGAACGAGGAATATCACTGTACCTGCGGCCGCCCGCAATGAGGAAGGAAAGTGGTGGGTGGGATGTTCGGCCCTCTCATCTCCGCCCCTCCGCTTCTATTGGGCGGCCGCTTAGTTACGCCGATGTGACGCCGAACGAACCGCCCCTTAGAAAGGAGGCGGTTTTCCGGCCATAGTGAAGTCGCTAGGCAGGTAAGTATGTGTGACGGATCCTAACGATGTTGTGCGCCACGGGCAGGGATTTGCCCGTGACGCACAAACGACGGGGGCGGGTGCTTTCACCAGTGACATCGCTAGCGATGTCGCTGTGTGTAAAGCCCGCTTTAGACTGCATGAGAGAGCTATGTATATGTAGAGACACCTCAACAATTAATCGTTTAATGATCAAAAAATGATACTCTCCCTTTGAGGTATGGGCACATGAGATCACTTTTTCTGGAAAACCACCTGAAAAAGACTGCTAAAAAGATGCCAAAAAGAATGAATATATGCGCAGCTATGTCAAAACCACATGCTGTTCACATGCTCCATCTTTTTTAATTTCTTTTAACCAACACAGGTTTTAAAAAGTTAGGAAAGAAGTGACCAGTCAATTCTTCTGGCGACTTCTGCTTGGAAGATGGCACTATGTCATGTATGAAATTAAAAATAGGATGCTGGTAACAAAGCCACCACATAATAAGTCCAAAAAGATGTAAAGAAGAAAAGAAATCAATGGCGGCATTTTGCCTTCTCCTTCAAAATCAATGCAGGAACGCCAGGATCTAAATGATATCGTGTGCACACACCCTAAAGGTTAAAACAATATAAAGCCTGCATGTGATTTGCAATACCTTGAGAGACCAAAATCTGAGACTTTTACAGTGCCGTTTTCAGCAACTAAACAGTTCCTGGCAGCCTGTTAAAAGAAGAAGAAATGGAGTCACTGGCAGTTTTATGTATTTTTTTATGTTATGTCATCATTTTGTTCTTAAAAGTTTATTTCATCTTCAGCTAAGATGGGAATACCTGATTGTATGCAGGAGCCACAAGTGGTCAGGACTATGAAAGTAGCTGAGCATGCTTCACGATGCTGTTCAAGCTACTCCAACACAAGTGAATAGAAGTTATAGAAAAAGCGTAGCGCAGCAAGCAGTGCTGCTTCCCAGTTACAAGAACAGCATTAGGGTATGTGCATGCAATGTCTTCTAAGGGCAGATTATGCCTGAAACCCACATGAAAACATGCCGTAAACCCACTGCAAAAATGATCATGTAAAAATGACATTGTTGTGCAAATATTCAGCCTTTTGTTGCTTCTTTTAACTGTTTCAGAGTTCAGAAACTATGCAGTTAAAAGTAGCATGGTTCATTCTTTGGGTGATTTCTACTAGGAAATTGTTTGCTAGTCGTAGTATAAAGTACAGAAAAGAGATGCCAAGGTGATGACGGCATATCCACTTCAAAAAGACAGCCTGCTTCACCTAGGAAAATGTCAACATCTTAAAGACGTCGCGTGCACATACTGTAACGTTATGTGTGCATGGAGTCTTTTTGTTGGCGGAAAGGAGGGGTGATCCAGCTCGACTGTGGTGGAGCCCGGCATGCACAGATTAAGCACTCTAAATGTGCAGGAGGTACAAGGACAAAGAAGGAGGATCCAGCTTCCGGAATATAATAAAATGTTCAAGCTTTATTTCAAAGGTCAATATAAAATATTATCATCAAAAGTGGATAGGGTCAGGGAGCCCAGGTAAAATTTGAAGATTTTATAATATTCCGGAAGCTGGATCCTCCTTCTTAGTCTTTTTGTTGGGTATTCAGTGCAGAAACTGAGCAGAACTGAGCAGAACATCCAAAGTGTTGAGGACAAATTGGTGAATTTGCTCCAAAGCCACCTAAAAAAACTCAGTGTGCACATACTCTTACTCGCTGTACTATGCTTTTTCCCTAACTCCAGTTCACTTCTATGGGAGTTGCATGCACAGTGTCTGCTTTCTGTAGCCCCGAACTTGAGAGATTGATATTCCCAATTTAGCCTTTCATTCAGCATTCATTCCCCTTTAATGTATAATGTAAACATTTTTTTTACCAGATCACGGTGAAGAAATTGTTTGGACTCTAAATAATTCATTCCTGCACAGACATCACTGCACATGGACAAGAGGTCTCCTGCTCCTACAATTTGACGAGCCTCTTTCAGATATGATAGCAGGCAGCCATGACAAAGATACTCGGTAATTATAAAAATTGGACGTTGTTTCGTGCAGACTCCATATAACTGAACCAGATTTTCATGTGATAGTTTCCTATGAGGCAAACACATAACCTTTAAGATAATATTCTATCTAGTAATCCTATTCACAATTTATATGAGAATGTAAGAGTCAGAGCAACAACTCGAGAAAACATGGTGGTCCCATATGAATACTGAGACATGGAGGTTGGTTATCACCGAACTCTTTTCCGTGCTGTACGGATCCAAACTCAAAGCACTGAAATATGCCTTTGAAGCAGTCAACTTTGTATCAGGAGTAGAGATGAGCTGACCCAACAGTAAAGTTCGGTTTTGGTTGGGTATGATCAGTGCTCAATCCAGTACTTACCCACTGTCCTTCCCCCGGAAGTGTTCTGTTTATTGCTGACTGTATGTGGATGGAGAGCCGAACTGCTCAATCAGTGACTTACAGTGAGGTTCAAGTCAACTCCTGGTCCAGAACTGAACTTTATTAGTGATGGCAAAAAATAGACAATCTTTATTAATACAAAATATATGCAGTTAGAAAAATACACAAGAATAAAATAGTGCTATAGGGGAAAACACCCAGAGACGTATGGGACAAAAAAGCACTCTCATGTATCTATCAAAACATATGGGTATATACAAAACAGGCCTCAGTAAAAGATTATAAAATACAATCATGTAGTAGGCCAAAAAATTCAATGCTTACCCATTATGGAGAGAGCGTCGCAAGTGCGTCCCACAGGTCACAGAACCCTTCCTACCAACGCGCGTTTCGCGTCATATGTCTCAGCTTCCTCAGGGCGGGTTTGACTAGTGATCCCAAAAATAGGTCTTAAGTAGGACCCAAAGCAATACCATTGGATGAAATGTAGTTGCGACGCATGCGCATCGCACATAAGATGATTACTTCCGACCCGCGCTACGCATAAAGGAGGCGCCGGAAATCCATGTTACCAAGGACGCAAGTGCGTTGCCAGCCTCATCGCACATGCGCCGGGCGGATCGAGAGACACCTTCCGGATATGACACAATAGTGGCGTGTGCACAGCGCACGTGACATGACCACTTCCGCTCCGTCCGGCAGTGTATAGATGAAGGAGGCATCGGAAATCCCGGTAACCAAGGACGCAAGTGCGTCACTAACTTCATCGCACATGCGCCGGGCGGGTCAGATGGACACGTCATCCATGCGAATGGCACGCGCACAGCGTGTCAATCCGAATGTAAGAATTATTAACTTTAAATATTCAAGAAGGGAGCGCAAAACATTAGTGCATCACCACTTATCCACCACATTAATGTAATAGAATAAAATCACATAGTACATAGGACCATATTCAAAATGATATAAAAATTACATCATCATAACAATCATGACAATGAGAGGGGTCAAATAGATAGCACATAACATCACGATTATATATCACAAAAAGTAGTTTAGTAGATCAGTCTCTTTTATGATCTTCCAGAGATTCAGATTATATTCATGATGATAATTATAGGTGTCTCTTAGATTCCTCATAGCTTATACAGCTCATCCACAGTTGAACCATATTACGGATCCTAAAGATTGGGATCAAAAGTATAGGTTTTAGACTAAAGACTAATTATAGCACCAATTAAAAAACAATATAAAAAAACGGCAAAGCCATAAAATACATGAAACCAAACATATAGTTCATGATAGGAGCAATATCAAAGAATAGAAGGACCCTCATAAGGACATTATAAGAAAGGTGCAAAATTTGCCGCTTCATTCAGGCCCAAAGGGGCAACCGTATTTAGCATAATGATCCATTTCATTTCTCTTTGTGCCAAAAGCTTCTTAACATCACCCCCTCTAATCCCAAGATGAACCACATCTATCCCTCTAGCCATAAACGTCTTAGGATTACAAGAATGAAATTGCTTAAAATGGCGAGGCATAGTTTTGAGCTCAATCATGTCGGTCGCCGTCCCCGCCGCAACAATATCATGAGAGGCAGCGACCGCACGGAAAACAGCCCATAGTTGGGCCACGTGAACCAAACATGAAACCTTGCTGTGGGGCAACATAATGGCTTTTAACCAGGAGATCCTTCAAATTTCTGCAGCGTCTCGCAGTCATCAAGGGCACTGCCGGTAGAAAAGATTTGATAGAGGGATCTGACTGAAGGACATGCCAGTATTTATTAAAAATTCGCCTCATATCATACCATTTCTCGTTGAATGTAGAGATAAACCGTACATTCATTGATTCGTCCTGCCGTGCCCTTTTTGAATGTCCACCTCCTCCCCGCAACATCTCACTCCGAGGGGCTACATTAGCCCTCTGATAGGCCCTTTTTATACATCGGCCACTGTATCCCCGAGCTCTGAATCTCATCCTCAAATCATCTGCCTGTTCACGGAAAGAGTCATCCTGAGAGCAAATCCGCCTGATTCTTAGGTATTGTCCAATTGGGATAGCTGAAATAGTAGAACTAGTGTGTGCCGAAGTGGCATGGAGCAATGAATTCACAGACGTCGGCTTCCTAAAGACATCCGTCTGCAAAGCCATTGCCCCATCAACAAAAATCTTAATATCTAAAAAATCTATTTCATTAACACTGTAACTAAAAGTCAATTTAATGTTAAATGTGTTGTCATTGAGTTGGTCCGTGAACTCCCCGAGCTGAGATGACGAGCCATGCCATATGATGAACAAGTCATCAATGTACCTCACCCACAACTGTGCTCTGGGAGCGGCCCATGCGCCTCCACCCTCAAACAAACCTCTCTCCCAATAACCGAGAAAGAGGTTTGCATAGGAAGGCGCACAGGCCGCGCCCATAGCAGTCCCCCGCCTCTGCAGATAAAAAATATCCTTAAAGACGAAGAGGTTGTGGGTGAGTACATATTCAAGGAGCTCAAGGACCAACTCGCAGACACGGCTATCCCAATTGCTGACACCCAAGAAAAAGCGGACAGCCCTCAAGCCATCATCATGATGAATGCAAGTATATAATGACTCAATATCAGCTACCACCAAGAGGGTTTCAGAGTCCACATGGATCCCGTCAATTCTTTTCAACACCTCAGTTGTGTCACGTACATAGGATGGAAGGGTCTCGACTAAAGGTCTTAAATAGTGCTCAATAAATTGGCAAATCGGACTACATAACCCCTCCATCCCAGACACAATTGGTCTTCCAGGTGGATTGACGGGATCCTTGTGGACCTTCGGCAATAAATAAAATGTAGGGATCTTAGGATACTTAGTAAATAGTCCATCAAAAACCCTCTTGGTAATAACCCCCTGCTCATAGGCATCATTGAGGATGAGGTAGAGCTCGGCTGAAAATGAGACCAAAGGAGAGGAATCCAATTTTATATATGTTAATTTATCACGCAGCTGTCTATGGGCCTCCCTCTCATACATATCAATAGGCCATATCACGACGTTACCCCCCTTGTCTGCTGCCTTAAACACAACATCCTTCATATTCTGTAGCTCATTCAGAGCTTTCCGCTGGATCACTGTAAGATTATCGCGTGAACGGCACGTGGAGATACCACGCAGCTCATCAGTGACAAGCCTAGTGAAAACCTCCACGGCCGGGCATAGTGACAAGGGGGGGAACGTCGTAGATCTAGGCATTATACTAGGAGGGAACCCAGCTGGCAGCTGAGTAGATTGTTCTTCCAAAAGATCTTCAAGATCCTGGAGTGCCCTCTGTTCAGTCTCATTCACAGCCGAGGGTACAGATGTTTTAGCATGTAGTTTCTTAAGGATGAGCTTTCGTGAAAAGAGACATCCTTCAACGCTGCAAAATAATTGAAAGCATTACTGGGGGAGAAGGTCAGGCCTTTGCTTAAAACCTCAATCTGGGCAGTGGAGAGCCGATGTTTAGAAAGGTTAATTACCTGTAACTCCCCTCCAGTTTTATTTTTGGACATATTTTGATTTTTATTTTTAGATGGTCGTAATCTATTGTTCCAATTCATCCTCCCAGATTCTTGATGGCCCCTCATAGGCGTGGGACCAGATCCACTCGCTTGAGTGTCCTCCCCAGAAGTGCATGACGTCATGGATCCCGACCTTGAACGATTAAATCCCGGTCTACGATAGGGGTCTGATCTCTCCTTATTATTCCTCCACCTATACATTTTATTTCCTTGTTTGTCATCCAAATCTCTTTGTAGCTTTTGAACTTTCCTCCCCTGTATTTCTTTAACAAGAGTTTCAATCTCGGCATCCAAATCATCATTACATTTTTTACGAGCAGCCACAGTTAAATTCTTCTCCATATTATCATAGAGCTCAGTGATTTCCACCTCCAAATTTTTTAATGATTCTCTATCAAGATCAATTAAAAGCCCAAGGAATTGTTTAGAACAATTAGTCGCCTAAGAATCAGGCGGATTTGCTCTCAGGATGACTCTTTCCGTGAACAGGCAGATGATTTGAGGATGAGATTCAGAGCTCGGGGATACAGTGGCCGATGTATAAAAAGGGCCTATCAGAGGGCTAATGTAGCCCCTCGGAGTGAGATGTTGCGGGGAGGAGGTGGACATTCAAAAAGGGCACGGCAGGACGGATCAATGAATGTACGGTTTATCTCTACATTCAACGAGAAATGGTATGATATGAGGCGAATTTTTAATAAATACTGGCATGTCCTTCAGTCAGATCCCTCTATCAAATCTTTTCTACCGGCAGTGCCCTTGATGACTGCGAGACGCTGCAGAAATTTGAAGGATCTCCTGGTTAAAAGCCATTATGTTGCCCCACAGCAAGGTTTCATGTTTGGTTCACGTGGCCCAACTATGGGCTGTTTTCCGTGCGGTCGCTGCCTCTCATGCCCCAATATTTCTCGATGCTCGGATTTTATGACTAGTGATGGTATGAAGACCTTCTCTATCCGAGAACATATCTCATGTGACACAAGTAATGTAATCTACTATGCCACATGTGGTTGTAATAAGATCTATATCGGCCTGACATCTAGAGAACTGAGAGTCAGAATCCGAGAGCATGTGAGGGATATTGTTGGGACGGCGACCGACATGACTAAACTCAAAACTATCCCTCGCCATTTTAAGCAATTTCATTCTTGTAATCCTAAGACGTTTATGGCTAGAGGGATAGATGTGGTTCATCTTGGGATTAGAGGGGGTAATGTTAAGAAGCTTTTGGCACAAAGAGAAATGAAATGGATCATTATGCTAAATACGGTTGCCCCTTTGGGCCTGAATGAAGCGGCAAATTTTGCACCTTTCTTATAATGTCCTTATGAGGGTCCTTCTATTCTTTGATATTGCTCCTATCATGAACTATATGTTTGGTTTCATGTATTTTATGGCTTTGCCGTTTTTTTATATTGTTTTTTAATTGGTGCTATAATTAGTCTTTAGTCTAAAACCTATACTTTTGATCCCAATCTTTAGGATCCGTAATATGGTTCAACTGTGGATGAGCTGTATAAGCTATGAGGAATCTAAGAGACACCTATAATTATCATCATGAATATAATCTGAATCTCTGGAAGATCATAAAAGAGACTGATCTACTAAACTACTTTTTGTGATATATAATCGTGATGTTATGTGCTATCTATTTGACCCCTCTCATTGTCATGATTGTTATGATGATGTAATTTTTATATCATTTTGAATATGGTCCTATGTACTATGTGATTTTATTCTATTACATTAATGTGGTTGATAAGTGGTGTTGCACTAATGTTTTGCGCTCCCTTCTTGAATATTTAAAGTTAATAATTCTTACATTCGGATTGACACGCTGTGCGCGTGCCCTTCGCATGGATGACGTGTCCATCTGACCAGCCCGGCGCATGTGCGATGAAGTTAGTGACGCACTTGCGTCCTTGGTTACCGGGATTTCCGATGCCTCCTTCATCTATACACTGCCGGACGGAGCGGAAGTGGTTATGTCACGTGCGCTGTGCATGCGCCGCTATTGTGTCTCTCGATCCACCCGGCGCATGTGCGATGAGGCTGGCAACGCACTTGCGTCCTTGGTAACATGGATTTCCGGCGCCTCCTTTATGCGTAGCACGGATCGGAAGTAATCATCTTATGTGCGATGCGCATGCGTCGCAATTACATGTCATCCAATGGTATTGCTTTGGGTCCTACTTAAGACCTATTTTTGGGATCACTAGTCAAGCCCGCCCTGAGGAAGCTGAGACATATGACGCAAAACGCGCGTTGGTAGGAAGGGTTCTGTGACCTGTGGGACGCATTAGCGACGCACTTGCGACGCACTTGCGACACTCTTTCCATAATGGGTAAGCATTGAATTTTTTGGCCTACTACATGATTTTTTTTTATAATCTTTTACTGAGGCCTGTTTTGTATATACCCATATGTTTTGATAGATACATGAGAGTGCTTTTTTGTTCCATACGTCTCTGGGTGTTTTCCCCTATAGCACTATTTTATTCTTGTGTATTTTTCTAACTGCATATATTTTGTATTAATAAAGATTGTCTATTTTTTGCCTATAAAAACTCCTGGTCTTTCTGATTATTATGCTTCTATGGAGTGGTGTGTCTGAGACATAGTCTAAAAATAATTGAGATGTGTGTTTTGTTCAAATTACTAATATCTTTATTAGTGATGGGTGGACCTGGACTGTATAAGTCCAGATCCGCGTGGTTTAAAAGGTGCCTGGGTTGCGGATCCGGGCCTGGGATTCCGAGTGTTTGATCCGAATGCGGCACTTGAGAATTTAAAAAAAAAAATAAAGGAAAAGTAAAAAGATTAAGAATGAAGCGAGCACTTGATACTTACCAAAGCTCCGTCGCGGCTGTAAACTGCTCCCATGTGGCTGTATGCTGCTCCTGTGGCCTCCCTTTGCAGCTCATCATTGCTCATACACAGGGCCGCCACTAGGAATTTCAGGGCCCCATACTGGCAACATTTTCGGGCCCCCTTGGGACTCCGCCCTGGTTTCACCCCCAGCTCCGTCCCCACCACTCCACCACGCAAACTTCCTACAGTCTCACTGCCACTTTTGCAAAAACATGTGTGTGTGTGTATATATATATATATATATATATATATATATACACAGTTATAGCCAAAAGTCTTAGCACCCTTGAAGTTCTTTCCCTCAGAAAATTACACAGACAGAAAGACTGCATACACAGACATAGACTGCATACACAGACACAGACTGCATACACAGACACAGACTGCATACACAGTCAGACAGACTGCATATGTGACGCCCTGGGCAAGCCAGGGGTCACAGGTCACAACCACACATGCACCCCACATTCCCTGCAGGTACACCAGCTAACCCAAAATCCTTGTTGCCTTCCTCCAGGGGCTGGTGTCCACACCAGGAGGTGGAGCCAGGCGGTTGGTGTCCGCTCACCAAGGAGTTCACAGCCCTGGAGGCAGGAAGAAGCAGGCAGTCAAGTTTAGGAAGTGAAGGAGTAACAGAGAAGTGGTAGTGGAGCTTAAGAGGAAAGCTGAAGAAAAGTGGAAAGCGAGAGTAGTAAAGCCTGAAGTTGGTCCGGGTGTGTGCCCCGGACTGTGACAGCAAGGTCAGCAGACGGCGGTGATAGTCTGCAGTGGGACTGTCTGGAGGTTGCTGGAAGGACCGCGGACGGGTAGTGACCCGGCGGTCTGGAGCAGTATACGAAGGACAGTCAGCACCAGGGCAGGGGCCTTTCGGATCTCGGCAAGGCTAGGAGTCGCCATAATTTGCCAAATCCGTCAGTGAAGGGGACGTCTGTCTCCTAACAACCAAGTCCCGATTGAAGGCAACAGTCCAACCGTAGCAGAGAGACACCGCCACCGCCAGGGCACCAGTTCCCCAGGGCCAGCGCCTGCGGGCAAGAGAGAGGCTCCTCCGGCCCAGATTGAAGCCGGGGAGCGGGTAACCGGTGGGGACCCATCACTACCAAAGAGACATTCCATAGGGGCAGGGAAGAGACTGTCACCGCTAACTGCAGGGAACCGCAGCACCGTGAACTGTCCGAGGGACCCGTCCAACCAGCCGTTTGTTTACCGAGAACTGTGTCGTGTTTACTGGCTGAGTGAGTACCTCCGTGCCGTGCGGCACAGCGCTGCCCCTGCGCCCCTGCACCTCCATAGGCCCCGTACCCGCCTGTCCGCCATTCCAATCCCATCACTGGGCCCCGGGAGCACCACAACCCCTACCCACGGAGGGGCACATCAACAACTGGCTGCTCCATACCATCACTCCCAGGCTCCCCATACAGAGCAGCGGTGGTGTTAACAAATCACCACAACCGTGGGTGGCGTCACGGACAATAAACTATCCCAAAACCCAATCCCCTTTTCACTCACGGGCGAGGAGCGCCGCTCGAGTCCCCGGGATCCGGCCCATCGCTCGAGCCACCGAGCAGCGGCAGCAGCAGCCGTGGTGCCAGCCGGACCCGAGCAGCAGTGGGAGAGCGCGGCGTCTCCTCCTCAGCCCGCGACAACTTGGCGTCACGAACAGGATCTTACCGCTCTGCCGTTGGGTAGAGGTGCGCCTTGTGACCGCCGGAGGTATCCGGCCGGAAAATTTCAGAAGCCGCCATCTTTGGCGCGAAAAGTTCCCGCTCGAGCGTCTTCTCGAGTAGTGGAGGCGCGAAGGCCAAAACCCCGCCCCGATAGAGGAGGGGCCGGAAAGAAGCTAAGGGGGACGCGATGGCGGCTGGCTGCATGTGAACGCAGCTATAAAAGCAGGGACGCCAGGACTCTGCAGTCACCCTGTTCCTGGAAGGAGTTGCCAGCAGAATGTGGATGCCGTCCCGAAGCACCGTAGCCCCCGCGCCGGGAACCGCGGCGTGGGTGGAGATCCGGACCGTGCAGCTCTACCTAAGGCTGCAGGTCAAGATGCAGCTCCTCATGGAGGAGTGGGAGACCGACATGGCGGACGTTATAGCCACCGTGCGGAGACGCGAGGAGGAGGCGGAGGAAGGGAGGGTGAGTGACCCACGCCCCTATGTCCCCGAGGGACCGGTCGCTGCGGCTGAGGGACCCGGTCCAAGCCCTCTCCCCCCGCTGCCTCCCTCGCCACCCGTCTCGGAGGCCGTGACCCCGCCACTAGGCCCGCTACCACCGCAACCGGTAGCGATACCCAGCCCGTCCGCCCCAGCGGACCGACCTGTAGCCGGAGCCCGTAGCAAGTCGGAGGTGCTGCCATGGAAGGCCCCGAAGTCTGCACCGGAGGCAGCCCCTGAGAAGTTCCCCGAGCCGGAGCTGATGACCCGTTCCAAGCCGAAGGCCCAGCTGCGGAAAGCCCCTGTGCCCATCCCCCACACCTCGGCTGAGGTAGCGCCGGGTTGTCGCTGCAAGGCCGCGCCCAAGGCCAAGACACCGCGGGACCTGCCCAGAGCCCTGACAGTGGGCAACGTCCAGGATGTCCCGCGGGGCCTGATCCGTGTGCCGGAGCTCGCAGCAGCACCGTATTGGGACAGGGAGCCGGTACCGCTGGGTCCGGAGATCGGCGAGAGGGAAAAGAAGAAAGCGGAACTGGTGGCCCGTGCAATCCGGGAGAAGGAGAACCTCCGCCAGGCGACATTCCGTGTCCGGGGACCGCTGTATGAAGGACAGGTGAGGCGGTTTGATGTCCGCCGGGGCTATGGGTTTATCTATGAACCGGGCCTGGAGGCCGAAGTATTTATAGCCCGGCGGGATGTGAATGCTCACCTGCCCGAGGAGCACCCCGGCCATAACCTGATGCCGGGTGACATCATACAGTATACCCGGCACTGTGGGGAGAGGGGGTGGTTGGCCCTGGATGCCAAACTGAGGGGCAGCCAGGAGAGTCGAGTGAGTTCTGCACCCCCTCCCTCGGATGAAGCGGAATACCCGGAATAATGGCAGCGGAGCACCGTTGCACCGTCCCCATTGGGACCACCACTGAGTGTGTTTGTTGAAAAGTTTAAAAATGATGAAAAATGAGTAAAATGAAACCGAAGCTTCACCTGATTTACCGTGATTTGGAAACCGGCCGTGCCAGCACCGTTGTCCCCGTGGGGACTGTTTGAAAGTTTGCATGGAGAACTTTCCATGGACAAGCCCGTGAAGTTGCAGGGCAACCACAAACGTTAGTGGCTTGTAAATAAGTTATGTTACCGGTACCGTTTCCGCAGTTGCCGCCTCCGGAGAGGCAGGTTGGAGGGAGGGCCCGCAGCAGAGCAGGCTGGGGCCCAGCCACCACAGGAACCGGTGGCTACCCTCTGGAGGGGAAGGACAGATCCTGCTCGGGTAACTTGTGCTGGACTTGGGTCAAGGGGTGCTGCCTGGGTTTTAGGGTCAGCATCAGGGCCAGGTTGCTTGGGTGGGAGAGAGCGGAAACCGTAACCGTTAACCGTTTAAAACCGTAACGTTTAAGAAATTAACCTCCCGATGTGGGATGATGCCATGAATTGTAAATATGTTACCGTTTTTTCTATTTTTCAGAAAAACAAAAAGGAAAATAAAACCGGTGTTGGACGGGCAGCCCGAGGACGGTCTGCGTTTTGCTAAGGGGGAATGTGACGCCCTGGGCAAGCCAGGGGTCACAAGTTACAACAACACATGCACCCTACATTCCCTGCAGGCAGGTACCCCAGCTAACCCAAAATCCTTGTTGCCTTCCTCCAGGGGCTGGTGTCCACACCAGGGGGTGGAGCCAGGCGGTTGGTGTCCGCTCACCAAGGAGTTCACAGCCCTGGAGGCAGGAAGAAGCAGGCAGTCAAGTTTAGGAAGTGAAGGAGTAACAGAGAAGTGGTAGTGGAGCTTAAGAGGAAAGCTGAAGAAAAGTGGAAAGCGAGAGTAGTAAAGCCTGAAGTTGGTCCGGGTGTGTGCCCCGGACTGTGACAGCAAGGTCAGCAGACAGCGGTGATAGTCTGCAGTGGGACTGTCTGGAGGTTGCTGGAAGGACCGCGGACGGGTAGTGACCCGGCGGTCTGGAGCAGTATACGAAGGACAGTCAGCACCAGGGCAGGGGCCTTTCGGATCCCGGCAAGGCTAGGAGTCGCCATAATTTGCCAAATCCGTCAGTGAAGGGGACGTCTGTCTCCTAACAACCAAGTCCCGATTGAAGGCAACAGTCCAACCGTAGCAGAGAGACACCGCCACCGCCAGGGCACCAGTTCCCCAGGGCCAGCGCCTGCGGGCAAGAGAGAGGCTCCTCCGGCCCAGATTGAAGCCGGGGAGCGGGTAACCGGTGGGGACCCATCGCTACCAAAGAGACATTCCATAGGTGCAGGGAAGAGACCGTCACCGCTAACTGCAGGGAACCGCAGCACCGTGAACTGTCCGAGGGACCCGTCCAACCAGCCGTTTGTTTACCGAGAACTGTGTCGTGTTTACTGGCTGAGTGAGTACCTCCGTGCCGTGCGGCACAGCGCTGCCCCTGCGACCCTGCACCTCCACAGGCCCCGTACCCGCCTGTCCGCTATTCCAATCCCATCACTGGGCCCCGGGAGCACCACAACCCCTACCCACGGAGGGGCACATCAACAACTGGCTGCTCCATACCATCACTCCCGGGCTCCCCATACAGAGCAGCGGTGGTGTTAACAAATCACCACAACCGTGGGTGGCGTCACGGACAATAAACTATCCCAAAACCCAATCCCCTTTTCACTCACGGGCGAGGAGCGCCGCTCGAGTCCCCGGGATCCGGCCCATCGCTCGAGCCACCGAGCAGCGGCAGCAGCAGCCGCGGTGCCAGCCGAACCCGAGCAGCAGTGGGAGAGCGCGGCGTCCCCTCCTCAGCCCGCGACACATACACAGTCAGACAGACTGCATACACAGTCAGACAGACTGTATACACAGACAGACAGACTGTATACACAGACAGACAGACTGTATACACAGACAGACAGACTGCATACACAGACAGACTGCATACACAGACAGACTGCATACACAGACACAGACTGCATACACAGACAGACTGCATACAGAGACAGACTGTATACACAGACAGACAGACTACATACACAGACAGACTGCATACACAGACAGACTGTATACACAGACTTACAGACTGTATACACAGACTTACAGACTGTATACACAGACAGACAGACTGTATACACAGACAGACAGACAGACCGTATACACAGACAGACAGACTGCATACACAGACAGACAGACAGACTGCATACACAGACAGACAGACTGCATACACAGACAGACAGACTGTATATACAGACAGACAGACTGTATACACAGACAGACAGACTGCATACACAGACAGGCTACATACACAGACAGGCTGCATACACAGACAGACAGATTGTATACACAGACAGGCTGCATACACAGATAGGCTGCATACACAGATAGGCTGCATACACAGATAGGCTGCATACACAGATAGGCTGCATACACAGATAGGCTGCATACACAGACAGGCTGCATACACAGACAGGCTGCATACACAGACAGGCTGCATACACAGACAGACTGCATACACAGACAGACTGTATACACAGACAGACAGACTGCATACACAGACAGACTGCATACACAGACAGACTGCATACACAGACAGACTGTATACACAGACTTACAGACTGTATGCACAGACAGACAGACTGTATACACAGACAGACAGACTGCATACACAGACAGACTGTATACAGACAGACTGTATACAGACAGACAGACTGCATACACAGACAGACTGTATACACAGACAGACAGACTGCATACACAGACAGACTGCATACACAGACAGACTGTATACACAGACTTACAGACTGTATGCACAGACAGACAGACTGTATACACAGACAGACAGACTGCATACACAGACAGTATACAGACAGACAGACTGCATACACAGACAGACTGCATACACAGACAGACTGTATACACAGACAGGCTGCAGACACAGATAGGCTGCATACACAGACAAACAGACTGCATACACAGACAGACTGTATACAGACAGACAGACTGTATACAGACAGACTGTATACAGACATACAGACTGCATACACAGACAGACTGCATACACAGACAGACAGACTGCATACACAGACAGACAGGCTGCATACACAGACAGGCTGCATACACAGACAGGCTGCATACACAGACAGACAGATTGTATACACAGACAGGCTGCATACACAGATAGGCTGCATACACAGATAGGCTGCATACACAGACAGGCTGCATACACAGACAGGCTGCATACACAGACAGGCTGCATACACAGACAGGCTGCATACACAGACAGACTGTATACACAGACAGACAGACTGCATACACAGACAGACTGCATACACAGACAGGCTGCAGACACAGATAGGCTGCATACACAGACAAACAGACTGCATACACAGACAGACTGTATACAGACAGACAGACTGTATACAGACAGACTGTATACAGACATACAGACTGCATACACAGACAGACTGCATACACAGACAGACAGACTGCATACACAGACAGACTGAATACACAGACAGACTGCATACACAGACAGACAGACTGTATACACAGACAGAATGCATACACGGACAGACTGCATACACAGACAGACTGCATACACAGACAGACTGCATACACAGACAGACTGCATACACAGACAGGCTGCATCCACAGACAGGCTGCATACACAGACAGGCAGACTGTATACAGACAAACAGACTGCATACACAGACAGACTGCATACACAGACAGACTGCATACACAGACAGACTGCATACACAGACAGGCTGCATACACAGACAGGCTGCATACACAGACAGGCAGACTGTATACAGACAGACAGACTGCATACACAGACAGACAGACTGTATACAGACAGACAGACTGTATACAGACAGACAGACTGCATACACAGACAGACAGACTGCATACACAGACAGACAAACTGCATACACAGACAGACTGCATATGTGGCGCCCCTGAGGCTTCCGTCGCCACAGGAACATTGCACCCCATCCAGCGGTGTAATGTCCCATCCTGGGTAAGGAAAGGGGTGAACGCCGGTCCACAGGCAAATTTGCACTACACCATTGTTGGGTACACACAGGGACCAGGGACAGTGGCAGCAACCCTCCCATGCTGCATGCTGGGAGGGGCCGTAATACCCATCCCTGCTCCCATAGGGTGGTAGCTTAGCAACTGGGGGTTGGGAGGAGCCACCCAGGAGCAGAGTAGAAAGGAAGGTCAGAGTTTAGGTAGATGAAGTTGGAGAGAAGAGAGAGAAGGAAGGAGTGTGAGGAGAACCATCTTGGAGAAGTACTGGCCCATTTTGTTGTCCGATGGTGATCTAGCTACAGTATTGACCCCCAGACCAGCTATTACACCGAAGCGCTCTAAAACAATCAGGGACCTAATAGTGCGAAGTCACTACATACCATCTCCTCAAAAATATTTTCTTGGGGTTGATAGAGGCCCCAGATGGGGCTGTTATTCATGTGGGGATTGTAGTGCTTGTACGCAGGTGGAGAGAAGTTTTGAATTTTATGATTCCTCAAGAACAAAGACATATAAAATATTACACTTCATAAATTGTCGGTCCTCTGGCATTGTTTACTGGGCAGTTTGCCCTTGTGGCTTGATATACGTCGGTTTGACGTCAAGAGAATTTAGGACTAGGATTTTGGAGCACATTCGGGATATCAAGAGTGCTGCCAAGTTGAAGGAAGATGAAGATATTGACATGTTGAAGAATATCCCAAAACATTTCAGAGAAAAGCATAACTGTAACTGGAGATTGTTAAAATTTAGGGGAATCGATAAAGTTCATCTCGGAGTAAGAGGGGGTGATCTTAAAAATAACTTAGCCCAGAAGGAAATCCGCTGGATTACCATCCTAGATACTATCAAACCTAAAGGGCTTAATGATATGGTGAGCTTCAGGCCCTTTTTGAAATATAGGTAGTTCACGATTGTGTGGTTGTTTGGCCAATACTGTACTGCATACCTCATCCCGATTGTTTTAATCTCTGTTTTTAATTTGTTTTAAATTTTGTATCTTTATAGAATTTAATCACTGGTTCCCAACTTACAACAATCCGAATTTGCTGTTTTTTGGATCAAATCTGGAGGGCCTGGAGAGCGAATAATAGACTGAGATTCATAATAATGGAACATACTCATGTTGTGTCTGTTACGTATTAAGCACTGTCTAAAACACAGTAAGATCCTGTACATTAAGATACACTATGAGCGCTTGCCCTGCTATTTGCCCACACTTAAAATGGCATCTGGATCCTCTGTGCTCAGCGAGCGTGCGCGCGTTGTCCAGGTCACGGCCCCCTTCTGTTTCGTGCTCGGCGTCCAATGGTTGTCCGGTCCTGCGCGCATGCGCGGGATGGACTTCCTGGACGCCGGCCGCGTCAGAGAATGCGGAAGTGACTGGACGGCGCGCGCCATTACTGCTGTAAGCACATTAGGAATAAGGTATTTATGGAACCGGCTTTCACTGCCCCTGCACCTCCGGACGAAGCTCTGGCGAAACGCGTTGGGGTGCGGGGCAGTGCGACCTGAGACCTGGCACATCAACCCTAGGTGGCCTTTCCAGGGGTTAAACTCCCCATATTGTAACTATGAGCAGTTATTGTGACTAGACCGGAAGGCCTGGCATAAATGCTAATATTTCTGTGCAGGGATATATGATCCTTTCACCCTGCTGTTTTTCCAAGCCACATTGGCTAGCATTCATAATGAGCATGGTGTTTAGTATGAATTTGTACCATGGTTTTGCCCAATGAAGATTTACCTCTGAATAATGGGAAATGTGCAATATTTTTATAATAACTACACGTATATTGGAGTTAAGCGTTGTTTCATATATGTTATATTGCACATGGTGGGATATGTGCAATACGATTGAGGTGCAATAATATGAAATATGTCATTTGACTAATAGCACTATAAATAAGCACTTTAATCTTGGGTTACATATCCCTGGGTACCGCTATATGTACATATATATATTTATGTTGCTCTTGTGAATGCTGCAAATAAGATCACTATACGAATTGTTCTGATTATTGCCTGTTGCTTGGGTCGCACTGTCCTGTTTTTTCTGTTTACCCAAACGTACATTTTGTTTTTATGCTGCACCTTTTGCACTTTGTGTATCCAAAAAATATAAAAAACAACAAAAAAAACAAATTTAATAAAAGTGATATTGAATCCACTTGGAAGATATGTTTTGAATATTTCTTTGAGTATATATACTATGAGTTAATTGTAGGATTAAAGGAGTGTGAGGAGGTCTGCGGGAGGCAGAGGAGAAGGAGAGACAGTAGGAAAGAGCTCTAGTCAGTCAGGAGCAAGAAGAAGAAAGCGACGCTTCCTGGTGAAGACCCTGGGACCTAGTAGGTCCAGGTGACACCAAGCACGACAGCAGGGATTCCAGGGCCACAGACAGCTTTCAGGCTAGTGGCCCGTTCCACGAAGTAAACAGGTGGAGGGATCAGGCCGCACACAGGGGACGGTCCCTAGAAGCTGGAGGACACAAAGTCAGATCCAAAGGCAAAAACCGCGGCCCAGGGCAGCTGCACACCCCCAGGGCTACAGCCCACAGCAGAACCTCTAGAAAGGGGGTAGAATACCCACTAGGCGAGCCCCCGGCCCGGAGGCTGTAGTGGAGGCCAAGCCAGGTCCATCCATAAAAGGCGAGGCTGAGAAGACGACCGAGCAAGAGACACATTAGAGGGGTGTACCGGCTTTTGCCCCCAGATCTACCCAGGATCAGCGGAGGTCCCTGACAGTGGGTCTCAGCTGTCCAGATTCACCAGTGTGCACTTACCAGGAACAATGAGTAAACACCTTGAAATTGCACCCTCTGGAGTTGCCTAAGTTATTCCGCCGGCACTACATCGACACTTACAAGCACCAACTGTGTCCCCGGGGCACCGCTCCACCTGTGGGGAGCAGGACCATCCAAGCTGCCATTCCATCAGCCCCGGAGGCCCCATACAGCAGCAGCGGCTTAATAGCCGCAAACCACAGGTGGCGTCACGAATAATATAAACTTTAATCGCACCCCCACTGAAGTCATATTAATTGACTCCCACCAGGGTCACGGAGTCAGGCCCAGCCACCACTGACGACCCCCCGGACTAGTCCGGCCCGGCACCGGGTGTCCCATAGCCCTGGGGTTTGCGAGTCAACTTTGGCGCCACGAACAGGATAACGTGCCCGGCGCCCACCGGGTACTGTGCACCTTTAAAAAGACTGTGTGTTTGACTGTAAAATTGCCGCCATTGAAATCGCTGAGTGCGGGAAGAAGGGGGGCGTGCCTGGAGAAGGGCGCAAAAGTAAGCCCCGTCCCCTTGTCTAAAGAGAGAGCGCGAAGTGAAGCCCGCTATGCAGAGCGGAGGAGAGAGAAAAGGTGCCTAGTAGTGATGAGCGAGCATGCTTGTCACTACTCGGTACTCGCACGAGTATCACTGTACTCGGGCTGCTCGGCGGGGACCGAGTAATCTCGCGATACTCGTGCTTTACTCGTGGTCTTCATTTCTGCATGTTGGCGCTCTTTTGAGAGCCAGCCCTCATGCAGGGATTGGCTGGCAGACCACTGCAATGCCACAGCCCTGTTAGTTGTGGAATTGCAGTGATTGGCCGGCCTGCACAGCGTCACCGAGCCTTTATATAGGCCGGCGCGCTGTGCTCTGCTCACAGCTATTCTGACAGTGAGTGTAGGGAGAGTGTCGCTGATTCAGGGAAAGCTTTGCGGCCCTTTATAGCTTTTTCAGTTGCAGGGCTGCAAACAGTGTGACCAAAAGTCCTTCTCAGGACTATTCTAGTTGTATACAGGCAGGCAGGGTATAGCCAGGTCGGCGTACAGTAGCAGAGTCCTTCTCAGGACTATTGTTGCTATATACAGGCAGGGTATAGCCAGGTCTGAATACAGGCTAGTGACCAAAAGAGTCCTTGTCAGGACTATTGTAGCAGTATACAGGCAGGCAGGCAGGCAGGGTAGTGGTGACCGTATACCAGCCTTCATATCTGGGGCTGGTGTACACAGTGTAAAACAGTCCAGATAGTGTCTGACTTGTCTGTACTGTAATTGTCGCTCCCTAAAAAAACCTGTTAGGTTATTATTGCGTCCGTGCTTGGTTTTTAAAACCGCACGTGTGTGCCTGTTGGTGGCAGCGTACAGGTGCACTGGTGTGCGTTTTTACCAAACTATTATATAACGCACAAGTGTAGTGTATAATACACGTCAGTCAGCAGTGGCTGATAGTGTCAGAGTTCTTAATTTTTGCTCCTAAAACCTGTGTTAGGTTATTATTGCGTCCGTGCTTGGTTTTTAAAACCGCACGTGTGTGCCTGTTGGTGGCAGCGTACAGGTGCACTGGTGTGCGTTTTTACCAAACTATTATATAACGCACAAGTGTAGTGTATAATACACGTCAGTCAGCAGTGGCTGATAGTGTCAGAGTTCTTAATTTTTGCTCCTAAAACCTGTGTTAGGTTATTATTGCGTCCGTGCTTGGTTTTTAAAACCGCACGTGTGTGCCTGTTGGTGGCAGCGTACAGGTGCACTGGTGTGCGTTTTTACCAAACTATTATATAACGCACAAGTGTAGTGTATAATACACGTCAGTCAGCAGTGGCTGATAGTGTCAGAGTTCTTAATTTTTGCTCCTAAAACCTGTGTTAGGTTATTATTGCGTCCGTGCTTGGTTTTTAAAACCGCACGTGTGTGCCTGTTGGTGGCAGCGTACAGGTGCACTGGTGTGCGTTTTTACCAAACTATTATATAACGCACAAGTGTAGTGTATAATACACGTCAGTCAGCAGTGGCTGATAGTGTCAGAGTTCTTAATTTTTGCTCCTAAAACCTGTGTTAGGTTATTATTGCGTCCGTGCTTGGTTTTTAAAACCGCACGTGTGTGCCTGTTGGTGGCAGCGTACAGGTGCACTGGTGTGCGTTTTTACCAAACTATTATATAACGCACAAGTGTAGTGTATAATACACGTCAGTCAGCAGTGGCTGATAGTGTCAGAGTTCTTAATTTTTGCTCCTAAAACCTGTGTTAGGTTATTATTGCGTCCGTGCTTGGTTTTTAAAACCGCACGTGTGTGCCTGTTGGTGGCAGCGTACAGGTGCACTGGTGTGCGTTTTTACCAAACTATTATATAACGCACAAGTGTAGTGTATAATACACGTCAGTCAGCAGTGGCTGATAGTGTCAGAGTTCTTAATTTTTGCTCCTAAAACCTGTGTTAGGTTATTATTGCGTCCGTGCTTGGTTTTTAAAACCGCACGTGTGTGCCTGTTGGTGGCAGCGTACAGGTGCACTGGTGTGCGTTTTTACCAAACTATTATATAACGCACAAGTGTAGTGTATAATACACGTCAGTCAGCAGTGGCTGATAGTGTCAGAGTTCTTAATTTTTGCTCCTAAAACCTGTGTTAGGTTATTATTGCGTCCGTGCTTGGTTTTTAAAACCGCACGTGTGTGCCTGTTGGTGGCAGCGTACAGGTGCACTGGTGTGCGTTTTTACCAAACTATTATATAACGCACAAGTGTAGTGTATAATACACGTCAGTCAGCAGTGGCTGATAGTGTCAGAGTTCTTAATTTTTGCTCCTAAAACCTGTGTTAGGTTCTTAGTGCGTCCGTGCTTGCATTTAAAAACCGCACGTGTGTGCCTGTCGGTGGCAGCGTACAGGTGCACTTGTGTGCAATTTCCAGAAACTTTGATATAACGCACAAGTAGTGAATATACACGTCAGCAGTGCACAGCATTGCAAAATGCGCAAGGGCATTGGCAAGGAACAAGGAAGTGGACGTGATGGTGGTGCAGGCAGAGGCCGAGGTCGTGGGCAAGCTCTAATTTCGCCACAACAAAGGGCCACATCTAGTCGCTCGCACGTCCTGTCCCAAATTCTTGGGGACCGCAGCAGTACACCGCTCTTGAACCAAGACCAGTG
The DNA here is from genome assembly GCF_048569485.1 of Anomaloglossus baeobatrachus. Lineage (NCBI taxonomy): Eukaryota > Metazoa > Chordata > Amphibia > Anura > Aromobatidae > Anomaloglossus > Anomaloglossus baeobatrachus. The sequence continues at coordinate 161,855,130 of NC_134361.1, read as the reverse complement.
TCAACAGGTTGTTAGTTGGATAGCGGATAATGCTTCCAGTCAGATTGGCACCACCACAAACACTCTGTCTTCCACACGGTCAAGTGTCAGTAGCCGTGATACTGCACCGCACATTTCTGAACCTGATCCTCCTTCCTACCACCAGGCTGAGTACACGTCCTCCTCGGACATTAATGATCCCACACTTGGACACTCGGAAGAGCTGTTCACGTTTCCATTCACACATTCTGGCCTCTCGCCAGCTCATATTGAAGTGGGTCATGAGGAGATCGTCTGTACAGATGGCCAAATATTTGAGCAGCCACGTTCTCACGAAGTTGGCAACGTGTCTCAACAAGTGGTGGACGATGATGAGACACAATTGTCAGCAAGTCAGGAGGAGGAGCAGGGTGCGGAAGAGGAAGACGACGTGGTGGATGATCCAGTAACTGACCCAACCTGGCAGGAGGATATGCAGAGCGAGGACAGCAGTGCACAGGGGGAGGGAGGCGTAGCATCACAACAGGCAGTAAGAAGCAGGGTGGTGGCCCCAGGCAGAAGTCAGGCAACCGTTCCCCGGAACAACACGACGACACAAGGTGCCTGTACAAATGTTAGGTCTTCACGAGTCTGGCAGTTTTTTAAGTTGGATCCAGATGATTCAAAAAAGGCCATTTGCAACACCTGCCGTGCCAGCATCAGCAGGGGTACCAAAACTAGCAGCCTGACCACCACCAGCATGATCAGGCACATGTCAGCCAAGCACCCGACTTTGTGGGAAGTACAACAGAGTCGAGGAGCAGTGCTTGCTGATGTCACTGCTACGTCTTCGCTGGTTGTGCATGCGAGCCAATCCTCTCTCCATGCTGCCTGCGAACAAGCCTCCTCCAGTCCTGCACCTGCAGTTGCCTACGCAGAAAGAACACCATCATCAAGCACGTCCTTGTCCCAGCGCAGCGTTCAGTTATCCATTCAGCAAACCTTTGAACGCAGGCGCAAATACACTGCCAACACCCCACATGCCACAGTTCTAAATGCTAACATTTCGCGACTGCTTGCGCTGGAAATGTTGCCTTTTAGGCTGGTGGAGACAGAAGCATTCCGTGACCTGATGGCGGCAGCTGTCCCACGTTACTCGGTCCCCAGCCGCCACTATTTCTCCCGGTGTGCCGTCCCCGCGTTGCATAACCACGTGTCACAAAACATCACACGTGCCCTGAACAACGCTGTTTCACCCAAGGTCCACCTAACCACAGACACGTGGACAAGTGCTTGTGGGCAAGGCCGCTACATCTCGTTGACGGCACACTGGGTTAATATTGTGGAAGCTGGGACCCAGTCTGAGCGAGGGACGGAACACGTCCTTCCCACACCAAGGTTTGCAGGCCCTACCTCAGTCAGTGTTTCACCCACACTCTACAGCTCCGGAATGTCATGCTCTTCAGCCTCCTCCTCCTCCTGCGCATCCTCATCCACTGTGCCCTCCACACCAGTCACAAGCTGGAAGCACTGCAGCACTGCCTCGGCGAAGCGGCAACAGGCTGTGCTGAAGCTAATCTGCATAGGTGACAAACCCCACAATGCAGAAGAGCTGTGGACAGCTCTGAAACAGCAGGCAGATCACTGGCTCACACCTCTGAACCTAAAGCCAGGAAAGGTCGTTTGTGACAATGGCCGGAACCTGGTGGCGGCTTTGAGGCGAGGCCAGCTGACACATGTTCCATGCGTGGCCCATGTGCTCAACCTCGTGGTTCAGCGGTTTATAAAGTCATACCCAGAGCTGTCTGATCTGCTGGTAAAAGTTCGCCGCCTGTCTGCACATTTTCGAAAGTCACCTACTGCTTCAGCCGGCCTTGCCGGCTTTCAGCGCCGTTTGCATCTTCCGGCTCACAGACTGGTGTGTGATGTCCCCACGCGTTGGAATTCAACTCTGCACATGTTGGTCAGGATATGTGAGCAGAAGAGGGCAGTTGTTGAGTACCTGCATCACCTAAGCCGTCGGGAAATGGGTCAAACTCCACACATAACACCTGAGGAGTGGAGATGGATGTCAGACCTATGTACCATCCTCCAAAACTTTGAGGACTCCACCAAGATGGTGAGTGGTGATGACGCCATTATTAGCGTCACCATACCGCTACTCTGCCTTCTAAAACGGTCTCTGCTGAAAAACAAACATGATGCATTGCAGGCGGAGCGCGATGAGTTGCAGCAAGAAACAGTAGTGGGTGTGGGTGATAACACACAGCCCAGCCTCGTCTCATCACAACGTGCAGTGGAGGACTATGACGAGGAGGAGGATGAAGACATGGAGCAACTCTCCGGCCAAATTGAGGATATGACATGCACACCAGTCATATCCTCGATTCAGCGTGGCTGGCCAGAGGACAGGGTAGATGAGGAGGAGGAGGAGGAGGAGGAGGAGGAGGAGGACAGCATGTTCAGTCATCTTGTTGGTCAGGCTACTGAAGTCCTGGCTGTTAAGAGTCTGGCGCACATGGCTGACTTTATGGTAAGCTGCCTGTCTCGTGACCCTCGCGTTAAGAACATCTTGGCCGACAATCATTACTGGTTGGTAACACTGTTAGACCCACGCTACAAGGAGAACTTTTTGTCTCTTATTCCCGTGGAGGAGAGGTCAACCAAAATGCAGCAGTTTCGGAAGGCCATACTCACGGAAGTAGGCAAAGCATTCCCCTCACAAAACGCTAGCGGCATAGGTCAGGAATCAGTGGACAACCGAGGCGTACAGCCGAGAGAGGCACAAGTCCAATCCGCCAGAGGTAGGGGAACAGTCTTTAAGATGTGGGACAGTTTTCTCAGCCCCTCACGTACCACAGCCCCTGAGGTGCGGGGTAGTGCCACAAGAAATCCTAAGTTTGCCCAGATGCTGAAGGAGTACCTTGCAGATCGAACAACTGTACTCCGACATTCCTCTGTGCCTTACAATTATTGGGTATCCAAGCTGGACACGTGGCATGAATTGGCTCTCTACGCCTTGGAAGTCCTGGCCTGCCCTGCTGCTAGCGTTTTGTCAGAGCGTGTTTTTAGTGCCGCAGGTGGAATCATTACAGATAAACGCACCCGCCTGTCAACTGAAAATGCTGACAGGCTGACTCTGATAAAGATGAACAAGGGTTGGATTGGGCCAGACTTCACCACACCACCAGCAAATGAGAGCGGAATTTAAAGTTTGCCATGTACCTCCACTCACCCATGGGTACACTTCTCGACTTTGGATAATCGCTGGACTGCTCCTCCTTCTCCTCATGCGCCATCATGATGACCGTTACAATAGTTAGGTCTTTGTTTCAGGTATACCCCCAGTGGTAAATTTTTTCGCCCATTCTTTGCAGAATGGACATTACAACGACAGGAGACCCGCTCCTTTGCAATGGGAACAATGTTTTGAGGCCCTCATGCACGTCTCTACCCAGGGACAATGTGGAGCCTCCCAATTTTTGGCTGCCCTGCCTAAGGGCTATACTGAAATACACCCACTTCCTTAAAATGGACACTTAATGTTTTGAGGCCATCATGCACGTCTCTACCCAGGGACAATGTGGAGCCTCCCAATTTTTGGCTGCCCTGCCTAAGGGCTATACTGAAATACACCCACTTCCTTAAAATGGACACTTAATGTTTTGAGGCCCTCATGCACGTCTCTACCCAGGGACAATGTGGAGCCTCCCAATTTTTGGCTGCCCTGCCTAAGGGCTATACTGAAATACACCCACTTCCTTAAAATGGACACTTAATGTTTTGAGGCCATCATGCACGTCTCTACCCAGGGACAATGTGGAGCCTCCCAATTTTTGGCTGCCCTGCCTAAGGGCTATACTGAAATACACCCACTTCCTTAAAATGGACACTTAATGTTTTGAGGCCCTCATGCACGTCTCTACCCAGGGACAATGTGGAGCCTCCCAATTTTTGGCTGCCCTGCCTAAGGGCTATACTGAAATACACCCACTTCCTTAAAATGGACACTTAATGTTTTGAGGCCATCATGCACGTCTCTACCCAGGGACAATGTGGAGCCTCCCAATTTTTGGCTGCCCTGCCTAAGGGCTATACTGAAATACACCCACTTCCTTAAAATGGACACTTAATGTTTTGAGGCCCTCATGCACGTCTCTACCCAGGGACAATGTGGAGCCTCCCAATTTTTGGCTGCCCTGCCTAAGGGCTATACTGAAATACACCCACTTCCTTAAAATGGACACTTAATGTTTTGAGGCCCTCATGCACGTCTCTACCCAGGGACAATGTGGAGCCTCCCAATTTTTGGCTGCCCTGGCAAAGGGCTATACTGAAATAGACCCACTTCCTTACAATGGGCACTTCAGGTTTACAGGCCATAATGCACGGCTCTATCCAGGGACAATGGGGAGCCTCCCAATTTTTGGCTGCCCTGGCAAAGGGCTATACTGAAATAGACCCACTTCCTTAAAATGGACACTTAATGTTTTGAGGCCCTCATGCACGTCTCTACCCAGGGACAATGTGGAGCCTCCCAATTTTTGGCTGCCCTGGCAAAGGGCTATACTGAAATAGACCCACTTCCTTACAATGGGCACTTCAGGTTTACAGGCCATAATGCACGGCTCTATCCAGGGACAATGTGGAGCCTCCCAATTTTTGGCTGCCCTGCCTAAGGGCTATACTGAAATACACCCACTTCCTTAAAATGGACACTTAATGTTTTGAGGCCATCATGCACGTCTCTACCCAGGGACAACGTGGAGCCTCCCAATTTTTGGCTGCCCTGGCAAAGGGCTATACTGAAATAGACCCACTTCCTTACAATGGGCACTTCAGGTTTAAAGGCCATCATGCACGTCTCTATCCAGGGACAATGTGGAGCCTCCCAATTTTTGGCTGCCCTGCCTAAGGGCTATACTATAATACACCCACTTCCTGACAATGGACACTTAATGTTTTGAGGCCCTCATGCACGTCTGTATGCAGGGGCATTGGTGAACCTCACAATTTTGGACTGCCCTGGCAAAGGAAAATACTACAAAGACTCACTTCCTCAAAATGGGCACATTAGACTCAAGAGGCCTTCATGTACGTCTCTTCTCAGGGACATCGGAGTGCCACACAATGTTTTCACTTAAAATCTTTCATGTATTAATCTCAAAAAGTAACATACACCAGATCTATCTCACTATTGGGTATGTGCCCTTAACATTTCCGCCATGAAAAATCATTTTGGGGTCATTTTGGAAGGTTTTCTGGTGAGTCCGTAAAAATGGCGTAAAACGCGGACAAAATTGTTCACAGCTGTGACTTTTGAGTGATAAATGCTTCAAGGGGTCTTCCCCATGCTGTTGCCATGTCATTTGAGCACTCTTCTGAGACTTTTGTGCCATTTTTAGGGTTTCTCCATGCTGCCGGGAGGTCATTTCACAAAAATACTCGGGTCTCCCATAGGATAACATTGGGCTCGTTGCTCGGGCCGAGTACACGAGTATCTTGGGAGGCTCGGCCCGAGCTTCGAGCACCCGAGCTTTTTAGTACTCGCTCATCACTAGTGCCTAGAAAAGCTGGCCGACTGGCAGAGCAAGTCTAAATGCCAGACCAGCAGGCCAAAAAGATGTACTGGATGGTGAGCGGAGCGGTGCCGGCTGTGATGGGCTGGGTGCCAGTCTGGCGCCAAGCGCTGGTGCAGCCCCGGCCCCGCCTCCAAAAGGGGAAACGGTGCAGCCGAGTGGCGTGGTCGAGCACCCGAGCAGTCCAGCAGTGAACGGTCCCCAGGCAAGCAGCATGGCGGAGAAGCTGCAGCCAGACGCCCCGGCGACCCAGAGGCTGGAACCTGGACTAGAGTCCCTGAAGAGAGGAAGTCGAGCTCCTCACCCGGAGGTTGAGCGCCCTGCAGGCTGAAGTGGGACGGCGGGTGGAGGATGCAGAGCGGAGGGCGAGTGCCGAGCAGAACCAGGTGGCAGCAGAAGTCGTGGGCCACCGAGAACAGGCCGCGGTACTGGACCTGGGTAAGCCGCATGTTGCCCCTGCCTGCCCAAGCCCCTGGTGCTACGAAGTGACACCACTAAGCTCCCCCGCAGGCCTGCAGGAGACCCCCGCTGATAGCTCCACGGCCGGAGAGAGCGCAGCAACCTCCGGAAGCGAGGACGCCCTGAGCACCGCGGGCCCAGATAGCCTAGTGGGCCCCTTACCAAGCCCTCCTACCGACCTGCTAGATGCACGCTTACCCGGGGTGAACTGGGATGCCGCTCCAGTCCGCGACCTTGGACTGGTCCGTCCCCTGCACCCTGCCGCGACCCCGCTTGCAACTGAGGTCGTCTGCGCCCACCAGCTGGAGCAATTGCAATGGGAACGGAAGCTCCGGGAGGAGAAGCGGAGGGCCGTGGAGGCGTCCAACCTGGCCTCAAAAGCAAAAATCCGGCAGGCCCGCAAAGGATCTCAGGACCCAGTCAGAAGGGGCCAGATCACTGATTTCAGACAGGAAGGAGGCTGGGGCTTTATCCGAGAGCCCGGCCTGGGCAAAGACGTGTTTGTTGCCCGCCGCGATATTGAAGAACACCTGACCAGAGGCCACCCAGGACGAGACGTCAAGCCTGGCGACTTGGTGGAATACACCAGGCTGATGGGGAGCCGTGGCTGGTATGCCCTGAGTGTCCATATCTTGCGGGAGGAGGCAGCCCCAGAAGAGCCAGAGTGGCGCCGCACCATGCCAGCATGCAGTACCGCCTCAGCAAGCAGCCCCACTGCAGAGCAGACCCGGGCCGCAGCACTCTGCAGTAGGCCATCGACCAGCACACAGAAGACGCAGACCAGGATCTCCATGGCCTACCTGCTGCCCAGGGCCCTGCCGCAGCGGGATCCCAGCATCTGAATGTAACGAAAGTAAAGAAGAAGCTGAACTGTAAATAGACCCTGTCTGCCCCTCGTCATTTCTGAAGATTTTCCCTTTTGTGCTGCCCTTGTTCTTTTTGAAGATGTCACCTGAATGTTCTGCCCCTTTGTTCTTTTCGAAGATGTCACCCCCTTGTTTGTGTACCGGGCCACTAGACTGGAATGTGGTCCCCTGTTTATTATGTGTGATGTTTTAACCAGGCCACTGGACTTGGTGCCTGGTTCGTCTTTTCATGTAACCCCCACCCCCTAAGTTAAAGTTACAAAGACGTTTTGGGCCACTGGACTATGTGTGGTCAGAAGATCCCTACCTGTATATAGTTGCACCTGTTGTGCCCCCTACCAGAATTCTGGTGGGAAGATACCAAAGACTTTAAAGTTTTATTGTTTTATGTTATGCTATGTTCAAGAATATGCGCCTCCCATAAAGGGAAGAAAAGTTTTAAAGTTTCATGTGTACACAAAAATGTCTTTTGCAATTTCATTCCACATTTCTTGTTGTTTTTCAGCCTGATGACGTGCTGGGATTCGCTGTGGGGGAGTGTGGCGCCCCTGAGGCTGCCGTCGCCACAGGAACATTGCACCCCATCCAGCGGTGTGATGTCCCATCCTGGGTAAGGAAAGGGGTGAACGCCGGTCCACAGGCAAATTTGCACTACACCATTGTTAGGTACACACAGGGACCAGGGACAGTGGCAGCAACCCTCCCATGCTGCATGCTGGGAGGGGCCGTAAGACCCATCCCTGCTCCCATAGGGTGGTAGCTTAGCAACTGGGGGTTGGGAGGAGCCACCCGAGAGCAGAGTAAAAAGGAAGGTCAGAGTTTAGGCAGATGAAGTTGGAGAGAAGAGAGAGAAGGAAAGAGTGTGAGGAGGTCTGCGGGAGGCAGAGGAGAAGGAGAGACAGTAGGAAAGAGCTCTAGTCAGTCAGGAGCAAGAAGAAGAAAGCGACGCTTCCTGGTGAAGACCCTGGGACCCAGTAGGTCCAGGTGACACCAAGCACGAAAGAAGGGATTCCAGGGCCACAGACAGTTTTCAGGCTAGTGGACCGTTCCACGAAGTAAACAGGTGGAGGGATCAGGCCGCACACAGGGGACGGTCCCTAGAAGCTGGAGGACACAAAGTCAGATCCAAAGGCAAAAACCGCGGCCAGGGCAGCTGCACGTGCCCAGGGCTACAGCCCACAGCAGAACCTCTAGAAAGGGGGTAGAATACCCACTAGGCGAGCCCCCGGCCCGGAGGCTGTAGTGGAGGCCAAGCCAGGTCCATCCATAAAAGGCGAGGCTGAGAAGACGACCGAGCAAGAGACACATTAGAGGGATGTACCGGCTTTTGCCCCCAGTACTACCCAGGATTGGCGGAGGTCCCTGACAGTGGGTCTCAGCTGTCCAGAGGCACCAGTGTGCACCTACCAGGAACTGTGAGTAAACACCTTGAAATTGCACCCTCTGGAGTTGCCTCAGTTATTCCGCCGGCACTACATCGACACTTACAAGCACCAACTGTGTCCCCGGAGCACTGCTCCACCTGTGGGGAGCAGGACCATCCAAGCTGCCATTCCATCAGCCCCAGAGGCCCCATACAGCAGCAGCGGCTTAATAGCCGCAAACCACAGGTGGCGTCACGAACAATATAAACTTTAATCGCACCCCCACTGAAGTCATATTAATTGACTCCCGCCAGGGTCACAGAGTCGGGCCCAGCCACCACTGTTGACCCCCCGGACTAGTCCGGCCCGGCACCGGGTGTCCCATAGCCCTGGGGTGGGCGAATCACATGCACAGACAGACAGACTGCATACACAGACAGACAGACTGCATACACAGACAGACAGACTGCATACACAGACAGACAGACTGCATACACAGACAGACAGACTGCATACACAGACTGCATACACAGACAGGCTGCATACACAGACAGGCTGCATACACAGACAGACTGCATACGCAGACAGACAGACTGCATACACAGACAGACTGACTGCATACAGACAGACAGACAGACAGCGTACACAGACAGACTGTATACACAGTATACATAGACAGGCAGACAGTATACACAGATAGTATACATCGACAGACAGTATACACAGATAGTATACATAGACAGACAGCTACATATTGCACACTATACAGGACACACATATCTTATACATAACACATACAGGCAGCACAGAACACATACAGGCAGCACAGAACACATACAGGCAGCACAGAACACATCAGACAGCACATAACACATACAGGCAACACATGATTCACATTATACTCACCTGCCCGTGATGCATTTCAGCGCCCTCCCACGCATCTGAGCTGAGGCAACCGTTGGGGTCGGCAGGCCCCCCCAGCCTGAGATCAGCTGAACCTGGCTGGGTTCACCCCCCCCCCAGGCTGAGATCACAGCGTGCCCCCCCCCGGGCTGAGATGAGCGGGTGGGCCACCTCCCCCCCCGGTGTCAGATAAGCGGGCCCCCGGGCTGAGATGAGCGGGCGGGCCACCTCACCCTCACCCCCCCCTGTCTCAGATAAGCAGCCCCCCCCCCCGGGCTGAGATGAGTAGGCGAGCGGGCGGGTGGGCCACCTCACCCCCCCTCCCTGGTCTGAGATAAGCGGGCCCCCTCGGGTTGAGATGAGTGGGCGGGCCACCTCACCACCTCACACACCCCCCGGCGAATGTCTTCAACTGAGCTCACAGAGCTTACCTGTTCCCACTGGCTGCCGCGTCCTCACCACCTCTGCCGCTGTTACTTGCAGGAGTGTAATGAGGTCGCAGAGTGATGACCTCACCACACTGCTGCAAGGCTTAGCGATGACGCGCTCTGCTCCAATAACTCTGCCTCCACTCCACCACATGGCTAATTTGCATGCTCCGCCCCGTCGCATGCAAATTCGTCATGTAAGGAGGTGAAGCGACACCGCCGGGCCCCTCTGCTGCTACTGTGACTGGGGCCCGGTGAAGAAAAGGGGCCCGTCCTGCCGGTGGCTTAATAAAGATAAGTATTTACCCCGGGGCCTGGCCGGGCCCCCTCTCTTCACCGGGCCCCCTACACCAGGCACAGTAGTAATGCCCTGATGGCGGCCCTGCTCATACATATGCACAGCTTTCCCCACCGGCCGGCCTGGCCTCTGCAATTGGTTGCAGTCAGACTCGCCGCCAGCCTATGTGACAGCGTCTGCCTGGAACTAATCACAGGCTCTGTCTGAGGGTCAGAATCATGATTCATGAACCAGGAGGGCTCAGGATGAGCAGGCAGAAGAGGAGACATCGTGGGCACAGCTCATCCAGCGCCTGCTGCTTCATGATTCATGAACCAGGACTCCAGGAGGGCTCAGAATGAGCAGAGGAGGAGACATCATAGGTGCAGCTCATCCTGAGCCTGCTGCTTCATGAATCAGGAACCAGGCAGGCTCAGGATGAGCAGAAGAGGGGACATCACAGGCACAGCTCATCCTGGGCCTGCTGCTTCATGATTCATGAACAGGAGGGCTAAGGATGAGCAGGGGAGGAGACATCGTGGGTGCAGCTCATCCTGAGCTGCATTGTAAATACGCCCCAAATCATGTGACAAATTACGCCATACCTGGAAAGAGCCCGTACATTCTAGTACAGTGATTAGTATCTACCTTTTATTTTTAGTGCACGATCTCGATGCATGCAGCTCCGTAAGTGAATGCGTGACCTGGAAGCAGCTTTCTGCCATGACACAGAGCTTTTGTGAGTACACTGCTTGTGCTTCTATGCCTCCATCCTTTCCACCAACATTCTTAATCCCCACACTCTAGTTCCCAAAGACTTATATGAGTACCAGATTCTGGACCGGAACAGGATTTTTTAAAAAAAAATTAGCAGGGTCCCAGTTTTCTGCAAGTCCGCCCATCGCTAAGCTTTATCTAAAGTGTAGCGCCCCTGAGCCGCTCAAGGCACTACAAGGAACTGCATCCTCTTGGGGATGCAAGACCTACACCCTGGGAGCTGGAGTACAAGTACCGATACCACCAAAGCACAATCAAAATCCTAGTTCTCAACTCCACACCGGGCATAGAGGGTTAACCATGTAAGGGGATGGTCCATGGGAAGGAACGAATCCTAGGATTAGCCCGCCTGGTGGGAGGGGTCAGCAGTCAGTGTAGAGAAGTGTGGCACACAGAGAGGTGTGCAGAGGTGCCTGAGCTGGGTCTGTGCAACGGTGACCCTGGGGGCACGGGAGAGGGGTCACCAGGGTGGGTACGGACAGGTACCGCTGGGACCGGAGCACGCACGGGGCACAGGGCCCTAGATCAGGCGCCAGTTCTACACGGCTTGATAATATCCTGCACGGCGAGGACACCTTCATGGACTTCACCGAACCAAATAATCTGGGGGGCATCAGCAGTAAACTAGGATCGGGGTTCAAACAAATACCTCTCCACAGGGTCCGCACTGCCCGCCGTACGGAGAAAGAGACTGTTACCCCAAAAGGGACAGTCGGGCCCCAAACGGACAGAGCAACCTGGGTCACTACATTGGCACCGATACTCCATGGGACCTGAACCAGCAACCCCTGGGTCCGAGAGAGTAGAGACTGTTAAAGACAACCTGGTGTGGTCTTCGTTATTACCCTGTTACATCTCCCGGGCACAGCCCTACCTGCGGAGGGCCAAACACCATTGCTGCAATTGTGGCGCCCTGGACAAGCCAGGGGCCACAGGTAACAACACACACACACCCCCACCCCCAGCAGTTTCACAGCAGACATCCCCAGTGAAACTTGATTCCTTTCCTCGGGCTCAGACTGACACACCAGGTGGGCGGAGTCAGGAGATGGAGACGCCCACCCAGGAGTTAGCTGGCCTGAGGCAGGAAACAAGCGCAGTCAATGTCCTAGGAGAGGAAGAGAGAGGAGGTCTGCAGGGAGGCAGACGCAGACTGGGGCCTAGGATTGGAGCCTAGGGCCCTCGTGCAGCAGAGTCAGGCAGACGGTAGTGGCCGTCTGCAGGGAGCCGGGGAGACAGTTGGTGGAACCGTAGGTAGCCGGGGCTGGGCGGTGGCCCACCGGTACTGAATCGGGGAGCCAGCTGGAAACCGGAGCGCAGGAGGACTGTACGGAAGGTGCAGGAAAGGACTTACACCACCAAACTGGGTCAGGGGAGAAACAACAACCGCAGCCGTCTGTGGGACCCGTCCATCCAGCCGTGTGTTTTACTGAGAACTGTGTCATCATCATTACCGGCTGAGTGAGTACCACCGTGCCATGCGGCACAGCGCTGCCCCTGCGACCCTGCACCTCACCAGGCCCCGTAACCCGCCTGCTACCCATTCACCTACCTCACCGGGCCCCGGGACAACCAACCCCCTACCCACGGAGGGGAGAACTAACATCTAGCTGCTCCATACCATCACTCCCGGGATCCCCATCCAAAGCAGCGGTGGTGTTCCAACCTCACCACAACCGTGGGTGGCGTCACGGACAATCTCCCTTACTTAATCCCCTTTTACTGTGGAGCCTGGGATCACAGACCGGGTCACGCCACCGTGATACCCACAGAAGTGACCCCGTGGCCCGGATCTGAGTACCCCCTGATCCACGGGCGACACACAATCACCACCAGCTGTGGGAGTACCCACATTCAGCAGCGGCGGTTCTCCATCCTTAACCGCAACCCGCAGGTGGCTTTACATGAACATTAACTTTTATCACCCCTGTAAATACCCCCTATAACAAAAGAAGCCCCAGGGCACAGGACCGGGCAACGGCCACTAGAGTGACATTCCCAATTGCAACCGCCCGGGACAGAGTACCCCTTTCCCTGGGCGCGACAAATGTATGGCTGAAACCGCAGCACCTAAATTTCCATGGGTCCACTCATCTCTAATCAGGAGACCTGCAACCAGTCCCTGCATAGTGGGCCATACATGGACCATTTTTCACTGACTTTGCAACGAGGCTTTACAGGCAATGAATGCTCTCACTGACTCAGGCCATAGAACCACTCTGCAGAGTCTGATGTGTCACGTCCAGATAAACATGCTGTCTCAAGATTGGCATGTTCAATCAAAGAAGGTCATAATACTCCTACAAACGTCAATTAGTTTAGAATGTCTCTTCACTCCTGATTTGCCAGCAATTAACCACCAAGGAGATTCCCAGAGCCAATTCAATCTCTGCTTCTTGTCAATGGGCTCAAATGGCTACATCAGTCCTGGACAGGTCCCAACTGACTTCGATGTCATCTGATCACATGGTGACATTTCCCTGTCATGAAATGATTACGCAGCACATTGATCAAACAGAACTGTTGCCTGGCACAATGCTCTTACAAGGCAACAGTTAGGGTGTGTTCTCTCTGAGTTTTTTCTGCTGAGTTTTTCAAACAGAAACTGTTCAAAAACAACAAGGAGTTCATTAAAGAGTTAAGGGGGCTTTACACGCTACGATATCAGTAATGTTTTATCGTCGGGGTCACGTTGTTAGTGACGCACATCCGGCGTCATTAACGATATCGCAGCGTGTGCACATCTCTTTTTCAGGTGGAGTCCACCTGAAAAAGCTCCTTAAAAGCACCCCATGAAGTGAACATAATGCACAGCAATGTCAAAACAACATGACTGTGTACACGTTCCGTCCTATGTCATGTCTTCTTTTTCAAGTCAGTAATCCGTGGCTGTTTAACGGGAGACCACTGAACCATCTCCCTACTGACGGCATCCCCGGCACCACTTATTAGTAAGATCAGGACAATGTCATGCGCACTTCATCCTGAAATGATGATCCCATGCCGGGCCTACAAATCAAAGATGAGTCGGGGATTCTGGCAGATAGGTGGCAGATTGCAGGGCTCCGGTCTGGTTGAAGGACTTGGTCGCTGGATCAGGGTCCTGTGAATCAACCAGGAGCTGTTCTTCTGTATGGCTCTTGATTAGGGCTCATAGACAGGAGTCCCCAGGAGAGGACCCCTCTTATCTATTTATGTGCCCTAATAAGACTTTTAGATGGAGGTCCTTTTTTAAAAACAGATCTATTTCCAGTTTACGCTATTTTATTACACTACTTGATATAGTTCAGATAAAAGTTTTCCATGTTTTGACAGTGGAAGCTGATGATGGACTCTGAATTATGTCACCTCTTAAAACTGACAAATGCTTAACAAGGGAACAATGTTGTAAAAAATGTCACTTACATCATGCACTTTGCTTCATCAATGAACTCGTCCTCTGACATGGAGCCCTCTTTTACCATTTTGATGGCAACTTCATATTGTCCTTTCCATTTGCCATACTTTACAACCCCAAACTGTCCGTTCCCCAATTCTTTTAAGAAAGTTAGATCTTTGAGATCAATCTCCCATGAGCCTTGGAATGAAATAAAAAATGTAAAGCATTATATTTATGTTAAATTATGTCTGACTATTTAGTGAGCTAATGTAAAACTTTGTTACTGGTTGGCCATCAGTCTTATCAATATCAGTAATAATCTGTAGGAACTTTAATTGGTGAGGTTTTCCCTCCTCACTCTACAGGCACAGCCACTTTCATTCAGGTCAAATTGTTCTGCTTTCTGTCTGATCATTATATAGTCATTGCTTACTGTTGTTACTTTATTAAGATATGTCATGTGGCTATTTTTCCACACGTAACATTTAGGCTTTATTCAAAGTTTTGTATATTGTCTCTGTATTCTGTGACTATAGGTAGTGAAAAATGCAGAACCAATCTTTAAAAGGGCTGTCCACTACTTGTACAACCCTTTCTCATTTATGTTGTTGACCCCCGTGAAAATAAATAAGCCTATACTCCTCTCCGGTGCCGGCGTAGTTCCAGCAATGTCTGAAGCTGCAATTGTGACGCCCCTGATCCTATCAGGGTGTCACAGAGAACTGCACTCCTTTCTCTTATGGTGCAGAACTCACCCTCCATGGTTCTAGGATCCTACTTATTGGTATTGCTTCCATCAGCACTCAAATCTTAACCCCACCTCACACCACACCCTGTCAGGTACACCAGTGGGTGGTCTAGCTGGAAAAGGGCCACCCGCCTAGAGATCAGGCAGACTGGTGGGAGGGAGATAGTCAGAACAGTAGTAGCCCTCAGAGAGTGAGGAGCTGGGGGAGTTGTAGCTCCCTGGTTGGCTTTGGTTAGGTCACAGACGGTGGTCTGGTACCGGCGAAGTCGGAGACCCGGTCGCAGCGTATTAGAGCAGGGTGCCCAGACTTAGTTTTGGAGAACGGTTGGCACCAGAAAGTCTAGTAACTGGACCGGTACCGAGCACGGTGGGGTACAGGACCCTAGATCAGGGAGTAACTTCACGCAACCTGGTAATTCACCTGTGGAGGATAGTCTCTTTATGAACTTTCCCCAAGAGCTCAGAGATCGAAGACACCAACACAACGAGGGGAATAGGGCTTTCCAGCTTATGCGACCCACAGAGATCCCAAGTGTCACCCATCGAGAGTACAGCTCCCCTATTTAAACAGAGTGCGGGACCCTGACAGTTTCAGGCTGAAGCGTCACTCAGGAACATCTACATAATTGTGCATGGAGGAAGGCTCCGGACCACTAGGCAATACCAACTGGGACGGATCCCGGATGAGCTCCCCAGAGTGGCAGCGGCACCCAGAGACTTGGTTTACTACTGTGTCAGAGTCTGCTTAATGGTTGCACCCACACCTATTAGCCTGAGTGAGTACACTGCCCTCTCTGTGTCCTGCCTGCCCGCATAGCCTGCCCAACTCTCCCTGTACCTCCCTCTCCAGAGTCCCAGGGTACCCCATCTGGCTGCCCCACTCCATCTCCCCTTACCGCAAACCACGGGTGGCGTCACAAACTCTTATCCCTGTAAATATTTCCCCCTTTCATTTTTGAGTGGCCCCGAGCCTCTGGGTCCGGAGACCCTCAAGTCACCAGGATCCCGGATCCGAGCAGTCCGACTGCTGCAGGGGTGGCACACAATCCCGGGACCCAGGTCTGGTCCGCTTATCATAACAATCAGCGTCGGCTTTCTTCTCCCGATCTTTGGACGTTTGAACACCAAGTCAGCACAACGCTCACAACCTGCTCAAATGTCCAAAGGCAGATGCCATGTGCTGATTGTTTTGACACGCAAGCCCTGCAACCAATGTCATGTGGGCCCCAGGAACATTGCTTTAGAGATAGCTGGGACTGCTGCAGCACCAGACGTAAGTATAGGCCTATTTGTTTTTACAGTAGAGGACACTTTGAATGAGAAGAGATTGTCCAAGTAGTGTACTACCCCTTTAACCTATTTAGCTAGTTTTGTGCGTTTTATGTTAAACATGTGGGGAACAGAAAAAAAATCATAGGGTTTCATAACAAAATTAACAAGGGCTCCGTCCATACCCCAAACTGAGAGCAACCTGCTCACATGAAATGAGAACAAATTATTAAGAGAGACAAAGGCACGTGGAGAGCTCAGATCAAGAGCTATTCCCATATGATAGTGTGCTGCCTCTGAGGCTCTGGTCGCCACAGGGTACTGCACTCCAACCGGGGTGTAGTACTGATCATGGATCCAGGGGAGGTTGGTGCCGGTTCCACCATACACAAAAACATACATACAAGGGTTGCCCCCCCCCCCCCACTGGGGACTGGGCTAGGGTCGGGTACCAAAGGGGTCGCCTACAGTGTGGCGTTTACAGGACGTCATCACCACAGAGGCCCCAATCCACTAGCTTAGGATCTGGTGAGGGGAGGAGCGGCCACCAGGGATGAGTGAGGAGTCACACACAGCAACAGAGGGATCTCCAGCAGGAGAGATAGCGAGCGGACGTTATTCCCGGTAGCTCTAGTGGGACAAAGGATTTTCAACGGTCGCTGTGGGGATACCGTTTCAGTTTACCCGAGCCAGCGCAGTTCAGGGTGCAGCACCCTAGGGTGGTGCAATTCCAAGTTGCATCATCAGACTCTGCCGGACAGAGGGGTTTTATGCCTCTCTGACCACTACAAGTTTCCAGAGCCAAGCGGCACCTAGGATTGCGGGGGCCTAGATCACAATCAGACTCAAGGGAATGCACGCTACTGGCATAGGGAACGGTACTTTATCTAGTACGGAAGGGACTCTAAGTAGTTTCAAGTCAAAGGGACCCACACTACAAAGCACAGCAAGGAAGGGCCCACAGACTACTGCAGCGGTTCTGACCTTCCATGGATTCACGATCGGCTGGAGCCCATCACGAAGGTGACCGCTACTACTGGGCTGGCAACTGAAGTTGAGAAAGCCATGGATCCCCCCTTGGGGAGGAGGGGCAACATGACCAAGGGGGAGTTAGGGAGTGATGGGGTTAATAGGGACAGTTTGGTAGGCAGGCCTAATATGGCACTAAGGGGTGGTTTTAGCTTGGGAGGAAGAGGAGGAGTAGGGAAAGGGTTAGTCTGGGAGAGGAGGGGGTTACCTCCTTTTCTTCTTCCGGACGCCGAGAGATCAGCAGCACGAGGACCACCATGGCTGATCTGCAGGAACTCCAGCGCCTGATTGAAGCAGCTGTTGCAGCGCACGGGCCCCTGGCAGTGCAGACCCACATCAGGGCTGCCGGGGTTAACCCGTCGGCGCTTGCCCCTCGCTCCCCCAGCCGTGGTGTGCGCCAGTCGCGGCCCCCCCGCAGGTATTCCCCGGGTGCGGAGGGGGCGAGGAGGAGATGCCAGAGCCCCTCCAGGGACCCTCCGCAGTGGACCGAGCAGCAGCGGAGTCTGGCTGCTGCTCCCAGCAGCAGCGGGAGGAATCTGCGTTCCAGCCGCGGTGGTCGGGAGGTGGGAGTGGCCAGCGCGGGGCCTACTTCCGGTCCCAGCCTCCGGGCTGGATTTACGGTGACAGCAGCGGCTCCAGGTCGGGAGCATGCTCAGCGAGGGATGGAGGCCAGCAGTTCCCCCTGCAGTCGGCGGGGGGACCGGGGGGCTGCAGGCGGCGGTAGGTCCAGCGCCAGGGGGAGGTCTGTGGTGCCTGACCCTGGCGCGGCAGTGAGCAGGGGTGACGGCGTGAGCCATGCGGCGACCGCTCGATCACTCAGGACCGCTGTGCAGCCCCCGGATGTGGCGGTCTCCCGTGGGAGCATGAGGACCCGGTGGCAGGAGGCCTGCAGCGGCCCAGGAGGGCCAGAGGCGGCGACGGCTGGGATCCAGAGCCGGGCGTCTATCCGTCCGCGTCCAGAGTCCCCTGGCAGTCGGCGAGGGGGTGGGCGCGGGCGCAAGAGGTCGAGGCCTGGGGTGCCGGCGCGGGGGACAGGACGTACTCCTGTGCTGTCGCCCCGGGGCAAGAGACGGAGCGGGGACGGCTCTGCCCACGCGGCGGCCCGGTCTGGCGACCGTTGTGGGGGGGGTGCCGCCGCGGCGGCCCCCGGATGTCGGATGGAATTAGAGGTCAGCGGCGAGGATGAGGAGGTCGTGCTGTCAGATGAGTCGGATGGACGGCAGACGGAGGACAGCGAGGCGGCGGTATCGGGGGACGCTGAGCCGCGGTTGGGTGAGATGGCCGCGGAGGCGGCAGGGGCTGCGCTGGCGGGGTGTTTCGGGGGGCGGGAGGGCGGCTGTGGACACGGCAGCGCCCGGCGGAGCAGCAGTGTGGAGCCAGTTGTTGGGGCTGTTGCAGGGGTTGGCGGCGGTTGCCGGGGCTGCGGCGTGGGTGGGGTCGACAGGTCGGGGGGTGGCGCCGGTGGGAGGGGGGGACGGAGCGGGCGCGGCGGAAGGGGGGGTTGAAGGGGGGAGTGCGGCGGAGGGGGCAAAGGAAAAAGAAAAGGAGGATGAGGTGGTGCGCCTAGATGATAGGGCTAAAAGCGAAGTTTATGTTTGTTTTGAGGGCCCGCTGGGGGCTCATTTACAGAAGGAGGTGCGGGAAAAAATTTGGAAAGGGGAATATGTGGAGATTTTTTCTCTTCTTCCCCTGGAGAAATTTAATCTGGATAGGGTTAAGCCGAGCGACTCCAAAAAGGAGAAGGACGAGGAGGAAAGGCGTCGTTATAGGCTTATTCCTCGGACTTTTGCAAACTGGTTGCAAGCGTTTGCGATTTTGGCGAGCGTGGTTGGGGAAAAGGAGTCGTAGCATTGTTCGGCCTTGTTTGGTTACATGGATGCGATAGGGGAGGCTTATCGGGTTTATGGCGGGCTGGCGTGGCTGCGTTACGACGAGCAATTCCGGCAGCGGAAGGCGTTGAGGCCGGATATGCGATGGGACCATAAGGATATTTCCTTATGGATGCGACTGATGTCGGCACTGACTCAGCCCTTTCGGGGGGGTGCCGGGGGACCGGGGGCCGGGTCCCCGGCAAGTCAGAAAAAAGGTTTCTGTTGGCAATATAATGAGGGGCAGTGCAGGTTTGGAGCGTCATGCCGCTTTAAGCATGAATGCTCAGGTTGTGGGGGAGGACATAGCCTGTCCAAGTGTTTTAAATAGGGGAAAGGAAAAGCGGGTGACGGGGTTGGAAAAAGGGATGACGCCGGTGAAGGTAGAAGCGATGGTCCCCTTTTTAAATAGGTATCCGGACGGCGAGGCAGTGGCGTTGTTATGGTTTGGTTTTTCTGACGGTTTCCGTATCCCGTCGGCTGTTAGTCCATCGCCCCTGCCGTACCGTAATTTACGTTCTGCTCGGGATCATGCGGATGTGGTGGATGAAAAGCCGAGAAAGGAGGTGGTTTTGGGCAGAATGGGCGGTCCTTATGATGCCCCGCCATGTTCGAAGTTGGTGGTTTCGCCGTTGGGGGTTGTGCCGAAGAAAGAGCTGAACAAATTTCGGCTTATTCATCATTTGTCTTACCCAGAGGGGTTATCGGTGAATGATGGCATTGCACCGGAGTTATCGGCGGTATATTATGTGTCGTTCGACAAGGCGTTGGACCTGGTCAGGGCAGCGGGTCGGGGGGCGTTGATGGCAAAGGCAGATGTGGAAGCGGCGTTTCGGTTGTTACCGGTTCATCCAGATAGTCAGCATTTGTTAGGTTGCTGGTGGGATGGCAGTTATTATGTTGATCGCTGTTTGCCAATGGGTTGTTCAATTTCGTGTTCATATTTTGAGGCGTTTAGTTCGTTTGTAGAGTGGGTGGTTCGGGATGTGTCTGGGCTTACGTCCATTATTCACTATTTGGACGATTTTCTTTGTGTTGGGCCGGCGGGTTCAATGGTTTGTGCGGGGTTGTTATTTGCGTTGCAGAAAGTCGCGGGCAGATTCGGAATTCCCTTGGCTCCCGATAAGACGGAAGGCCCGGCGCCTGTGATGAATTTTTTTGGGGATTGAGATTGATTCTATTGCCATGGAATGTAGGTTGCCGGAGGAGAAGGTTTGTGATTTGAGGGCCGCGGTGGCAGGGGTGAAAGCGGCAAAGAAGGTGCGGCTTAAGGTGGTGCAGTCCTTGCTTGGGAAATTGAATTTTGCTTGCAGGATTATGCCGATGGGGAGAGTGCTTGCGAGACGTTTGGCAACGGCGACGGCAGGTGTGCGGTCGCCGACACATTTCGTGCGAATCACGAAGGCGATCAATGACGATCTTTTGGTGTGGGATCAATTTTTGCAGTGTTTCAATGGCCGGGCCCTGGTGATGGAGAAGGTGGCGTCTAACGGGGCGTTACAGCTGTTCACCGATGCGGCTGGGTCGGCATGGTTTGGGGCCGTATTTCGAGGTCACTGATGTGTGGGTCGGTGGCCACAGGCGTGGCGGGAGAGCGGTTTGGTCAGGAATTTGGCTCTGTTGGAGCTATTTCCTATCGTGGTAGCAGTGGAGCTGTGGGGGTCGCGTTTTGCCGGGAGGAAGGTATGCTTCCATTGTGATAACCAGGCAGTGGTGTTTGCTATTAACAACTTGTCTGCTAAGTCGGAGCCAGTGGTGGTGTTTTTGCGGCATTTAGTGTTGAGATGTCTGCAGCTGAATGTACGGGTGGTGGCGAAGCACGTTCCGGGAGTTGACAACGGGGTGGCTGACGCTTTGTCTCGTTTTCAGTTCAGCAGGTTTCGGGCGCTACTGCCTTGGGCGGACGAAGTCGGAGTGGAGTGTCCCGTGGATTTATGGAATCTGGTGAGGCGGTGATCTCAGAATTGATTCGGAATTCGGTGACTGAGGTGACTTGGTGCCGATATGCTAAGGTGTGGGCTGAATGGGAGGAGTTGTTGGGTCGGATGTTTGATAGGGTGAGCGTGGATTACTTGGTGGCATTACTGGCGTTGGTGAGTGTGGATTTCTCGGCCGGGCGATCGGCGTCGGCCGTGGCACATCGGGTGGCGGCGGTGGCGTTTTGGTTAAAAGTGAGAGGGGAACAAGATGTTTCGCAGGATTTTTGGGTTCGACGGGCCTTGCGGGGGTTTCGCCGCGGTGTGCGGGAGAGGGACAAGAGGCGTCCCGTATCGTTTGGTTTGTTGAGGCGGTTGGTGGGGGGCCTGAGTGGCATTTGTGAGTCGGTTTACGAGACTGTTTTGTTTACAACCGCTTTCGGTCTTGCTTTTTATGGGGCTTTCCGGATCGGTGAGTTGGTAAGCCCGTCCAGGGTGACAGGCGGCGGGTTGCTGCTTGAGGATGTGCGAGTGGGCGGTGATCAGGTGGAGTGCCGGATTAGTCGGTCAAAAACGGATCAGCTGGGCCTTGGTAGGTTGGTGGTGTTATACGCGGTCCCGGGGGAGGAGTTGTGCCCAGTACGTTTGGTGGAGAGATTCATGGCCGTAAGGGGGGGTTTACCGGGCCCGTTTTTGCGGCACGTGGATGGGTCTTTTTTATCAAGGTTCCAGTTTGTAGCGGTTCTGCGGCGAAGTTTGCGGAACGTGGGGGAGCGCCCGGAGGATTTCGGGTCGCATTCCTTTCGGATAGGGGTAGCTACGGAGGCCGCTCGTTGGGGGCTTGGAGATGAGGTGGTAAAGCGTATTGGTAGATGGGAATCTTCTTGTTTTCGGCGGTACGTGAGGCCGCAGCTGTTGTAGCATTATGGTAACTTTGGTCTAGGTACAGGTGGTCTGGCGGTTTGGAAGTGGTTTATATATATATATATATATATATATATATATATATATATATATATATATAAAAAAAAAAGAGGGGGTAATGTACAAGTGTTAGAGGACGGAGGTAGAATGGGTTTTCTGAGAGGCGTTGATGGTGGTGATGTTATTGGTTTTAATTTCTGTTGTTTTCGTTTTGTCTTTCTTTGTTGTAGGGATGTGCCTACTCTGTATTCTGGGGCATTCCTTCGTGTTCTGGGGTGCTCGGCGGGCGGCGGTTCGCCCGAATGGTCGGCAGCTAGGTCTGGATCGTGGGCAGGCGACTGTTCGGTGGATCGGTGTTCGGGGCATGGAGTGGGGCAGGGTGGTCCCAGAATTTGGTCGTTATTGTAAGGCTGACTGGCCTCCGGATGTGCTGGTATTACACGTGGGAGGTAATGATCTGGGAGTCCGGGCGTCGCGGGATCTGATCCGGGATATAAAGATCGACTTGCTGCGGTTGTGGAAGAAGTACCCGGGTTTGATTGTCGTGTGGTCAGACATAGTGACCAGGTTGTTGTGGAGGGGGGCTCGGTCGGTGGAAAAGGTCAATAAGGCCAGGGCCCAGGTGAATCGGGTGGTTGCCAGGTTTGTGACCAGGAACGGTGGGATTGTGGTGAGGCACAGGGAGTTGGAGCCGGCAGATTGGCGGTTTCGGAGGGGTGACGGAGTGCACCTCAACAACATTGGAGTGGATTTATGGGCATTGGGCCTGCAGGATGGTGTTGAGCGAGCTTTTGGTGTGTGGCGGGTCCAGGCCACGTAAGGTGTCACGCGGTCTGTCCTGTGGCGGGGGGGTAGGTCTGGTCCAGAGGTTGGAAGTGACTGGTAACTGGACCGGGAGTCATTGTCTGGGTATGGTGGCTCTCGGTTCTGGGATGTGGCAGGCACGGGGTTCTGCCAAAGTGTGGGGGTGTCAATCCGTGGGTGATTGGCACCTCGTCTCTGGGTCGGTGTGTTGCGGCCAGGGACAAGGGGAGTAGTAGTTATGGACTGGGCCTGCCCCCGGGAGGGTCATGTAAATGGCATTGTCTATTGTTATCTGTGTGTTGTTGTCCTGGGTCGCCCGTTGGACGGCGTCCCTAAGGTGCTTAGTTTGTGAACAATAGGCAATAAAGGCTGCTGTGGCCATTTTGAACCAAGTCGCATGCAGTCCGTGTGTTTATTTTTAGGATAAGGGTTTTGGTAATACAGACATCACGACCGGAGAATACTCCCTCAGCTGGTCAAGAAAGCCATGGATCCCCCCTTGGGGAGGAGGGGCGACATGACCAAGGGGGAGTTAGGGAGTGATGGGGTTAATAGGGACAGTTTGGTAGGCAGGCCTAATATGGCACTAAGGGGTGGTTTTAGTTTGGGAGGAAGAGGAGGAGTAGGGAAAGGGTTAGTCTGGGAGAGGAGGGGGTTTCCTCCTCTTCTTCTTCCGGACGCCGAGAGATCCCTGCCCACCCTCCCTTTTTGTGTTGTCATCTGGGGGACGTGGTTTGGGATGTTGGGATGCTATTTGTCACAGCGGCGGGGGGGGGTAGGTCTGGTCCAGAGGTTGGAAGTGACTGGTAACTGGACCGGGAGTCATTGTCTAGGTATGGTGGCTCTCGGTTCCGGGATGTGGCAGGCACGGGGTTCTGCCAAAGTGTGGGGGTGTCAATCCGTGGGTGATTGGCACCTCGCCTCTGGGTCGGTGTGTTGCGGCCAGGGACAAGGGGAGTAGTAGTTATGGACTGGGCCTGCCCCCGGGAGGGTCATGTAAATGGCATTGTCTATTGTTATCTGTGTGTTGTTGTCCTGGGTCGCCCGTTGGACGGCGTCCCTAAGGTGCTTAGTTTGTGAACAATAGGCAATAAAGGCTGCTGTGGCCATTTTGAACCAAGTCGCATGCAGTCCGTGTGTTTATTTTTAGGATAAGGGTTTTGGTAACACAGACATCACGACCGGAGAATACTCCCTCAGCTGGTCATGAGTAAAAGACACCTTGAACCTGCAAAGACTGTGGCAGCTTATCTTTATCAGCATCGCCGCCCAGCGCTTTGGCACCGACGGCCGCATCCTCTCCTGTCGTCATCCACCCGTGGCCCACTCCAACTGTGGGGAGCAACACCATCCCGGCTGCCATAACATCTGCCCTGGCGAGGAATTCTGCAGCGGCGGCTAATCCCTGGCCGCATACCACAGGTAGCGTCACAACAAACTTTCCCAATCACCCCACTTTCCCTTTATTTGCTGTACGCCACGGGGCAATGGAACAGGGCAAGGCCAGTCATGACATCGCCTGACCCGACCCTCAACGGCCCAGCGATGAGTAGGTTAACCAACTGCCCTGTGGGGCGCTACAATAGTCTGGGGAGAAGATTTTTATGAGATTAGAAGATGGATTTCCCATTTATTTTTTACAGGCAGCATCAGACTGGAGTACTATGATATCAGAAGATTAAAGGGACTCTGTCAGCACAGAATGACTGTTCAAACCAATTACAGACACTCGGTGCATCATGGTGGGGCCAAACAATTAAGACCACCTTCCTACCTGCTTGTTTTCCCTCTATCTCCACCCTCTAGTCTTCTTTGATTGATGTTTCTGGGTTCATAGCACCAAAGAAGGGCAGAGATAAAGGGGAAACAAGCAGGTGGGAAGGTGCACTTAAATGTTAAGCCTCGCCATTGGTGCACTGAGCGCCTGTACTTGGTTTGAACTGTCATTCTGTGCCGACAGTCCCTTTAAAAAATATATACATTTTATCCTTGTGTTGAATAGTGCAAATTATTTTTGACTTACCCACATATTAACCTGGGATCACAAATTTGTATTTCTTTTTTTTTCATCTAAAAACTCCTTTGCTTTTGCTGGTTGATATTGAACACCACTAGCTGAGCTTACTTTGTAACCAGAAGACCCATGTTTTTCTTTTGTTTATTTCTTACATTTAAAGGGAATCTGTCAGCAAGTTTTTGGTATGTAATCTGAGGATAAACAAAAATAAACTATGTCTCTCTTATCAGGTTGAATGCTTTTGTTTATTTAAACTAAAAGCTTTATTACCTAGTGATTATCATTGCTGGGACTAAATTGTCACGCTCATGCAGTTCAGTACACCCCTCCTGTGATTGACACCTCACTGTTAATGTACAATGGCTATAGAGAGTCTGATGTGGGCGGGGGCAGCTCTCTCAGCTCTGCTAGATGGCTAAATCTTAAAGCTCTTGTTGTGTCAGAATGACTGCAGCCAGTAATCTAAGTGATACATTGTGAAATTCAAGATGTCGTTTTCTACATCCTGCTGCTTTCAGATGAGGTAGCAAAACCTGCTGACAGATTCCCTTTAATGTAAACTCAGTGTAATTATTAGGCCGTATTCACACATTTCGGACATGTTAAGTTGATTAGCTTTTATGGGGGCGCAATCATGGCAAAAAATACATTGTTTTCAAAAGTGTGGAAAAACACTAGTTCTACTAATGATCATGGCAAAAAAAAAATCCACGATGTGACAGCAGCATGTGAACGTAGACTTAGGCGGGCTTTGCACACTACAACATCGCAGGTGCGATGTCGGTGGGGTCAAATTGAAAATGACGTACTTCCGGCATCGCATGCGTCATCGTAGTGTGTAAAGGCTCGATGATACGATTAACGAGCGCAAAAGCGTCGTAATCGTGTCATCGGTGCAGCGTCGGCGTAATCCATAATTACGCTGACGCGACGGTCCGATGTTGTTCCTCGCTCCTGCGGCAGCACACATCGCTGTGTGTGAAGCCGCAGGAGCGAGGAACATCTCCTACCGGCGTCACTGCGGCTTCCGTAGGATATGCGGAAGGAAGGAGGTGGGCGGGATGTTTACATCCCACTCATCTCCGCCCCTCCGCTCCGATTGGCCGCCTGCTGTGTGACGTCGCAGTGACGCCGCACAACCCGCCCCCTTAACAAGGAGGCGGGTCCCCGGCCAGAGCGACGGTCGCAGGGCAGGTGAGTCCATGTGAAGCTGCCGTAGCGATAATGTTCGCTACGGCAGCTATCACAAGAATATCGCTGCTGCGACGGGGGCGGGGACTATCGCGCTCGGCATCGCAGCATTGGCCTGCAATGTCACAGCGTGCAAAGTACCCCTAAAAGTTGATTAGTTGGGTAACTTGATATTTGGCAAAAACTACATGTATTTCCCATGTTCACTTGCATATGTTATGAAGATAGCCATCATCTTTATATTCATCCTTGGAGACTCAAATGTTACTAGGCACCAAGCAGTCTTCTTTTACCAAGTGGCATCATGAACAGATAGCGTCAGGGGTCTTCATATGTATTTTTCAAGGCAAGATCATTTTGAATTATTCACACAATGATAAGGAAAGCCACATCTTGGCATGAACTTGCTGTTCGGGGGTCATCAGACCCTATCCCGCCCTTGCTTTGCTCACTTTGCCGAAGCTAGGCAAAGATGGTGTGAAAGAGGTGGTGGCAAAAGTTGTAATTTTTGGACGGCATTGTATTGCATAAAAAGTGTCAAAGCTTTTCAACTCCAGTTTTCTGGCATAAAAGCTTTGATTAAAAGGGACCATAATATTTATGTCCCTTTTTTGTATTTAGTCCCTTGTTTGGCTCGAAAAATACAGATGCAAAATATAGATTGAATCTTCACTGTGTGAACGGGAGCTAAGGTGCTTGTCGTCTTATTGCTCACAAATATTGCTTCTTACCATAACCCAGGCCAGCAGTGGAGGGTGAACTTTTGACGGAACACACTGGATATTTAAGCCTTGAGATTAATCCTGTATGGGAAAATTAATACAAAAATATTAAACTGTATTATTTACATATCTAAACCTTAAAAATCAACAAATCAAGAGCAATCATGGCATAAAGGATAGTTCATATCATAACTATTCAAACCAAGCACATGGCTGTTTATATCGGATGCCTGCTATTTTTTGTTTTCATTATATAGCACTCGTACCCATGATATTCAATGGAGCTGTGCATATGGCCAAAGAAAAAAAAAACCGGTGACCTGTCTGATTTTGATCTGAATGTCCGATAAAAATTGGCAAAGCAAATCTATGGGTCAGTGAAAAACATTGGACCGGACGCTGATGAATTCAACTGCAGTGCAATATTCACAAACTGACAAAAAGAAGGAGAAGAAACATTTTGCTTTTCTCTTCACCTCTGAGAAAAACTGATGCCACTGTGATAAAACTCTGATAAGGTTGTGATCAGAATAATCGGACTCTGAATTGCAACAGCGTTATAGAGTCAAATATACCTGGCTGAGATCAAACAGGCCTACCATCGCTCACGCAACCTGTATCAGCTGTCAGGTTCCCTTAAATACCCCAAATAGGCAACAACAAAAAAGGGCTAAAGTATTTTTGCTAAATATTTTAAGCTCCCTTACCGGCGGCATTATGTTGATGGTAGGTGATTAATTCTGGAATTGAGGAATAGAGATGTTTTTCTGCCAAGTAATACTGGTTTGAAGGCGTCTCACATACAACATAATGACGAATAATTCCTTCCCTACATAGCACAAATAAATAAATACAATATATTATTTAATGAGAGAAATCTAATCAATATTTGGTGCCACCGCACATTGCTTTTAAAACAGCATCAATTCTTCTAGGTCCTTGCACACAGTTTCTGAAAGAACTCATCAAAGAGGTTGTTTCAAATATCTTCGAGAACTAAGCACAGACCTTCTGTTGATGTCGCTTACGAAAATCCTTCTGTCTCTTCATGTAATCCCACATAGACCCAATGATGTGAGATCAGGTTTCTGTGGATTCATCACTTTCAAGACTCCTTGGTGACTGCAGGACGAGGAACAGGAGGCTACTGTCCCTGATGCTGGGGGACCCTAGGCTATATCTGACCTTCGAATTAACCCTGAAGGTGGAGATGCCTGGGTCCCAAGCATTACTACTCTCCTGACCAGATCTAATCTGCTATTCCCCACCAAGGAAGGAAGGGGCAGGAGTGTGATGGAAACACAGATTAAGACAGACAAGAGAAAACCAAAACTCAGACACACTGCAAACTCACAGGAACAGAAAGAGACTAAGGAGAAAAGCAAGAGGAGGAAGATTGCAGCAAAATGACAACAGGGGTTAACTCCTCAACTGCTCACAGCAATAATACACAACAATCACCAATAAGTCTGAATCGCAAAACCTCACTAGCATATGTAGGAAGGGAGCAAACTTGACTGGCTCCCCCACAGCATGTGATCAAAGAGATTAACAAGCAGCTCAACAGAGATTATCTCTTTGCTTGCCTGCCTAAGTCTGTGGGTCAAAAAAAGAAAACCGCGGAGACACCATCACATGTTTCTCAATGCTTGCAGGAAACTAGCCAGGTCTTTCACCGGGAAGGAACAACCACGGGAAGGGCAGTCTCCAGTCAAGGAAACCACCTATGCCAAAACATGGTATCCATCCACAGACAGCTGTTTCGGGGTATTTGCCCCTCATCAGTGTGGAGTAGGAAACTGGCTAGTGGGAGCAATGCCTAGTAGAAGACTACATAGGTAAGGATGGTTGACATTAGGGAGATCCACATCCAGCACCGCGGAGACACCATCACGTGTTTCTCAATGCAGTGATTCTGGAGCAACGTCCCCTGGGAAACATGCAAAACAAGAAAGCCGTGGAGTCACCATCACATGTTTCTCAACGCTGGCAGGAAACTAGCCTGTTATTTCACCGGGAAGGAACAACCACGGGAAGGGCAGTCTCCAGTCAAGGAAACCACCTATGCCAAAACATGGTATCCATCCACAGACAGCTGTTTCGGGGTATTTGCCCCTCATCAGTGTGGAGTAGGAAACTGGCTAGTGGGAGCAATGCCTAGTAGAAGACTACATAGGTAAGAATAGTTGACCTTAGGGAGATCAACATCCAGCACCGTGGAGACACCATCACGTGTTTCTCAACGCAGTGATGTTTTGCATGTTTCCCAGGGGGCGTTGCTCTAGAATCACTGCGTTGATAAACACGTAATGGTGTCTCCGTGGTGCTGGATGTTGATCTCCCTAAGGTCAACCATCCTTACCTATGTAGTCTTCTACTAGGCATTGCTCCCACTAGCCAGTTTCCTATTCCACACTGATGAGGGGCAAATACCCCGAAACAGCTGTCTGTGGATGGATACCATGTTTTGGCATAGGTGGTTTCCTTGACTGGAGACTGCCCTTCCCGTGGTTGTTCCTTCCCGGTGAAATACCTGGCTAGTTTCCTGCCAGAGTTGAGAAACATGTGATGGTGTCTCCGTGGCTTTCTTGTTTTGCATGTTTCTCAGGGAGCGTTGCTCTAGAATCACTGCGTTGAGAAACACTTGATGGTGTCTCTGTTGTGCTGGATGTTGATCTCCCTAAGGTCAACCATCCTTACCTATGTAGTCTTCTACTAGGCATTGCTCCCACTAGCCAGTTTCCTACTCCACACTTATGAGGGGCAAATACCTCGAAACAGCTGTCTGTGGATGGATACCATGTTTTGGCATAGGTGGTTTCCTTGACTGGAGACTGCCCTTCCCGTGGTTGTTCCTTCCCGGTGAAAGACCTGGCTAGTTTCCTGCCAGCGTTGAGAAACATGTGATGGTCTCTCCGCGGCTTTCTTGTTTTTCATGTTTCCCAGGGGGTGTTGCTCTAGAATCACTGCGTTGAGAAACATGTGATGGTGTCTCCACGGTGCTGGATGTTGATCTCCCTAAGGTCAACCATCCTTACCTATGTAAGTCTATGGGTCGACGCCCACGTCTCCATGCACTGAACACACATATCAGAGACGTTAGCAGGCAAAGTACCAGAATCTGTAGTTTTCAGACATCCTGACAGCCATGACAGTTGGCGATGCCTGCAAAAATGTCCTTGTAACAAGATAGTTCTTAATTGTCAGTATATTTTGGGTCCTTATCCTGATACAGAATACATTTGGGGCCAATCAGACACCTTCCTTATAGTAGTACATGAAAGACAAATATGTGCTTGCATTTCTCAGCCTTGAGGACAGCAAAAAATGGGAAAAATTGAGAACCACAGATGCAGTGTTTAGCCAAGGAAACATATTGTAGCAGATAAAAGACACATTCAGCTTACTTCTCCAGTGTAGCAAGAAGAATTGATGCCATTTTAAAGGCAAATGGTGGCCACACCAAATATTGGTTTGAGTTAGAGTTAGATTTCCCTTTTGTCCATTGACTTTGGATTAATTAAAGAATTAACACGCCTTTCCAAAGTGTGTGTGTATCTATGTGTATGTATGTATGTATGTATGTGTGTATGTATGTATGTGTATATATATATATATATACTGTATATATAGTACAGACCAAAAGTTTGGACACACCGTCTCATCTCTAGAACAACTATTAAAAAGAGACTTTGTGCAGCAGGCCTTCATGGTAAAATAGCTGCTAGGAAACCACTGCTAAGAACAGGCAACAAGCAGAAGAGACTTGTTTGGGCTAAAGAGCACAAGGAATGGACATTAGACCAGTGGAAATCTGTACTTTGGTCTGATAGGTACAAATTTGAGATCTTTGGATCCAACCACCGTGTCTTTGTAGAAAAGGTGAACGGATGGACTGTACATGCCTGGTTCCCACTGTGAAGCATGGAGGAGGAGGTGTGACTGTGTGGGGGTGCTTTGCTGGTGACACTGTTGGGGATTTATTCAAAATTGAAGACATACTAAACCAGTATGGCTACCTACATCTTGCAGCGGCATGCTATTCCATCCGGTTTGCATTTAGTTGAACCATCATTTATTTTTCAACAGGACAATGACCCCAAACACACCTCTAGGCTGTGTAAGGGCTATTTGACTAAGCAGGAGAGTGATGGGGTGCTACGCCAGATGACCTGGCCTCCACAGTCACCAGACCTGAACCCAATCGAGATGGTTTGCGGTGAGCTGGACCGCAGAGTGAAGACAAAAGTGCCAACAAGTGCTAAGCATTTCTGGGAACTCCTTCAAGACTGTTGGAAAACCCTTTCCGGTGACTACCTCTTGAAGCTCATCAAGAGAATGCCAAGAGTGTGTAATCAAAGCAAAGCAAAAGGTGGCTACTTTGAAGAACCTAGAATATAAGACATATTTTCAGTTGTTTCACACTTTTTTTAAGTATTTAATTCCACATGTTTTTATTCATAGCTTTGATGTCTTCAATGTGAATCTACAATTTTTAGAGTCATGAAAATAAAGAAAACCCTTTGAATGAGGTGTGTCCAAACTTTTGGTCTGTACTGTACATATATATCTATATATCTATATATCTATATATCTATATCTATCTATATATATATATATATATATATATATATATATATATATATACATATATATAGATAGATATATATATATATGTAATAAAACAAAAAAAAGTATATTACACTATACTACCGTGTTTCCCCGAAAGTAAGACAGTGTCTTACATTCTTTTTAACCCCAAAAGTCCCACTATGTCTTACTTTCGGGGTATGTCTTATATTGGAAAAAATCCCACAGCAATCGCATCAAGTCTCCATGCAATGTACCATATGGGGACTTGCCGCGATTGCACTGAGGCTGCGTGTTTTTGTATGTTGTCCATGGTCCTGATGGACCACGGACAACATTACTGCAACATTTCTCGGTGGCCGAGCTGAGCGCCCTGACATGCCGGCGGCCGAGCGTTCAGCTGAGCGCCCGACCGCCGGCATGTGACAGCTCTCAGCTGAACGCTCGGCCGCCGGCATGTCAGGGCGCTC
Source organism: Anomaloglossus baeobatrachus (assembly GCF_048569485.1). Classification (NCBI taxonomy): domain Eukaryota; kingdom Metazoa; phylum Chordata; class Amphibia; order Anura; family Aromobatidae; genus Anomaloglossus; species Anomaloglossus baeobatrachus. The sequence continues at coordinate 161,823,592 of NC_134361.1, read as the reverse complement.
AGCTGAGCGCTCGGCCGCCGGCATGTCAGGGCGCTCAGCTGAGCGCTCGGACGCCGGCATGTCAGGGCGTTCAGCTGAGCGCCCGAACGCCGGCATGTGACAGCTCTCAGCTGAGCGCTCGGCCGCCGGCATGTCAGGGCGCTCAGCTGATCGTCCGGCTGCCAGCATGTTATAGCGCTCAGCTGAGCGCTCGGCCGCCGGCATGTCAGGGCGCTCAGCTGATCGCCCGGCTGCCGGCATGTTATAGCGTTCAGCTGAGCGCTCGGCCGCCGGCATGTCAGGGCGCTCAGCTGATCGCCTGGCTGCCGGCATGTTATAGCGCTCAGCTGAGCGCTCGGCCGCCGGTACTGTAAAGAAGAAAAAAATAAATAAATAAATACATTTTTCAGTTTACTATGTCTTACTTTCGGGGTATGTCTTACATTAGCCGACCCCCCAAAAACCCCACTACGTCTTACTATCGGGGGTGTCTAACTATCGGGGAAACACGGTATATACAGATATACAGTGTAAACTATACGTAGAGGATCACTGAAGTTTTGTTGTATCCTCTATCTTTTACTCACCCGGATGATTTTGCATATACAGATACTGTATATTTTCCAGCTTTACTAGAATCTCTAACAATAAATCCACCTTCTTTGTCCTGTAAAACATTTATTTTACATAATATTGCAAAAGGAAATATTTAAAAATGTCGTTTTTTTTCAGCAGTTTTTGCAACTTTTGTTTTCTTTTTAAGTTTTAAAGCTACATTCCCATGATGGGTATTTGGTGAGTTGCTGATGCAGCAGATTTTCTATATTAATTAGGTTATTTGCATTTTTGAGAACCGTTTATTTGCATGCATTTTTGCCTTATTTCCTATGCGATTTTTGTTTTTTTTTGGTATGTCATGATTTAAATAAATCTGTTTTGATTTGAAAACTTTCTTTTACTTAGCTTTGTTAAAACTATATTGATAAAGTTATGTGCGGGTTACATGCATTTTTACTGCGTTTCTAAATAATACGCCATAAATTCCTAGGAAGCTTTGGTTTGGAGCTTGGATATCACAAGGCTCTCCTATCTTGGGAAATGTGTTACAGGTTTGGGATCTAAATCTCATATTGCTTTTTTAAACTTATTTGCTTTCTTTTGGTGCTGCAAGGCTTAATGACTCTTTCCGTGCTGGTAGTTCCTTGTCAGTTGATTCTCAGGTGCAGCCGGTTTGTGCCTGCTCCCTTTTCCATTAAATAGTCACATGTTCCAACACCTGATGTCGGTTATAGAATATCATCATTCTGAACTGACCACCCTTGGAGGAACAAAGTCTCTTGAACTTGCTAAAGCGGAGTCTCTTGCAGCCCTGGTGTTTGTCTGCAATAGTTAGTGTATCTCCTTTTTGTCTTTGTTCCCTCATCTGTCTTAGTTCCCCTGTGTCTTATTACTGTAGTGGTGAAGTCTAGAGCACTCAGTGGCCTTGGGACTATTCAGGCTTAGTGGTGGGACAGTTAGGGACTAGGCACGAGTCAGCGACGAAGGGAAGGACTCGTATACGAACGTTAGGGGATCTCAGAGTTCAGACACAGGTTAGTGTCAGGAGGTGTCCTGTTCCCTGCTCCTTATCGTTAGGACCTTCTTCTCCCTTTCTATCCCTGTTGTAACCTCTATGCTGCACCTTGAGCCAGGCGCTCCCTCCCCTGAGCGTGACATTAGAGCATGGTCTGGCGTCTTATTCTAACTCCCAAGGCAAACCTCTTTAAAGGGTCAAAATTTACGTTTAGGATTGCTACCCTCAATAGGTGGCATTAGAGTCCCTTTCATCTTCCTCACTAAAGAGGCTATTAAAACCAGATATTGATACATATTCTCTTTTGCTCATTTGACATTTTTATCATGTTTTCTGTACATGACTATGGGGGCAACATATGAAACTGGTGCCTAGAAGGAGAGGTGAAGGAGATGAGCTGTGTCCCTCACTCAAAGTGGAAATTGTAATATTTTAGGACTATTTTTAATACAGACTAAAATAACATGGATAAAAAATGAAAAATCCAGCATCAAACATTTAGAAACAAATATATCCAATATACTATTATATTTAGATTTAACATCCTTCAAGTAGCTTGATCTCCAGCCATTGCGACTTGATGGATGAACACTCTGCAAGAAGATCAATCTTGTGTCTTGTATAGCCTCGCTACAGTGCCTTGCGAAAGTATTTGTCCCCCTTAAATTTTTCAACCTTTTCCCACATTTCAGGCTTCAAACAAAGATAAAAAAAATATTGTTATGGTGAAGAATCAACAACAAGTGGGACATAATTGTGAAGTTGAACGAAATTTATTGCTTATTTTAAACTTTTGTAAAAAAGAATAAACTGAAAATTGAGGCGTGCGATATTATTAAGCCCCTTTACTTTCAGTGCAGCAAACTCACTCCAGAAGTTCATTGAGGATCTCTGAATGATCCAATGTTGTCCTAAATGACTGATGATGATAAATATAATCCACCTGTGTGAAATCAAGTCTCTGTATAAATGCAGCTGCTCTGTGATCGTCTCAGTGTTCTGTTTAAAGCACAGAGAGCATCATGGAGACCAAGCAACACAACAGGCAGGTCTGTGATACTGGTGTGGAAAGGTTTAAAGCCGGATATGGTTACAAATAGATTTCCAAAACTTTAAACAGCCCAAGAAGCACCCTGCAAGCGATCATATTCAAATGGAAGGAGTATCATACCACTGCAAATCTACCAAGACCATCCAAACATTCATCTCAAACAAGGAGAAGACTGATCAGAGATGCAACCAAGAGGCCCATGATCACTCTGGATGAACTGCAGAGATCTACAGCTGAGGTGGGAGAGTCTGTCCATAGGACAACAATCAGTCGTACACTGCACAAATCTGGCCTTTATGGAAGAGTGGCAAGAAGAAAGCCATTTCTCAAAAATATCCATACAAAGTGTTGTTTACTGTTTGCCACAAGCCACCTTGGAGACACACCAAACATGTGGAAGAAGGTGCTCTGGTCAGATGAAACCAAAATCAAACTTTTTTGGCCCAATGCCAAACGATATGTTTGGGTTAAAAGCAATACAGCTCATCACCCTGAACACACCATCCCCATGGTCAAACATGGTGGTGGCAGTATCATGGTTTGGGCCTGCTTTTCTTCAGCAGGGATAGGGAGGATGGTTAAAATTGATGGGAAGGTGGATGGAGCCAAATACAGGACCATTCTTAAAGAACACCTGTTGGAGTCTGCAAAAGACCTGAGACTAGGACGGAGATTTGTCTTCCAACAAGACAATGATCCGAAACATAAAGCAAAATGTACAATAATAATAATAATAATAATAATAATCTTTATTTCTATAGCGCCAACATATTCCGCAGCGCTTTACAATTCAGGAGGCTCATATACATATACATATCATATACATAAACATATACAAACAAGTAACAATTATAGAAGATACAATATTTAAAGGGAAAAATGGCAACCCTGCTCGTGAGAGCTTACAATCTACAATGAGATGGGGGGAGGGGCAAGGTACAAGTGCTTATTTACAATGACAATCCAGCCCTCTCACGGGGGATAGATAATGGCTTCCTGGACCAGTTGGCCAGAGCCTTGAGATGCATTTGGGTGCCATGGAGTTTGACGTGGGGTTATGTTCTGAGAAGTTGTAGAGGGATTAGGTGAAATTAGTTTGGCTAGGGAGTGTGATAGGCCGCCCTAAAAAGATGCGTTTTTAGGGAGCGTCTGAAGCTGAGTAAGTTGTGGTTTGTCCTAACTTCTTGGGGTAGAGCGTTCCAGAGGTTTGGTGCAGCTCGGAAGAAGTCTTGGATTCGGGAGTGGGAGGCTCGAATTAGTGTGGATGTTAGTCGAAAGTCATTTGCAGAGCGTAGAGAACGGGTGGGATGATAGACAGAGAGGAGGGTGGAGATGTAGGGGGGTGCTGCACTGTGGAGAGCTTTGTGGGTGAGAACAAGCAGTTTGAATTGGATCCTGTGATATATGGGCAGCCAGTGCAATGACTGGCAAAGAGCAGAGGCATCCGAGTAGCGGACCCTGGCTGCTGCATTAAGGATGGACTGTTTAGGGAAGAGTCTAGTTAGGGGGAGACCAATTAATAGAGAGTTACAGTAGTCAAGACGAGAGTGGATCAGGGCCACGGTGAGGGTTTTTGTCATTTCCATTGTGAGAAAGGGGCGGATTCTAGAGATGTTCTTGAGGTGCAAGCAAGAAATTGTATGTGGGAGGTGAAGGGGAGATCGGTGTCAAGTATAACACCCAGACAGCGGGCCTGCGGCCTAGGACTTATCGTTGTGCCACACACAGAGAGGGAGATGTCAGGTTTAGGAAGGTTGGGAGATGGAGGGAAAAGCAGAAGTTCAGTTTTGGAAAGGTTAAGTTTCAGATAGAGAGCAGACATGATATTGCAAACTGCAGTCAGGCAGTCACTTGTGTTCTGTAGTACAGCGGGGGTGAGCTCAGGGGATGAGGTGTATAACTGTGTGTCATCAGCATAAAGATGGTACTGGAAGCCAAATCTGCTGATGGTCATTCCAATTGGGGCAGTGTAGAGGGAGAAAAGAAGAGGGCCAAGGACTGAACCTTGAGGGACCCCAACAGTGAGAGGAAGAGGAGAAGATGTGGAGCCAGCAAATGATATGCTGAATGAGCGGCCAGAAAGATAGGAAGAGAACCAGGAAAGCACAGTGTCCTTTAGGCCGATAGAATGGAGCATAGAGAGAAGGAGATGGTGGTCAACAGTGTCGAAGGCGGCAGAAAGGTCAAGAAGAATAAGCAGAGAGTGGTCACCGTTACGCTTTGCTGTCAATAGGTCATTGGTCACTTTGACAAGGGCAGTTTCTGTTGAGTGTAAAGGGCGGAAGCCAGACTGTAAAGGATCTAGAAGAGAGTGAGTGGAAAGGTAGTGGGTGAGACGAGAGTAGACCAGGCGCTCCAAGAGTTTAGAGATGAAGGAGAGATTGGAGACTGGTCTGTAGTTGCTTGTGCAGGACGGATCAAGGGAAGGTTTTTTTAATAATGGAGTAATGATAGAGTGTTTGAGGGAGGAAGGGAAGATAGCAGAAGAGAGAGAGAGATTGAAGATTTTAGTTAGGTGAGTAGTGACAACCGGAGAGAGTGTCTGGAGTAGGTGTGAGGGAAAGGGATCAGTAGGGCAAGTAGTAGAACGAGAAGAAGAGAGGAGCCTGTAGACTTCCTCCTCTGTGACTGGGTCAAATGTGGAAAGTGAGCTGGATGGGATATGGGGAGGGATGGGATTCACAAAGCTTGGTGGCTGGGATCTGATCTCTTGGCGGATGTTTTCTATTTTCTCTGTGAAATACGAGGCCAGGTCATCAGCATGAAGGTCTGTGATAGGGGTCTGTGCTTTGGGACTGAGGAGGGAGTGAAAGGTGTTAAAGAGCTTTTTTGGATTGTTGGATAGTGAGGAGATAAGGGTGGTGAAGTAGGTCTGTTTGGCAGGTGAAGGGAAGAGTTGTAGGTCCTTAACATGACAATGGAATGGTTCACAAATAAACATATCCAGGTGTTAGAATGGCCAAGTCAAAGTCCAGACCCGAATCCAAACAAGAATCTGTGGAAAGAGCTGAAAACTGCTGTTCACAAACGCTCTTCATCTAACCTCACTCAGCTCGAGCTGTTTCAAAGGAAGAATGGGCAAGAATTTCAGTCTCTTGTTGTGCAAAGCTGATAGAGACATACCCCAAGCGACTTGCAGCTGTAGTCACAGCAAAAGGTGGCACTACAAAATGTTAACTTAAATGGGACGAATAATATTGCACGCCCCACTTTTCAGTTTACTATCTTTTATAAAAGTTAAAAATAAGCAATACATTTCATTCAACTTCATAATTGTGTTCCGCTTGTTGATTTTTCACCATAAAATTGAAATTTTTATCTTTATGTTTGAAGCCTGAAATGTGGGAAAAGGTTGAAAAATTCAAGGGGGCCGAATACTTTTGCAAGGCACTGTAGGTCCACCAGCATCTTTTCTGTCATTATCTTGATAGTATGAAGCCATTGGGTTGTTGGTCTTAAGCGGGGTTTACACGCTGCGACATCGCTAGCATCGGCTAGCGATGTCGAGCGCGATAGCACCCGCACCCGTCGTACGTGCGATATTGTGTGATTGCTGCCGTAGCGAACATTATCGCTACGGCAGCATCACACGTACATACCTGTTCTGCGACGTCGCTCTGGCCGGCAAACTGCCTCCTTTCTAAGGGGCAGTTCGTGCGGTGTCACAGCGATGTCACACGGCAGGCGTCCAATAGAAGCGGATTGGGGGAGATGAGCAGGACGTAACATTCTGCCCACCTCCTTCCTTCCGTATTGCCGGTGGAGGCAGGTAAGGAGATGTTCGTCGCTCCTGCGGTGTCACACACAGCGATGTGTGATGCCGCAGGAACGAGGAACAACATCGCTAATAAGCATTAAACGATTTTTTGTTTCAGGACGACCTCTCCGCGGCAAACGATTTTGACTGCTTTTGCGATCGTTTAAGGTCGCTCAAAAGTGTCACACGCTGTGATCTCGTTAATGAAGCCGGATGTGCGTCACAAACACGGTGAGTTCGACGATAATTCATTAACGATATTGTAGCGTGTAAACCCCGCTTTACTCTTCGTCTTGTTCCTTCTATACTTCAGACCATGATGTCCTTCTCCAGTGATTGCTCTTTTCGTATGAGGTGTCTAAAGTAGGCAAGTCATAGCTTGGTGATCCTTCCTTCAAATGACATGTCTGACTTGATTTGCTACAAAATGTATTTGTTTGTTCTCCTTGCTATCCATGGCATTGATAACATCCATCTCCAGCACCACATTTCAAAGGTGTTGATTCTTCTTCTGTCTTGTTTCTTTAATGACCAAAATAAAGACTTGACAATAACAACTATTTTCTAACAGTTCTTCCCCTTTATCAGTAATGATATATGCAGTGGTCTGCAAGGTTTACGGTTGATATTTCTTACCTCTGCTCTTAGTAATTGCTCTGCTTGGCTTCTGGTCATATTTTTGGAATACCATCTGTAGAACAAAAAAAAGAGAATTAGCTGTTATGAATCTATAGCACATGCACCTCCATGTATTAATGATAAGTGATAGTTCACAACACCGAGAACATGATACTAACCCATTCACCCTGCATCTGCAGATTTCACCTGATCTAAAGAATATGGACACCTTTAAGAGTATTTTTTAAGCTGTCATAAAGACTATTGCTGACAACACATCGCTCCCTATACAGAAATGATGCGCTGCCGATAACATGCATGCCATTTAGCAAAAGAAATATTATTATGACCATTCTGTCGCCATCAGTCTGCATTGGCCAGTAAGCGTGTACATAGTCAACCAGCACTCATAAATGGCTGAAAATGGTCTGTAAAGATTGCTCTAAATCTGATTCTTTAGCGCTATCTTATTGAAAACAGTAAACCAACAGCAAATTGAGAGTGAGTGAAAAGTTCAGACTGTACTTTTTACAAGCAAGACTAAGAACCAAGTTGTAAAATCACGCAGGGGTATGGCAATGCTTTCTTTTTTTTTTGGCCCTATGGCTCATAGACGAAGGACAAAAAAATGCAACAAATATGGTTACCTTTATTACTAGTACATAAAGCATGGAAAAAGAGAAAAAAAAAATATCTTTAGCAAATGTGTAGATGACAGATGCCACCAGGGTTGCCAACTTGACAGTTTACTTTTTCTGGACTGTTTATCAAAAAGTCACGGAAGGGCAATATTTTTTATGGACCCATTGGAAAAACGTTAATAAATCATTATAAGTGATCCATAGTTGCAGCCCATAGTTCTGATATGAAGACATCAGCTGTATTCACTGTTAACTGTAAAATGATGATAATTGCAATTATAATAATCTGTAGAATTTTCTTCAGCCTCAAAAAGATCATGGACGCCTTCATTTTTTTACAAACAGGGTGAAGTGCCCTAATTTTACACACTGTCCAAGTTATGTTGATCATGTTTCTTCTTTATTTATAAGTTATCGTACTTACTCATATAATTCCATTGGATCCTGAGCTTCTGTAACATAATTGCCAGGGATATAACCCTCCTGTCTGGACGACATAAAATAGATTACCATTAAAGCATAAAGGAAATGAAGCAAATAATGTTCCTCCCAGCTTTGAAAAATAAGAAAGAGGGGCACATACAGCAGTGTTAATCTAAGAGAATGTTAGTTACTGTCCCAATTTGGGGACACCTTGTCACGGTGGGATGGCTTTACGTATTTTTGATCAAAATAAGGTTTACCAAGTAACATATTTATTTATATGTACTATTGCTTTTTATTTATTTACAGCAGGGTACATGTCATTATTTTTATCTTGGGTTTTGTTTGGTTAATGGCCAGTGTGAACATACTCTTATAATTTGCATGTATATAAACTCATGCTCCGGCTCATTTTTTTGTGTGTTTTTCTTTAGTCTCTTGTACTCTTTTCATTAAGCTGGGCATTTCATCTATGGTGCTTCTGTGGTGCCCCTGAGGCTTCAGTCACCACAGGGTACTGCATCTCACTTAAGGTGCAGTACTCAATCCGGGTAAGGAAGAGGTTAATCGCTGGTGTTTCTTGCATTCACAAAACACACACAGTTAGGTGCTTTCCTACCAGGGGTTGGCCTAGGCTAGATAGGGGGGTGGCCATCACGAGGCATGGGACTTTCCCGGTCACTAGGACAACTAGCTGGGGGGGCAGGCACCATTCGGGGAAAAGGAAGGAGCATCTTCACACTTGGTCAGTTTTGCCCCGGGCACAGCTTGGGGTAAGGAGCACAGTCAGGATCTCAGTCCAGAAAGGAATAACTCCAGCACACTGTATGTTTCCCAAAGAGAAAAAGATGGACACAAGAAAGTTGATTTCAAATCCTTTTTCTTTTATTCGATTCAAAATCCAGGTATGCTGACCGCTGACCACACAGGACGCGCGGTCAGCACACATTGCACCAGAGGCACAGGCCTGCCAGTTTCCTGGATTTTGACAGCCAGATTCCCTGGACCCTTTCCTAAGCTAATCCCTAGACGCTTCTGACTTTCCATTTATTCCTGGACCTTACAGCGCCCCTTCTGGCTCTGAGTTCTGGTAAATCACCTCTCAGGATCCCCCGGCCTCTCTATGAACCACGACCCGTGTACTATATACAGTGCCATATCGTGCTAGATCTTTTACGTCACTGGAGGTCTCATTTCTACAGCCTCTAGACAACCTACCTACCTTTCCGTGTGCGGCCTCCTACTATAACACACAGGGACTCATGTTCAAACTATATGTGCGGATATCATTTGAACCTTCCCTGACTAATAGTACCGTGTGATGACACTACCACTTCCCTACAAGTGCAGTTCCTTCATGTCACAACTTATACGCTCTTCGTGATTACGCATACTCTTTGTGCAGGTGTTAAGCACATATATACATTCTGCTTGCTGATCTCCGGTGATTCCTGTCCATTCTAGTCTGTCCGACCTGAGGAAGGCCTCTTGGCCGAAACGTTGTTCCTGGCGGACCATTTGTTTTGTACAGCACTTTTTCACTTTTTCACATCGAATAAAAGAAAAAGGATTTGAAATCAACTTTCTTGTGTCCATCTTTTTCTCTTTGGGAAACATACAGTGTGCCGGAGTTATTCCTTTCTGTATTGCTTTTTCTCCTGAGCACCTGTGCAAGGTGATGCGAGGTCTTACTCTCTTTTTTGAGGATCTCAGTCCAGGCATTTTCTTCCTCACAGTTCTGGAGCACTGCAAGTCCCATGGCTTGGAGCAGACAGCTCAGCCTGGGCTCTCTACAGCTACCTTTCCAGGGTCTGCGGAGAATGCAGGAAACACCCGCAGCCCGTTCCACATTCCATCCATGGGACTGGAGGGACCCCAACCAGAAAAGACACACAGTGGGAACACTGTACCACCCTGTGCTCAGCAGCCGAGCCGCTCGGATCCGGACCTTCAGTAAGTGGCTCGAGGGTCTCCGGACCCGGGGGTCTCGCGGTCACTTCAACTAAAAGGGGAGTTGTGGTTTGGGGACGTAGGTGTACGGCCGGAGCCGTGTTCAGTTTGTGACGCCACCCACGGGATGTGGTGAAGTTGGACACCACCGCTGCAGTTACGGGGCACCCAGGGGAGATGTTTGGCAGCAAGTTGTTAACCCCTCCGTGAGCAGGGATGGTGGCCCCGGGACCCGTTGGCGGTGTTTGGCGGTGCATTGAGATGGGCGACCGGAGGGTGCTGTTGTACTCACTATTAGTAAACACACGAGTCTCTAGTACACCAAGGTGATGGTGGTCGGTGCCCGCAGTCAGCTGCAGTCTGGTCCACCACCCGGCTGGTGGTCTCTGTCTTTCTCCCGCACCTGTGCTGGATGGTGGACTGCCTGTGCTTGCAACTTCAGGAGTCCGCTCCCGGCTTGTGGTTGCCTAAGGAGCCCTTTGCCCGCAGACGCTGGCCCGTGGGATCTCTGAGCCGTGGCGGTGGCTGCTTATCCCCCTTGTTGGGCTGTTGCCTTCAGTAGGGACTTTGGGTGGGACAGGACCTCTAGTCCTGGCCGCAATCAGTTAATTAGCTAGCCCCCAGTGGTTTCTGGACCTAGCTTCAGGGTCTGAGTACCCCCCTTTGTGCTCCGGTTTCCGAGTCGGTTCCCCGGGTCGGTACCGGCGGGCTACAACCCTGTCCCGGTCCACCTCGGTTCCACCGAGCCATCTTCCCGGCTCCTGCAGACAGAGGTCTCCGTCTGCCTCCTAGCCAAAGGTGCTAGGGCTCCTACCCTGGCACCTGCTCAAATTGGTCTCTCTCCTCTGCTGGAGCTGCACACAGCTCCAGCCCACACACCTCTCCAACTTGAACTCTGAAACTGCACTCCACTGTTTACTTTCCCGCCCCAGGATCTCTGAACTCCTTGGTGGGCGTCTTCCAACCGCCTGGTTCCGCCCCCTGGTGTGTCCATCAAGCCCTGAGGGGGAAGACTAAAGTTTAAATGGTTGGCTATGTATTACCTATGAGGGACAGATGTAATACAGGGCCCTATCTGTGACTACCTGGCCCGGCCAGGGCGTCACAACACCGGCGGTCACCTCTGAATTATCCAGGATCAGCTGGGGCCCATCACGGCAGAGACCGGTACTCCTAGGGCAGCAACTGGACAGTGAGTAAAAACCTTGAACTGCAACTACTGAGTCTGTCCTTCATTGCAGGCGCTGTTGCTCTGCGTTCCAGCACCAACGGTCACTACCACCCCCATCATCCTCCCTGAGGCCTAGCTCTACCTGTTGGGAGCTGAACCATCCCGGCTGAGACACCATCTGCCCCAGAGGACAGCACCCGCAGCACCGGCTAATCCCTGGCCGCACACCACAGAGGTGGCGTGACGAGACAACTACTACTTCCAATACCCCCATCATCCCTTCTCGAATTTACCTTTTGTGGACACCTTGGGGTCACGAAACCGGGCAGGGCCACCCGTGACATCCCCTGACCCTCACCGGTCCGGTGACGAGTGTTCCCCAGACCCCGTGGGGTGCTCCACTTCCAATGGCTGAGTGTCTATAGTCGGGACCCAAACACTCTCTGCTCTTAGGCCATGTGCGCACGTTGCATTTTTTCTTGTGTTTTGGTCGTGTTTTAAACTGCACTGTGTCAAGGGCAAAATACGTGCGTTTTGTTTCCCCAGGAAAGTCTATGAGAAGTCAGAATTTCCAACTGCACGTTGCTTTTTTTAGGCAGCGTTTTGTTTGACAAATATTTGTTAAAAATGAGTTTGCACTGCATTTTGGTTGCATTTTGGATTTGTTCTTGTCAACAAAAACGCAGGTCTCTCATTCTCTCTTTCTCTGTTGGTCTCGGTCTCTTTCTCTCTCTGTCGGTCTCTCTCTCTTTCTTTGCCGGTCTCTCCCCCTCCCCCCTCTCTCCCTCATACTCACCGATCACCGGCGCAGTGCGGCTGTCACACTTCTCCCACGGCCTCTCCTGATTCTGAAATTGCCGGCCGCTCATTAGGGCTCATCTGATATTCACTGCTTCCCCCGTCCACCGGCGCCTATGATTGGTTGCACTCAGATGTGCCGCCACGCTGAGTGGCAGCTGTCTCACTGCAACCAATCACAGCTGCCGGTGGGCGAGTATATATCATGCAGTACAATAAATAAATAATTTAAAAAAAAAGGCATGCGGTCCCCCCAATTTTGATACCCAGCCAAGATAAAGCCACACAGCTCAGGGATGGTATTCTCAAACTGAGGAGACTCATGTTATTGGGAGTCCCCCAGCCTAAAAATATCAGCCAGCAGCTGCCCGGAATTGCCGCATCCTTAGATGCGACAGTCCTGGTACTTTACACGGCTCATCCCGAATTCCCTGGTGTGGTGGCAATCGGGGTAATAAGGAGTTAATGGTAGCTCATAGCTGCCCCTAAGTCCTAGCTTAGTGATGGCAGGTGTCAATGAGACATGCCCCATGACTAATCTGTAAGTGAAAGTAAATAAACACGAATACCAAAAAATAATTTATTTGAAATAAAAGACCAAAAAAGCCCCCTCTTTCACCACTTTATTAACCACAACACAACCCTCCAGGTCTGATGTAATCCACACGAGGTCCCACGACGCTTCCAGCTCTGCTACATCTGACACTCAGAGCAAGTGGCCATAGAGCACGACCACTCGCTGTGAGCTCCACACAGCAACTGAAGTGATATGCGCTATCAGCAGTGACATCACTCAGGTTACCCGCGGCCACAGCTGGAGTCCTCCGCCTGTGACAGCAAATCAACCGAGTGACTGAAGTGAGCTGCGCGAAATCGGCTGCAAAATTGGCAGTGTATAAAATACTTTTTTTCTCCACTCTAACTGATTCTGCAGCCAAATCCCTACCTGCCTATTAGTTTTCAAGCCCATAATAAAAAAAAACCCAATATATTTCCCTATAGCCCATTTAAGAAGTGACTCGGGTATGCCAGCAGGCGAAACTGTCAGTCATCAGGAGTGCACCGTGCAATGGAAAGAAGATGGGAGCAGCATAGCCCTGAAGATAGGTCCCTGAGACAAACCCTCAGAATAATGGACAAAACTGGACAATCTTTCATCAACCTTGAGAATCATATAATAAGAGAATAAAGCTTTTACCTTTTTTATTATTTGCTTATCTATCATATATTTAGACATATCATTTTTTTAATGCCTATCGCTTATATACATTTTTCTTACTTTAATCTTCGAACTTTAGCTTTAATCCTCAAATTCTTTATTAGTATCTTCTTTATTGTTTTTGTTCTTATTAGAAATTCAAGATTATTTTCTGACTGTAGTCACAATGAATAAAAAATAACAAATGCATTGTTTTACCCATTTTTGTCTTTTGCTCTTAGCCAGGGCTGCCCACTGCCTTCCTCTAATAACAAATACTCCTCTCCTTTGTGCAACTGTAGATCCTGAGAATTGATTGGAGTGAAGTCATACATTGCTACAACTTTCCGTGCTCCTAGTGGAGAAGTAACATTTGTTGGTGCAGGTGGTAGTGGCTTTACAGATTTTACCTATGGGTAAAGATAAATAAAATATCATACTTTACTGTAACCATTAATAAGAATGAAAAAAAGTATCAAACCTTTTTAGCTTGAGTTCTATATTAGAACATTTATGATTTGCCATCCAGTTGTTTAGAGTAAAGACAAGTGTTTCTTTCTGCAAATCCACAGCAAAATCTACATCTATTGCATGTTTATTCTGTTGTGGATTTAGCTACAGTTTCAAAGAATATTGCATTAAGGTCCAGTCACACATAACGAGATTGTGAACGAGATCGCTACTACGTCACAGTCACGTCACAGTTCCCAGATCGTTGCTGAGTCGGTGAAATCGTATGTGAGATGTCACACACACCGACTTTAGGAACGAGCATGCGACCCGTATAACGATCTTGTAAATCGTCGGGACCCTGTCACACAACAGCTGTGGTAACAATATCGATCTCGAATCACTCATCTAGGTTGTTAACGAAATCGTTAGCTAGGTGTCAAACATACAGATCCATCCTACCCAGCAGGACTCCAACGAGCCAAAAATAGCCCAGGCTGTTCAGCATCGACCAACGATTTCACAGCACGGGGCGGATCGTTGGTACGTGTCAAATATGACGAGATCGCTAGTGAAGTCGTTGTTGTGTCACAGAAACTGTGACATAGCAACGATCTCGTTCACGATCTCGTTATGTGTGAAGTGGCCTTTAGGCTACAATGCAAATGTAGAGAAGATTGTTCTCTTTAAATAGGGCTTCAGGAGACTTTTTAGGATCAGTAAGTTTTATTGGTCTACCTTATTCTGTTATCTTGTTGTAAGCTACACCGAATTCAGTGTTTACTGCACATTTGTCAAGTGTATGTAAAAACAATTTGCATATTCACTGCTCCCCCCACACACCTCTCAGTACATTCACTATTACTGCTGAGAGGTGTGCGGGAGTAAGGGTGGGGGCAGCAGTGCAAATTCAATGCAAATTTACTTTCACTGATGCCAGCACTGAGAGGTGCAGTGAAAATGCAGTCTGTATTTACATATGTTTGACTAGTTAGGCTATGTGCACACACTGCGTTGTTTTGACGCTGCGTTTTTGTGCGTTTTTTAGCGCTAAAAACGCACAGAAACGCAGCGTCTTTAAAAACGCATGAAAAAACGCATGCATTTTAACCGCGTTTTGGTGCGGTTTTGGCTGCGTTTTGCTCACTGCGTTTTTCTGCATTTTTTTTTATCAGTGAACATTGCCATTAAAGATTGTTGAAAAAAAAAAGGTCTGATGTCATTTCCTTCTTCCATATGTTCTTCATTCTCCACTAGTGTATGCAGGAGAGCAGACAGCTGCAGAACTATACAAGGCTCAGCATGCTCCATCCAGGACTGTATGCTGGAGGGAGAGTCAGGGGGAGCAGACCTACAAGGCTCAGCATACTCCATCCACTAGTGTATGCAGGAGAGCAGACAGCAGCTGCAGAACTAGAAGGCTCAGCATCCTCCATCCAATAGTGTATGCAGGAGAGCAGACAGCAGCTGTCGAACTACAAGGCTCAGCATCCTCCTTCCAGGACTGTATGCAGGATTTCTTTGCCCCCCCAAACAAAAAAATAACGTGGGCTTCGCCATATTTTTGTATGCTAGCCAGGTACAGAAGGCAGGTACGGGCTGCCCCCAACCACCAGCTGCCTATTTGTACCCGGCTGGGAACCAAAAATATAGAGAAGCCCTTTTTTTTTTTTTTTTTATTTCATGAATTTCATGAAATAATTAAAAAAAAATGACGTGGGCTGCGCCCAATTTTTGAGTCCAGCCAGGTACAACTAGGCAGCTGGGGATTGGAATCCACAGTGCAGGGTGCCCATGCTTTCTGGGCACTCCCGCTGCGAATTGCAGTCCGCAGCCACCCCGTAAAATGGCGCTTTCATAGAAGCGCCATCTTCTGGCGCTGTATCCAACTCTTCCAGCTGCCCTGGTGACGGGTGGCTCGCTGGGTAATAATGGGGTTAGGGCTAGCTGTATATTATCAGCTGGCCCTAAGCCCGAAATTCATGGTGTCATGCCAATATTAGACATGGCCACCATGAATTTCTAGTAAAGATAAAAAAAACACAACACACAGAAATTTTTTTATTAGAAATAAAACAACACAATTAGTGACTCCATCTTTATTGAAATAAAGAACGCCCTCCGCAGTAATCCTGGGTCAAGGGTCCCGCGCCGTCCAATCCGGATCCAATATCATCTGATCGGTTTGCAGGAAGGCAAAGTGATTAGATGATGTGTCAGGTTCTAGGATGTGAATCACAGCACACATCAGCTGATTGTATAAAAGCCGTTTATACAATCAGCTGCTGATGCATCAGTGCAAAAAAAAAAAAAATACTCACTTATGTGCTGATTACCGGCAGCTCCTGGAGCGGAGTCTGATCCCGTCCAATCACTGCAGGAGCTGCCAGTAATCAGGGATGAAGTCTCCTGACGGCATCGGCTGATAGGTGAAACCGGCCTGGCGCCGGCGTCACCGCGAGACTTACGATAAGCTGATGCGTCAGGTGACCGCATCAGGTGATCAGAGCCAGGTCCTGCAACTATCGGAGGTGTCCCAGCCGTCTGCACACAGCCGGAGCGGCGGTACCGGGAGAGGAGCTGGGAGCACACATGGCACCGGGAATCTGCTGACAGGTGAGCATGACATTTTTTTTTCTACTGTTCACTTTTGTTTTCGCAGCTGCCTCCACTACCCACCCAGACATGGTGCCGCACGGGAGCTGACATGCACAGGACGGGAGGTGAACGCAGCGGTGACGGTACCGGGAGGATTCACGCTTCTGTATTTACTGACAGAAGGAATCCTCTTCTTGTACATGTCACTTTACTGCCCACCCCTTGCGTTTATAGCTGCGTTTTTAGTCATAGAAATGCACTAAAACGCAGCTATATTTGCAATTTGCTGTTTTCATTGCGTTTTTGAACATCTCATTGAACTCAATGGGTGGAAAACGCAGTGAAAAATGCAAACATAATTGACATGCTGCATTTTTGTGGGCACCACAAAAACGCAGCTAAAAAAAATGCTGTGTGCAGACAGCAAAAATGAAAACTCATAGACTTTGCTGGGGAAGCAATGTCATGCAGTTTTCTGAGCAAAAACGCACCCAAAAAACGCGCAAAAATGCCATAAAAAACGCACTGTGTGAACTTACCCTTACTTTGTCACACTGAATTCTACAGAACTTACAACAAGATAGCAGGATAAAGTAGAACAATAAAACTTACAGATCCGGAAAGGTCTCCTTAAGCCCTATTTATTGATAACCTTAGTATTGTACTATGAAATCACATGACATATTGCCTTTAATTATGGTTCATTTACGTTTGCTTTTGTATCTCACACAGTTACAGTTACACAGGTTCAAAAAAGACCTAGGTCCTTCAATTTCAACCTTTCTCCACCATTATATATTTTTATCACGAAATAATCTACAACCCACAATGTTGTGTGTACTTATGAAATCCTCCATTCCTTTTTTTAAAATCTGTTATAGTGTCAGCCATTGCTACCTCTTGTGGTAGGGCATTTCACAGTCTGACTGCTCAAACTGTAAAGAACCCTTTTCTATTTAGCTGCTTAAATCTGCTTTTTTGCCACCATCCATCAGTCATGTTCATCGATATAGTGTTAATTCTCTTTAATCGTTAATCTCAGGTGGCATTTATTACCTGATTATTTTTTCTATTGTGTGATTGGTTCACATAAGTTGCCCATGATTCTTTTTTTGTATGCTTATGGCTAAGAGCGAGGGAAACACCAGAAATAAATAGTTTTTTTTTATTATTTTGTTTTCCATGGATTTACTTTTTTTTTTATAGATTGTTATTTAAGATTTCTTTTTAGCCCATGATTGTGCCCCCCTTTCCCTTCAGACTTCAATATTTTGGCTGCTTCTCACCAGCAGGATACGGTACCCACCGGCAGCATTGTCTCAGCTTTATATCAATATAAAAGCATGGTGAGCGCTTAGTAATGGGCAGAAACAAACTGTCTAGTTTCATGGTTATCAGTTCACCTAACTAATTAGCTTCTTGTTCTTTTGTAAATCTGCTGTCCAAATACATGATGGCTGAGAATATTCTGATCAAGTATATGTTAAGAGAATTATAAAGGTTTCCTGTTTTTAAAGGGAATCTGTCAGCAGGTTTTTGCTATTTAATCTGAAAGCAGCATAGTATAAGGCTAGAGACCCTGATTACAATGATGTGTCACTTATCAGGATATGTGTTATAGTTTCAATACAATCAGTATTTTATTAGCAGTAGATTAACACTGTAAGACTAGGTCTCACTAGCACAGCAGTCAGGCTAATCTGTATAATCCTGCCCCCAATGTATATTGTACACAGGAAGCTGCCAGTTAGGGATATGGTCGGGATATAGACAGCGTAAAAGTCTTAGCTTTGCTATATTGTGCTTAGACAAACAAGTATTCTATTAAAACTGCACCAAGCCAAGCAGTAGAATCCCTGGAATCAGACTCTCTTGCCCTACATTATGCTTCTGTGCCGCAACTGTGGAAGCAGCCGAGCTGCTCGGATCCGGATTCACTGTGGCTTGAGGGTCTCCAGACCCGAGGGTAGTGCGGCCACTCAAATGAAAGGGGGTATTTACAGGGATTTGGTATGTAGTTGGTGACGCCACCCGAGGGGTACGCTAATTTGGAAAGTACCGCCGCAGCCTTTGGGAGTACCCGGGGTGATGAAGTGGGGCAGCAAGGTGTTGTAACCCTCCACGGGTAGGGGGGATGCCCCGGGACTCGATGAGGGGTGCCGTGGAGTACAGGGGTCACTCTCGTACTCAGTTCATAAGCAGACACTGACAACCGAGGAAACCAAGTCTCTGGGTACCGCTGCTGCTGAGGGGAGATCGTCTGGGTCCCGTCCCCAATGGTGCTGCCTGGTGATCCGTGATCTGCTTCCTGGCACTTAGTTTAGACTTCAACTTGCGGGTCTCGTAGCATGGAACTAGCCAGGCCCCGCTCCCCACTATGGCTAAGTATGGGAGCTTGCTCTCTGGGCTCACGCTTGGGATTTTCTGGACCGTTTAGTTTGGAAAGTCCTATCCCCCTCGTTGCGCTAATGCCCTGATTCTGGAGCGGGTGGGAACGGATCATAAAGATTGTCGGGTAGCCTGAAGCTACTCCCCGACCTAGGGTCCGTGTACCCGTCGTGCCTTCGAAACCGGATCGGTGATGGTGCTTGACTGCCGGCTGTCCTCCTCGACAGATCCAGGCCCCTTGCCACAATCCCCTGCGATCGAGGGTCCGACTCCTCTAGGCCCAGACCACCGTCTGCAACCTAGACAGACTTCCCAGGAACCACCGCTCCCGAACTCCTCTCTCTCTCTCTACCAACTCTCTACTCACTACACTCCTCACCTCCCCTCCCTGACCCCCCAGATGGGCGACTCTATTCTACTCAAGCTGTCCACTGGTGTGTCTGGTTGGTGTGGTGCAGGGTGTATCTAGGATTTGATTTGCTGTTGGAGGCAACACCATTTAGTTAGGGACCCAGAACCAAGAGGGAGGCAGAATACTGCACAGGAGGGCAGTTTGTGCAGTACCCTGTGATGACCTGATAGTCCAGGGGCGTCACACTTCTTTTATATTTTATAGACAAAACCTGCTCACGGCTTCCTTTTAAACAGATGTTTGTTGAAAAAGAAGCCCTGTTTTACTATATTCAGCCACAGTTAATAAATGTAAATATATTTTTATTTATTTGTGTCCCCTCAATAAGCTTCAAAGCATTTTGTAACCAATCTTCTTATCTGAGTGAAGTGTCTTACTCCAGTGGCCTTTCTTTATAACACTGAGGATCCCGGAAGGACACTCTTGTCAGAAGCGTCTACTCTGATTCTGCATAATGGAAAGGTTTTCCTGGTAATGATGAATTTAAAAACTTTCTCTCAGAATATATATATTTACACTCTGTATTCAGATTTTTTTTCTTGTGTGTTCACTTGATTTATACAAATTGCCTCTTCAGAGAGGAATAGGACAGGAGCTCTAGTTGCTCGTATTGAATGCAGCAGTCCCATAAATCAGTATTGATCGTTTAATGACCCTTGCTACATGACTTAGGATAAAAAGCTTAACCAGACTCTATTTGTAGATACGTGTTTCAGGGTGTTTGCCAATCATCAGTGCAAAGGAGGAGGTCTGATTTTACTAGGTGAAAGGCCCTTGATATGGAGAGTAAGGGTTAAAGTTTCTCATTGTTAACAGTGTCAAGATGGCGCAAAGAGTTTTATAGACCATGCAATGTCCCTCTGGGAATTTGAAGAGGATATTTGTATATTTAGAGAGAAAGAGGACTAACACTCTAGTTCCACTTATTAAGGGTAACCATCCTAAAAGTTAGTATATACCCTTTAACCTTTGTCTGGTACCATTGAAAAAACCCTCACTGTTTGTACGAATGTGCATGAGGTCACATTAAGCCATTTTACCAGACAAGGGTTAATGATCTTTGCCACATGACTTTGGATAAAAACCAAACTAGACATACTGTAGGTCTGCAAATGGAGTGGTTCTGGTTTTTACCCTACATCATGTGGCAAGGCTCATTAAATGGTCGATATTGACTTTTAGGATTGCTACCAGCAAAAGGAGGCACTAGAGTTCTTGTTCGCTTCCTCTCTGAAAAGTATTGTAGAACTGATGTCCCTGCATCCCTCACTCCCCTCAGGGACGCCCACACTTTCTTACTAACCGCCGCAGCTGGTCCACACTACGCCACTTAGCTTTCCCGTGGTCCACTAGGAGGGTGTTCAATGCTTCTCCCTCCCGGGGCCTGTGCACACCGCTCAGGTCCTCTGGGAGTGCTCCAGGAGTGTGTGCATACACCGCTGCACTTCTCTTAAAAGGTCAGTGCGTCAGTTCCTGGAAGTGCTTCTTACCCTACCGCTGAGAGACACTGGGTACTTAAGGCACTTTTCCACTAGGAAAGGTGCCTGATCAATGAGATTGTTACCTAGTGGTTTGTTCCCTAGCCAGCTAGTTTTCAGGTCCCTTTGTCCACTGTGCTTCCCGTTACAGTGTACAGTGTTCTTGCCTGTCTTATGGTCCCGTCTGCACCCTGGTGTCCATCCACACTTGTCTTGCCATCCACCTCAGCTACTCTGGTGGCCCCAGCTTTACTAGTGACTGTATCCATCTACCCTGGCCGTGACATCTGCCTCAGCAGTGGTTTAACTAGAGTCTGTTAGGCCCCGGTGTAAAGTTTGAGCCTGCCCCCCCACATGTTGGTCAGATGTATGGGGTGTTGTAGCATTCTAAATCATATAAAGACATAAGAGGTGCCCTACTCCCCCTTAATTGTGTAGTACTGACCCCCATTCTATACTTATGGCCTCCATCCAGGGCCACTTCTTGGTAAATATGTCTCCCATCCTGGTGTATGACCTCATCATGGCTATATCCTGGTATATATGGCCCCATCTTGGTATATATGTCCACATCTTGGCCCCATCCTGGTATATATGTCCCCATCATGGCCCATCCTGGTATATATGGCCTCATCCAGGTATATATGTCTCCATCATGGCCCCATACTGGTATATGTCCTATCATGGCCACTGTTATGAATGGTGTTTCTGTTGGCTTGGCTGGTGCTGGTTGTGAAGGGGTAAGATTCTTCCTGAGGATGTTTCTGGGCTCTCTCTAGTGGCCAGTGCTGGAAGTGAGTCAGGTTCTGTGCATGTCAGTGAGACAGGTGCGAGGCTTGGCTCTAATCCTAGTGGGCCATGTCCAGCCCTTGGTGTATAAAGGAAGAGATTCTGCCTCAAGCTGATGCTGGTGATATCATTTCCTGTGTCAGTTTTTCTCCAGTGAACATGACTTGAACACCAGGTCCTTCTGTCATGTCGGCCGTGAGCTGAGGAGATCTGCGTTATAATATGGGTAATTATTAACTATCTGTTATCCTATACAGATATCTCTGAACATGTCATATTGTCTTAGCCTGCAATACTAGTCAGAAAATCAGTATAAGATAATATTAATGCACTAGGCACTATATATGAAGCATTGAGAGTATATCATGGAGATATACTGCCATCTAGTGGCCATTAGATAAATGTGCTCTATTTATTAATTTAAAGCTGCACTATTTAGTGTGCTGGGCATGTCGTCTTGAACAAAAAAAAATCTAGGGCATGATTTATTTATGGTTGGGTAGCATATTGGCTGGTATCTAATTGGTTGGAATGGTAGTACATTGATTAATATACAATTAATCTCATAGCATATCACCTAGTCTGGCAAATCTAATGATAAAAAGAAAGATGTTTGATCATGGAGATAGAGACAATCTAAAATAGTGGGGAGCAGTAATTACTGTTTTTTTGGATCTACCAGCTCTCTTTTTTATAATGTGAATTGGGATCATAAAATGTAAATTATGTTTGTCTTTTGTCTAATGGATTTGTAGAAAAATATAATGTGTGTTTTTGATAGAGACTCAGAGTTTTCCTGTTTTTGAAAAGATTTAATAAGAGTCGTAGGGTATCTAAATTACATCTGAAATGTACTTTTGGAACTTTTTGTGATGTTCCCATAATAACTGGTATATTTGTCCCCATAATGGCCCCATCCTGGTATACAGTACATGTCCCCATAATGCCACCATACTGGTATACATGTTGCCATAATGGCCGCATCTTGGTATACATGTCCCCATAATGGCCTCAGCCTAGTTTATGTCCCCATTCTGGCCACATCCTGGCAAATATAATTGATATCCCTGGGTGCCACACACAGTAAAAAAAAAAATAAACGATTATACTCACCTCCCCCCAACTCCCCCAATGTCCTCCTCCGATGATGGCATGCCACAACTGACTAGCGTGTAAGTGGTGCAGCACATAACATCACTGTGCGACCACTTAGTGTGGTCAGCTGCCGGGTGCCGCTACAGTCTCTGCTTCCCACACCTTGGATTATGGGTATGGGGAACAGTGAATATTCATAGCCTTAATCAGTGGCCGGCACATGGCAGTGCAGGGAGCCAACGAGTCTCTGTGCTGCAGTATATTTTAGCTGGATGCGTGCCCTCGAACACACATCCTGCTAAAATAGGCATTGTACCCCCAGGGCCCAGTCGCAATCACTTACCGCGATCATTACGCCCCTGCGCCTCAGCAATTCCGGTGGTCCCAGCTTTACTAGTGACTGTGTCCATCCACCCCGGCTGTGCCATCTGCCTCAGCTACTCCGGTGATGCCAGCTTTACCAGTGACTCTGTTTGTCCATCATGATCATGCTGTCTGCCTCAGCCATCCTGGTGGTTCCTACACTGGAGACTCAGCCTGTCTGCACCTGTATCCGTCCCTGCCCTGGTGATCAGCTGCCACAGTCCCAGTCTCTGCCCTGATAGTGGCACCTGGCGTCTACCTCCCGGTGGGTGCTTAGTAAAACCCCTTCCACTAAAGGGTAAGCCCGGGGTCCCCCTGTGTTCCAGTGGGTCCACTGCTGCTCAGCATCTAGATACTAGATGGTACCATCTCCAGCGGCGGGTGTTACAGTGATATTTGAATCTTCAAATTACCCTAGGAACATTGCATGGCTTACAAGTCTCATTATAATGTCTTGGCACTCTCCACAAGGAGAAACATTTCCCCTTAGACCTCTGCTTGGTTTGTGCCAGATAAATCCAAAGAATTTTGAAGCTAGATGTAAATTAAAACGATATGGAGTCACTGGCTGTTTTAAAGATAATAAACTGCTCATCTTGAAGCAGAGGGTTACCCTCATCGAAGTCACAGAGTAGGTATAACCCGTGTAATACTAGACAGTGTTCACAATGAATGAAGGAAATAACTGGAGAAGAAGTACATCTTGAGGACTCTCGTTTGTACATGAACAGCAATTCTGCTTTTGTCATTACCATAGCATCAGAAGGTGCGGGCGGAAGTGGTTTTTGAGATCTTCTCTTTGAAGAATCATTCTTTGGGACTGTATAATGGATAAATAAATAAATTAAATAAATACAAATATCATTTCAGAAACATTTTATATTTTTAAAATAAAGCTAAAACTAGATTGCAATATTTATTGTTTCTATGTTAAGGATTTCACATTAACATCATATAAAATGTCACAAACACCTTGGTGGTCACAATTGGACATATGGAAGAATATTTTAAAAAAATAAATCTGTCCGTGAGCTCATTCTGATCACCAGGTGTATAACCCTTTTCTCCTGAATAATCTTCTAAGCAGATTTGTGAACTAATTAATGTTAAACTTTAAACTGATTCTTCTAATCAGCTTAAGGCCACTTTACACGCTACAACATCGCTCAAGCGATCTCGTTGGGGTCACGGAATTTGTGATGCACATCCGGCCGCTTTAGCGATGTCGTTGTGTGTGACACCTATGAGCGATTTTGAATCGTCGCAAAAACGTTCAAAATCGCTCATCGGTGACATGCCCCCCTAATCTCGATTATCGTTGCTAATGCTGTGACGATGTAGTTCGTCATTCCTGCTGCAGCACACATCGCTACGTGTGACACCGCAGGAATGAGGAACCTCACCTTACCTGCAACCGCCGCCAATGTGGAAGGAAGGAGGTGGGCGGGATGTTACGTCCCGCTCATCTCCGACCCTCCGCTTTGATTGGGCGGCTGCTTAGTGACGTCGATGTGACGCCAAACGGACCGCCCCCTTAAAAAGGAGGCTGTTCGACGGTCACAGCGACGTCACTAGTCAGGTAAGTAGTGGGACGGGTCCGCGCGATTTTGTGCGTGACGGGCAGCAATTTGCCTGTGTCGCACAAACGATGGGGGCGGGTACGCACGCTAGCGATATCGGTAACGATTTCGCAGCGTGTAAAGCGGCCTTTAGAAGTGTCCCATCTACACCTGTATCTCTGCCTCCAACCTCTGCTTCTGTGACGCCCTGGCCTATCAGGTCGTCACAGGGTATTGTGCAATCTGCTCTTCTGCACAGTATTCACCCTCCTTGGTTAACGGATCCCAGTCCTTTGGTGTTGTTAACAGCTTGTCCAATCAAAATCCTAGGAATACTTCCTACTTGAACCTACCAGACACACCATTGGGGGACCTGAAGGGAATAGGGCCGCCCACATAGGGGGTTGGTGAGGAGAAAGTGAGGACAGTGTCAGTTGAGAGTTGAGAGTGAAGGAGGGAGGAGGTGAAGTGGCTCTCATGAGGAGAGGCCACGGAGGAGAGCTTTTTGTATCCTACGTGGCAGAGGTTGGTCTGGGCCTGGTAGGAGCTGGAACCCGGTCGCAGGGGACAGTGTCAAGGGGCACGGACTGCCGAGGAGGGCAGCTGGCGGCCATGAGCTATCACCGGGCAGAAGCCAGGGCAAGACGGGGTACGTGGACCCCAGGCCGGAAAGTAGCTTCACGTGTTCCAGTAATTTACCCGATGGGGGTGATGACCTCAAGTGTCATCCCCAACCCGCTCCAAAATCGGAGTACTAACACACCGATGGGATAGGACTTACCTACTACATTCCAAAGAAATCCTATGCGTGAACCCTGAGAGCAAGCTCACTCCGTTAGCCATACAGATGAGCGGGACCCGGAGAGTTTCATACCAACGGGTCCTATCGAGACAAAGGTGACAGGGATAGGGCCACAGACCAACAACAACACCAAGGGCATGGATCCAGGCGTGCTCCCCGCAGACTACAGTGGTGCTCAGAACTTTGGTTTACAAGCTGTTGATGTGGTTATTCCGGGACTGAGTGAGTACACTGGAAACCCCTGTACCTATCTCCCAACGGCACCCAAACACCATCCATCATCAACGGGCCACGGGACACAAACCCCCTACCCACGGAGGAGTTAAACGTGAGGCTGCCGCACCATCGTCACCGGGCTCCCAAACGACAGCATTGGTCCCTTACATTACCACACACCGTGGGTGGCGTCATGAATTTTCCAAAATCCCCCTGTACATTACTCCGCCCTTTCTTTTAATTGAATGGCCGCGTGACCCCCAGGTCCGGAGACCCCCTCGAGCCACCACGGATCCGGATCAGAGCGGCGGCAGCAACCCTGCTGCTCGCACGGGGGCGGTACACTTCTGTCACTAGGTGCCACCATGGGTTACACGGGTGATGGAGTAGACGTCATGACCAGACGTTCTGGGTGGTGCAGGCTCTGTCTAGTCAGATATACAAGTGTGGCTGACACCTGTGGTATGACGAGTGTGGCTGACATCTGGTGGTATGGGTGCGGGTGTGCTGCCCCTGATATGGCCAGTGCGAGAGCACCACACCCTTCTTAAACTCCCAGCATACTGGTTATAGTTTTTACTTGCATTTGTTCAATTCTATTGTTCAGCTCTTGTTTAATGTAACACTCATACCCGCATCTTCGCACTCTCCTGCCCCCCTTCCCCAGCCAGGATGTTGGTTTCCTCACCTGTCCAGGTGACCTGTGGCGGCGGTCCCATCCCCGTCCCATGCTGCTTCCTTCTGGAGCATCTGTACACCCTGCAGGCTTCCGGCCTCTGCTCGTTAGGTGCGCCTGCAGCCACGCCCCTTTCTTAAAGGGCCAGCGTCCTCCTAACCCGGAAGTGCCTCCCAGGTCAGCTGGGAGGCTGCAGTGTTATGATCCAGAACCATGGAAGACAACCATAAATCATTGGTAAAAGGTGACAAGAGAATTAGCAACTAATCTGGCCGCCATCCCCTTACTAACCATCACAACTAGAAGTAGCCGAGGGGTGAACTAACATCCTGTGCACCACGAACCCAGCAGGAGAACTAGCTATCCTAAAGGAAGGAAAGATGAATAACTCTCTGCCTCAGAAAATAGATAAAGAATAGCAAGCCCCCCACATTCAAAGACTGCGGTGATATAGGAAAACACAATACACAGATCGATGATAGGATTAGCAAAAGGTGAGGCCCTACTGACTAAATAGGACAGGACAGGAAAGGGACTGATGGTGGCCAGAGAAAAACCCTGCAAAAATCCAACAACCTGATAGTACAAAAAAGCCCTCAGATCGCTAGATCTGAACTCCGTCCTATACCAGGCGCTCTTGTCATACCAATGAACAGAAAGCAGGAACCATTACAAATTCAGGAAGCAACAAACACATGGACTTATAGGAGCAATACTCCAAACATAGCTGCAGCGAGCTTTCCAGCTAAGCAACTGAGAGGGAAGATCCCTGCATGCAAATAAACTGAAAACAACCACAGCAAATGACAAACTCAGATAAGAACAAAAAGAACCAAACAAAGATAAAGAGCCAAGCACTTATCTGGGGTAGATGTGGTCTGGAGCAGGATGAAGCAGGCTGGTGAACAAAGAACAACTGACATCCGGCATAGCCTGCTATCAGACTAGGGTTTAAATAAGCAGAGAGTTAGCAATGGAAACGCCCATTGCTCAACACACCTGGTCTCTGTCCAAACCATTCCTGGCCACAAGAGGGAGGCTCACAGCAGGCAAAGCATAAATGACATTCACAAGAGTACCCCCCCCCCTTGAGGAGGGGTCACCGAACCCTCACCAACGCCACCGGGTCGCTCGGGATGAGCATGATGGAAGGCGCGAACCAACCTGTCCGCATGAATGTCAGATGCCACAACCCAAGAGTTATCCTCCTGCCCATAACCCTTCCATTTCACAAGGTACTGAAGCTGTCGCCTACTGCGACGGGAATCCAGAATTTTTTCAACCTCATACTCCAGATCCCCTTGTACCAAAACAGGGTCAGGAGGCGCTGCTGCAGGAACTGTTGGCTCCACATGTTTCTTCAACAAGGACTTATGGAAGACATTGTGAATCTTAAATGACACAGGCAGAGTCAAACGGAAAGATACAGGGTTGATAATCTCCGAAATCTTATAAGGTCCAATAAATCTGGGCTTAAATTTAGGAGATGGAACTCTCATAGGAATATTTTAGAGGACAACCACACCATGTCTCCCACTTTAAACCGGGGACTAACAGTCCAACGCCGGTTGGCAAACTTTTGGGCAGTTTCTTGGGACTGAAACAATTTATCCACTACCTGCCCCCAAATCTGCTGCATTCTGTGTACCATCGAATCCACCCGTGGACAGTCAGACGCCTCAAGCTGCCCCGAGAGGAATCTGGGGTGATACCCAAAATTGCAGAAAAAGGGGGACACCAATATGGTAGAGCTAGCTCTATTGTTAAGGGCAAATTCAGCCAAAGGCAAAAACGAAACCCAGTCATCCTGATCCGCAGAAACAAAACACCGTAAATAGGTCTCCAGGGTCTGGTTAGCCCTTTCAGTCGGACTGTTGGTCTAAGGATGAAACGCGGAAAAGAAAGACAGCTGAACACCCAATTTGGAACAAAAAATCCTCCAAAACCTGGATACAAACTGCACCCCTCTGTCAGAAACAATGTTTTCGGGAATCCCATGCAAACGAACAACATGTTGGAAAAACAAAGGCACCAACTCTGATGAAGACGGCAACTTAGATAGGGGAACCAAGTGGACCATCTTGGAGAATCTATCACAGATCATATAATATAATACAGCCACTGGTATGGTATATAAGATGAAGGACCAAAATACAGCAAAAAATACCTAAAAATTAACTTTTAATAGTTCCTCTAAAATAGGGAAAGGATCACCTTGCCTCTAATTAAAATATAGTCAGCTTCAGAACTTAACATGCTGCAAAGTCCACCAGTATCAACAAGGGGACTAGCGCATCCTGCCGCATGACATTACACCAAATGACAGATGGTGCTAGCAGGCGTCACAACTAACCGAGAGGGCACAAGCTGGTTCACTAAAAAAGACACTGCTCACTCATTCCAGTGTCTCCACTGCAGCAGTGTTTATAATAACATACAACACCACCCTCAGGTTGGTAAAGAGGGGGGTAGATAACCAAGACACCTCACAGGTGTCCAATCAAAACCAAGCTACTACTCCAAAACCCGGAATACAATCAACAATGTCCAGGGATTATAGTAATAAATTTGTTACCCTAGCATTGTCTGATTAACAAAATTGAACAATCTCACCCTTGCTGGTGTATCTTGTTTCCACCAGGTCAGTTTGTCCTCATTATCGGCGTTTCCACAGACCCTCACAATCTGGGTCCGGGACCCCCTTAGAATGGACTCACTGTCCTCTCCCAGATTCTCCTTCTCCCGACGCGTTTCCTAAATTGTATTCATCAGGAGAGCATTAGATGAGGAGATGTAGGTTTCTAATGAAAAACCTCTAATAGGTTAATCTAAAAAACAAATGAAAACATGGGATAAGTAAATAAGGGCTTCACACATATACAGCCGCTAGTATACCTCTCCCTAGATGGAGAAACATAGAGAGACAAGCGACTTACCAGACGGTGACAGCACGAGTCTTATCAGCTGTACACTGCTGTCTGCAACCACCATATTTAAATAATCGCCGCTCTCCCGCCGGCGTCTGACGTCACATCCTCAATCGCGCTCCCCGCTTCTGCATCACGCGGTGGAGTGCATCAATGGAACGCATGTCCCTCAGGGTGTGACGTCAGGGCCGTCCGGCGCACTCAAGATACTGCATACTGGAATGCATGAGTGGGACGCAGAAGCGCCCAGTGGGCCCGCCCCTTCACAGATCCAAGACAACGCATTACACATAACCTCACCACGCATGCGCTAGGTCCATAACGCGGACAGTCCGTACTGTGATTTATAATCAAATGCTTCTTTTCACATATAGCAAAGAACAGAGCGGGGCCCGCTTATACCAGATAACATGTACAGGTTTACAAGACACAGGGAATCGCCCAAATATAAACTGAACCACAGAGAAAGTGCATAATCTCAAATAGAAAAGACAAACAGAATGACAAGTGGGCAAACCACTGTATTTCAAGGGACTAAGACACAGTATAGAGGTGATCAGACCCTGAGAGAGATGCTGGAAGGGCTAATATGGCAAACAAGAGAGAGGGGGGGAGGGGCCACAACAAGAGGCCAAATAACACCCCACAGTAGAAAAGAGAGGAAAGAGTGGAAAAGAGAGCTACCAACTCCACCACCTGCTACACTGACCTAAAAAGACTAACTCTACCTAACCGCGGAGGTTGGCACCCTAAAGAACGGTGGTTGGCACCCCCGCTCGTCCGACGGCTCTCCCTCCTAGCTGTCACTGGAGCCTCCACCTACAAAAAGGGTGAATAGGATAAGGACTCATTCAGACCATGAGGGTGAACCGTCTTAAGCTGGAAAATCCACCTACATTCCTTCTGGAGGATTTTCTTGTCCCAGTCACCTCCCCGTTTAAGTGGTGGGACAACATCGATACCCTGGAAGGTGATTTGACTAATGTCTCCCCCATGAATTGTATTCAGGTGCTTTGCCAGTGGAGTGTCATTTCCCAATCTGATATCTCTCCTGTCCACAAGAGCATGTGACTTTATAAATCACACCTTTCGTACGGCAATTGACGAACCAACGAATGTCATATTCCTTCCCTGTGTTGTTACTCCAGAACTTCTTTCCTACCTTCAATACACTGCAGGCCACACACCCACTACAGCGAAAGCATCCCTTAGGACCGCTTCTGAGCCAGTCACAGCCTGTACTTCTGTTGTCAACAAAGTGGCTGTGTGTCAATCTATCTTGCAGTGATCTAGCCCGTCTGAAAGTAATCTGGGGTTTTTCCGGGACAAATTTGCCAATATCTAGGTCCATTCTCAAGATGGACCAATGCCTTTCCAACACCTCTCTCATGGCCTTTGAGCCATTATTAAACGTTGTAATGAAGCGAACTAGCCCAGGTGCATCATCCAATCTTGGTGGAGGATACAGCAGAGCCGGCCTGCCAACCTCATTGATCTCTTCACGTGCTTTTCTAATAACCCTGTTTGGATACCCTCTCTCACGGAATCTATTCTCAAGGTCATCAAACTGTAGCAAACATTTTTCATTACTAGAACAATTTCTCTTGATTCTGGAGAACTGACCTTTAGGTATGCCCTTTTTTGTGATAACGGGTGACTACTCTCCCACCTTAGTAACGAGTTGGTTGCTGTCTCCTTACGGTGGGTACTGGTGACAATGGTCCCTTCATCAGTTTTCTCAATTAAGACATCCAAAAAGGGCAACCTAGATTTGTTCACCTCAAATGTAAAGAACAAACCCAGATCGTTTTTGTTCAGTTCCTCCACTAGTCGAGATAGCTCTGATTCCGAACCCTTCCACAGGATAAAGATGTCATCAATAAACCTGCACCATAGCAGGATTTTATCCGTGGGTAGATTGGAATCACCGCCAAAAAACAAAGTCTCCTCCCACCAGCCCAGGAGCAGATTTGCGTACGATGGCGCACAAGGGCTGTCCATCGCGGTGCCCCTGAGCTGGTGGTAGAGCTGGTTCCCAAACGTAAAAACATTACGTGTTAGGCAAAACTCTAAAATTTCCAATAGGAAGGCGTTATGTTCACTAAATTGTCTCACCTCGACCATTCAAGAAGTGTGCCACAGCCTTCAGACCTATATCGTGTCTTATTGAGGAGTACAGGGATTCGACGTCAATACTAGCTAGTATCACATCTTCTTCGAGAACAATATCTTCAAGTTTCTTCAAGAGGTCCGTCGTGTCCCTTAGGTATGAGTTGAGAGAGATTACAAAGGGTTTAAGGAGTTCATCCAGATATATTCCCAGATTTTGGGTGAGGCTACCTACCCCCGAGACTATCGGCCTCCCCTTTAGTGGGTTCGTTCCCTTGTGTATCTTTGGGAGACAATAAAAAGTGTGGGTCACCGGGAACCTCGGGAGTAGGAACTCAAATTCCCCTCTATCTATCAAACCATTTTCCCTTGCTCTCAAAAGGATCTATCTCAACTCCCCCATGAAGATTTTAGTAGGGTTAACGGCAAGTTTGCCATATCCCTTAACGTCGTTCAAAATGTTTAAGCACATACCTCTGTAATCATCAATGTCCATTAGCACATTTCCACCCTTATCCGATTTTTTTATAACTATTTCGGGGGAGCGTTCCAGGGACATCAAACCCCCAATTTCAGTTTTGGAGAGATTGAAATCCCGGGAACGGCTCACCCGAAGATTTTAAATATCTCCCCCTCCCCCCCCCCACCCCCCACTCTCTTGCTTGCCATAATAGCCCTTCCAGCATCTCTCTCAGGGTCTTATCACCTCTATACTGTGTCTTAGTCCCTTGAAATACAGTGGTTTTCCCACTTGTCATTCTGTTTGTCTTTTCTATTTGAGATTATGCACTTTCTCTGTGGTTCAGTTTATATTTGGGCGATTCCCTGTGTCTTGTAAACCTGTACATGTTATCTGGTATAAGCGGGCCCCGCTCTGTTCTTTACTATATGTGAAAAGAAGCATTTGATTATAAATCACAGTACGGACTGTCCGCGTTATGGACCTAGCGCATGCGTGGTGAGGTTATGTGTAATGCGTTGTCTTGGATCTGTGAAGGGGCGGGCCCACTGGGCGCTTCTGCGTCCCACTCATGCATTCCAGTATGCAGTATCTTGAGTGCGCCGGACGGCCCTGACGTCACATCCTGAGGGACATGCGTTCCATTGATGCGCTCCTGCGGAAGCGGGGAGCGCGATTACGGATGTGACGTCAGACGCCGGCGGGAGAGCGGCGATTATTTAAATATGGTGATTGCAGACAGCAGTGTACAGCTGGAAAGACTCGCGCTGTCACCGTCTGGTAAGTCGCTTGTCTCTCTGTGTTTCTCCATCAAGGGAGAGGTATACTAGGGGCTGTATATGTGTGAAGCCCTTATTTACTTATCCCATGTTTCATTTGTTTTCTAGATTAACCTATTAGAGGTTTTTCATTAGAAACCTACATCTCCTCATCTAATGCTCCCCTGATGAATACAATTTAGGAAACGCGTCGGGAGAAGGAGAATCTGGGAGAGGACAGTGAGTCCATTCTAAGGGGGTCCCGGACCCAGATTGTGAGGTTCTGTGGAAACGCCGATAATGAGGACAAACTGACCTTGTGGAAACAAGATACACCAGCAAGGGTGAGATTGTTCCATTTTGTTAATCAGACAATGCTAGGGTAACAAATTTATTACTATAATCCCTGGACATTGTTGATTGTATTCTGGGTTTTGGAGTACTAGCTTGGTTTTGATTGGACACTTGTTAGGTGTCTTGGTTATCTACCCCCCTCTTTACCAACCTGAGGGTGGTGTTGTATGTTAT
Organism: Anomaloglossus baeobatrachus; assembly: GCF_048569485.1. Lineage (NCBI taxonomy): Eukaryota > Metazoa > Chordata > Amphibia > Anura > Aromobatidae > Anomaloglossus > Anomaloglossus baeobatrachus. The sequence continues at coordinate 161,790,825 of NC_134361.1, read as the reverse complement.
TATAAACACTGCTGCAGTGGAGACACTGGAATGAGTGAGCAGTGTCTTTTTGAGTGAACCAGCTTGTGCCCTCTCGGTTAGTTGTGACACCTGCTAGCACCATCTGTCATTTGGTGTAATGTCATGCGGCAGGATGCGCTAGTCCCCTTGTTGATACTGGTGGACTTTGCAGCACGTTAAGTTCTGAAGCTGACTATATTTTAATTAGAGGCAAGGTGATCCTTTCCCTATTTTAGAGGAACTATTAAAAGTTAATTTTTAGGTATTTTTTGCTGTATTTTGGTCTATCACAGATCACCCAAATCACAGTCATGTTCTGAGAGATGGGAAGTTCTGAAATAAAATCCATAGAGATGTGCGTCCAAGGTTTCTTAGGTACCGGGAAAGACAATAAAAACCCACTAGAACTTGAACAACAGGGCTTGGACCTAGAACAAACTCCACACGACTGCACAAAATGACGGACATCCCGGGACAGGAAAGGCCACCAAAAATAGCGTCTCACAAGATCCCGAGTACCAAAAATGCCGGGATGACCCGCCAAAACAGAGCAATGAATCTCAGAGAAAACTCGGTTTCTCCATTGGTCCGGGACAAACAGTTTCCCCGTAGGACATCTCTCAGGTTTATCCCCCTGAAATTCCGACAGTGCCAACCGCAGATCAGGCGAAATGGCCGAGGAAACTACACCATTATTCAGGATAGTAGACGGCTCGACAACCTCCAATGAGTCAGCACAGAAAGGGCATCGGCCTTAACATTCTTGGTGCCTGGCAAAAAAGAGACCACAAAATTAAACCGGGTAAAAAACAAAGCCCACCTAGCCTGCTGAGGATTCAACCTCTTAGCAGATTCCAGATAGGTTAGATTCTTGTGGTCCGTAAGCACCACAACTTGATGTCTAGCCCCCTCAAACCAATGTCTCCACTCTTCAAATGCCCCCTTCATAGCCAATAATTCCCGGTTTCCCACATCATAATTCCGTTCAGAAGGAGCAAACTTCCGAGAGAAAAAGGCACAGGGCTTAAGTTTACCCGAATTAGCGTCTCGTTGAGACAGAACAGCTCCTGCTCCGATCTCTGATGCATCGATCTCAACCTGAAATGGGCGAGACACATCAGGTTGCTGCAGGACTGGGGCAGAAGTGAATCGCCTTTTAAGCTCCTGTAAGGCCACAATCGCCTCTGGGGTCCAATGCTCAGCATCAGCTCCCTTCTTGGTCAAATCTGTCAGAGGTTTGAAAATGGCAGAAAAATTGCCTATAAATTTACGGTAAAAATTAGCAAACCCCAAAAACTGCAGCAGGGATTTTAGAGAAGTCGGTTGCACCTAGTCATAAATAGCCTGAACCTTAACCGGGTCCATTTCGATAGCGGAGGGAGACAAGATGAAGCTGAAAAAGGAAATCCTTTGCACCCCAAAGAGGCACTTTGACCCCTTAACGTACAGTGCATTATCATTAAGTATCTGAAAAACAGCCCATACTTGCCCAACATGAGAGTCCCAATCATCAGAAAAAATCAAGATGTCATCCAAATAGACAATCAAAAATGTATCAATAAGGTCCCGAAAAATATCATTCATGAAGGCCTGGAAGACGGAGGGTGCATTAGTGAGCCCAAAAGGCATCACTAGGTACTCAAAATGTCCCTCAGGAGTATTAAAAGCCATCTTCCATTCATCACCCTCCTTAATATGGATGAGATTATATGCACCCTTGAGTTCCAGTTTCGTAAACCATTTGGCACTCTTCACTCTAGAGAAAAGATCAGACATCATAGGCAAAGGGTACTGATATTTGATCATAATTTTATTAAGAAGACGGTAATCAATACAAGGCCTCAACGACCCATCTTTCTTAGCAACAAAGAAAAAGCCCGCACCCAAAGGAGAAGAAGAGGTCCGAATGTGCCCCTTCTCCAATGATTCCCTTATGTATGACCGCATGGCATCATGTTTGGGCACAGAGAAGTTGAAAATCCGCCCCTTGGGAAATTTACAACCCGGCACCAACTCAATGGCACAGTCACAGTCCCGGTGTGGGGGCTGAGAATCAGATTCCTGGTCATTAAATACATCACGGAAATCAGACAAGAAGGCCGGAACAACAACTGCCCGAGCAGACGTGGACGACACGGAAAAGTCCTGATGCACACCTTGACAACCCCAACTAGCTACCGACAAGGATCTCCAGTCAAGAACTGGATTATGGGTCTGCAACCACGGAAATCCCATTACCAAGGTATCCTGCAGATTATGCAATACTAAAAATGTACAAGTTTCCTGATGCGCTGGTGCAAATCTCATAGGCACCTGGGTCCAAAATTGGGGTTTATTTTCTGCCAAAGGGGTAGCAACAATGCTCCTTAAAGGAATAGGAGTTTGCAAAGGAACCATGGGTAAACCACAATCTCTAGCAAACCCAAAATCCATCAAATTGAGCGCTGCCCCTGAGTCCACAAAGGCAAATGCAGAAAAGGAAGACAATGAGCAAATCAATGTGACAGACAAAAGAAACTTTGGTTGCAAAAAACCCACAGTAACAGAAGTAGCCAATCTCCTTTCACGTTTAGGGCAGACAAGAGATATTATGAGAAGCGTCTCCACAATAGAAGCACAGTCTATTCTTCCGTCTGAACCCTTGCCGACTAGCATTAGAAAGGACCCTATCACACTCCATAGGCTCCAAAGACTGTTCCACAGGCACAAAAGCAGCAGGTATCTTCCTGCGCTCACATAACCGCCTATCAATCTGAATGGCCAAGGTCACAGAGGCATCAAGACCAGAAGGGACGGGGAATCCCACCATTACATCCTTCACTGTATCAGCAATACCCTTCCGAAAAAGAGCCGCAAGCGCATCATCATTCCATTTGGTAAGGACCGCCACTTTCGAAACGTCTGACAAAAAGTTTCTGCAGAAACCAAACCCTGAGTTAATGACAACAAGGCCTTTTCTGCTTGGTCCACAATATTGGGTTCGTCATATAATAAACCCAAGGCCTGAAAAAAGGAGTCCACACCACTAAGAATCGGATCATCAGACGCTAAAGAGAAGGCCCAGTCCTGAGGGTCACCACGCAGTAAAGAGATGACAATCTTAACCTGCTGTACGGGATTCCCTGAGGACTTAGGGCGCAGGTCAAAAAATAATTTACAATTATTTTTGAAGCTCAAAAATCTCGACATATCTCCCGAAAAAAATTCAGGAACGGGAATCTTAGGCTCTGCAAGGGGAGTCTGTGCAAGAAAAGACTCTATACGATGAACCTTAGCATCAAGATGAGCAACACTCTCACCCAATCCATCAATGCTAGAAAAAAGAAATCTTCCACGGAACCCAAAGAAGAAGAGGAAAAACACCAAAAAAAAAAAAAATTCTCAGCAGACTTTTTTTCCCTTTTTTCTTTTTTTTTTTTTATTTTTTCCTTCTTAAGAGTACCCTTTAAATTTGTTGGCCGGATGTACTGTTATGATCCGGAACCATGGAAGACAACCATAAATCAATGGTAAAAGGTGACAAGAGCATTGGCAACTAATCTGGCCGCCATCCCCTTACTAACCATCACAACTAGAAGTAGCTGAGGGGTGAACTAACATCCTGTGCACCGTGAACCCAGCCGGAGAACTAGCTATCCTAAAGGAAGGAAAGATGAATAACTCTCTGCCTCAGAGAATAGATAAAGAATAGCAAGCCCCCCACATTCAAAGACTGCGGTGATATAGGAAAACACAATACACAGATAGATGATAGGATTAGCAAAAGGTGAGGCCCTACTGACTAAATAGGACAGGACAGGAAAGGGACTGATGGTGGCCAGAGAAAAACCCTGCAAAAATCCAACAACCTGATAGTACAAAAAAGCCCTCAGATCGCTAGATCTGAACTCCGTCCTATACCAGGCGCTCTTGTCATACCAATGAACAGAAAGCAGGAACCATTACAAATTCAGGAAGCAACAAACACATGGACTTATAGGAGCAATACACCAAACATAGCTGCAGCGAGCTTTCCAGCTAAGCAACTGAGAGGGAAGATCCCTGCATGCAAATAAACTGAAAACAACCACAGCAAATGATAAACTCAGATAAGAACAAAAAGAACCAAACAAAAATAAAGAGCCAAGCATTTATCTGGGGTAGATGTGGTCTGGAGCAGGATGAAGCAGGCTGGTGAACAAAGAACAACTGACATCCGGCATAGCCTGCTATCAGATCAGGGTTTAAATAAGCAGAGAGTTAGCAATGGAAACGCCCATTGCTCAACACACCTGGTCTCTGTCCAAACCATTCCTGGCCACAAGAGAGAGCCTCACAGCAGTCAAAGCATAACTGACAGTCACAGCACTGCAGATTCTTAAGGCACCTTTACTCTATGGGAGGTGCATGAGAAATGAGTAAGAGTCATTGCTAGTTCTCAGGTTCCTTAGCGCTGCTGCTGATATTGTGCTGTCTGCTGCTGCTGACACTTCTTTATATTTCAGCGCTGTGCTACCTTGCTGTTCCACTGCTGTCGCTACCATCCACGCCGGACAGCTTACACAATACCCGCCTCTGCAAATATTCACGTCGGTCACAGCTGCCATACCATCCATCCATCCATCGACCTGCTGCTGCTGTAACGTACCACCAGAGACAGTCACTCTCGTGCCCCTGGAGTCAGCTGTTGCAGAACCAGACTTCCCGAGTGGCACTCGGACTCATACATGCAGCGTAACACCCTCACCATTAGGGGCTCTGGAGAAGATCAGGCATAGGTCTGTAGTCAAGCCCCCCCCTCTGGGTTTTCTGTGTGCTCTGACCCAGTGGGTTTGCTAAACATCTCTGCTTGCCTGGCAAGCATAACATTCAGCCTGTTTGATTATCGTTTCTAATAGCCTGTGTTTAGACTATCCTATTGTCTGGGAATCTGTTCCTATCCCTGATCTTCTGGTATTGATGTGGCTTTCTGGCCATTCTCTGCCAACCGTCTCCACTAGCCTAAAGCTACTTTGTGGATTCAATCAGGGGTGTAATGACCTCGGTCACAGAGGTCGCCATTGCGACTGGGCCTGGCAATTAGGGGCCCGGCGGCCGCCCTGCAGATCAGTAGCCAGCTCCTTTCTGTGAGAGAGGAGCTGAACTATTCTGTCGCAGACCACGTGGCTGCTATATGACCCGATGCCGTCGCCACTGACACCAGGCCCTCCTGCCCGATGTCAGCGGAGTCGGCGCTGGGCCTCCCTCCCCCGTCATCGCACACAGAAATGATAAATAATTGAATGGCCCGCGCAGCTCCATGCTCCATCATTCTGCCCCTGTGCCTGCGCAGTGACGTCACTCCTATGCGACTGCTGTGCTGAGCCATGCAGAGCACAAGATGGGAGGATGCTGACCGGAGCAGCGAGAGAACAAGAAGAGAGGTGAGTACTTGTTTTTTTTTTTGTTTGTTTTTTTGTTTGCTTTTTAAATCAGTGAGTACACCGTGGTCAGAGGCCTGGGGGGCTGCATTATATATGGAGGCCTGCGGGGCTGCATTATACATGGTGGCCTGGGGGGCTGCATTATGCATAGAGGTCTAGAGGGCTGCATTATATATGGAGGTCTAGGGGGCTGCATTATTCATTGAGGGCTGGAGGGCAGCATTTTACATGGAGGTCTAGGGGGCTGCAGTATATATGGAGGCCTCGGAGGCTGCATTATACATGAAGGTCTGTGGGGCTGCATAATACAACATGAAGGACACCTTATACATGGACTATAGGGGTGCATTATACATGGAGGTCTATGGGGCTGCTTTATACATGGAGGTCTATGGGGCTGCATTATACATGAGGTCTATGGGGCTGCCTTATACAACATGAAGGACACCTTTTACATGGACTATAGGGGTGCATTATACATGGAGGACTATGGGGCTGCATTATACATGAGTTCTATGGGGCTGCATTATACAACATGAAGGACACCTTTTACATGGACTATAGGGGTGCATTATATAAGGAGGTGTATGGGGTTGCATAATTCAAAATGAAGGACACCTTATACATGGAATATAGGGGTGCATTATACATAGAGGATTATGGGTCTGCAAAATACAATATGAAGGTTTATGGGACTGCATTATAATACATATAGGACTATGGGGGCTACATTATAATATATGGTGGACTATGGGGTGCATTATAAAACATGGAGAACTATGGGGTGCATTCATATATCTGGAGAACTATGGGGTGAATTATAATACATGGAGAACTTTGGGAAATGCATTATAATACATGGAGGACTATGGGGGTGCATTCTAATATATGGAGGACTATGTGGTGGAGTAAAATACATGGAGTACTATGCATTATAATATATGGAGAACTATGGAGGGAATTATAATACATGGAGAACTTTGGGAAATGCATTATAATACATGGTCATGGAGGATTATGGGGGTGCATTCTTATATATGAAGGGTTATGTGGGACCCTTTATACTATATGGAAGGCTATGTGGGGGTCATTATAGTATTTGGAGAACTATATACGAGGGGGGACAAAGATACAAGCATGGGATGGAAATGTTTTGTGCTGAGGGAAAAAGGCTCTTTCCCTCAGCAGTATCACAGACCAATTGTTAAAAAACACCTTTATTTATACAAGTAAAATATATCTTTGTACCGTGTTAGCCTTTATTTATAAACATTGTTAAAATTGGAAAATCCCTGATTAAATATACATCTACTATCCCCATGTAACACAAAACAAACCTCCACACAGTGTAACCAATTTATGGGAAATACTACCTCAGACAGCAGGGGAGATTTTCTACCTCTGTTCTTGAGGTAATAGATCTCAGAGAGGACCTCTCTGTTCTTAGGACCTCATTGTCGATATATCACTATCAATGTCCTGTCTACTGTAGGTCTCATTGAGACCTGGTTCACTTCTTGCTTAAATAAACCAGATATATTTAATAGCAAAGGATTCCAAGTAACCAAGTGAAAATAATCCACATATTAGTACTTAGAAAATGATCTTAGATGCATCAATTAGAGCCATCCTTTTCTGGGTACACCAAAATTGATCTCAAGTCAAAAACTTAATTAAATGCAATAGTACAAATAGTTAGGTAAAGTTAATCAAGTATCCAATTAATGATTAACTGTAGCACCCTCCGAAGTTACTTACTAGTATAGGACATTGATACCCGACTATGGTTCATTCATATCTCAGAAATATGTTTAAATATCCTTCCTGCATGGAGCTAACTAAATCCACACTCCAATTCTAATGATTAAACCCACAAATGAGAAATACCCGACGAGTTTCCCCTCGACAATAGACGAGGTTCATCAGGGGTTCAACGGATAATTTTTCGATGTAGTCACATATGTCTAATACAGAAATAAGTCCATCCTCAGCCTCTTTAGATATAAATCGCTATTTACATTAAGCAATAATAGTCCAGAGTGATTTCCTGTTTCATAGGAGATATATTTATATCTTCTCTTGATCTTTTTAATTCCAACTTCATAGTCATCTAGTTCATTCTTCTCTGATAAAAAGATCCGATTTTCTTCCTGTGGGATAATGATCTAACTGGCATACCTCGGTGGGAATATGGGCCTTAAGCGGGCTTTACACGCTACGAGATCGCTACAGCGATCTCGTTGGGGTCACGGATTTTCTGACGCACATCCGGCCTCTGTAGCGATCTCGTTGTGTGTGACTCCTAGGAGCGATTTTGGATCAATGCAAAAACATCCAAAATCGCTCCTCGTTGACATGGGGGTCCTCTACCAATTATCGCTGCTGTCGCTTGGGCGAAGTTGATCCTCCACATCACTACGTGTGACGCCGCAGGAACGAGGAACCTCTCCTTACCTGCCACACGCCAGCAATGAAGAAGAAAGAAGGTTGGCGGGATGTTCGTCCCGCTCATCTCCGCCCCTCCGTTTTGATTGGGCGGCCGCTTAGTGACGTCGCTGTGACGCCGAGCGAACCGCCCCCTTGGAAAGGAGGCGGTTCGCCGGTTACAGCGACGTCACCGAGCAGGTAAGTATGTGTGACACTGCCGTAGCGATAATGTTCACTACGGTAACGATCTTCACATATCGGCATAACGATAGGGGCGGGTGCTATCACACTCGCCATCGCTAGCATCGGCTAGCGATGTCACAGCGTGTAAAGCTACCCTTAATCTCCAAAGTAGTATACTCGGAATACTCTCCACCAATACTGGGTCAGAATAGATAACCTTTTATCCTTAAAAATAATCAGCACACACACTTGATGTATATTACGTTATATGTACCCACTAATAAGGAGGGGGATTCGGGGAAGCACCTTCAAGGTCACAAATAAACCATCACTGTAAAAAAAACCCAGCTAATCTCAGATGCCAAAGCTGCCATATACTAGGGCTATGATATATTCCTCCAAGTTGATCCAGGAGCCGTGAATGCTGGCTGTACAGTTCTGATGGACTTGCAGTCTCCTGTTTGGAGCATTCCAGAAAAAGGGAAAGGCTTTTTCCCTCAGCACCCAGCTTTCCCATGCTCTACTATACATCTTCTCTCAGCACCCAGCTTACCCATGCTCTCATATGGGAAAGCTGGGTGCTGAGGGACATATGTATAGCAGAGCATGGGAAGCTGGGTGCCGAGGACAAGATGAATATCAGAACATAGGAAAGCTGGGTGGTGATAGAGGGATTACAGATCATGGGAAACTTGGGTGCTGAGGGTAAAAGCCAAGTGTCAGCGTCAATATCCCATACCCCGAGTGTCAGTGTCATTATCCCGTACCCCAAATGTCAGTGTTGGAGGGGGGGCCCAGGTCCAAACTTTGCACTGGTGCCCATCAAACTCTAGTTATGCCACTGGACTCAACCTAAGGCTCCTGGATATGCCCAAATCCCTGAATAGAGGTCAAAGACTGAAGATCAAGAACCCATGCCCCTGTCATATATGCTGTAGTACTGTTGCTGCCTGACCTTCTGTTTCTGGCCCTAAACTGACACACATCTCATTTCCTGCTTATCCTTGCTTCTATATCATACGGTTTCTGCTGCTGCCACCGCAGAGCTACGCCAGCCATACATCTCCTGGATGCACATGGTGTTTTATTGTGCTAGTGTACCGCCCCGCGGCCTCGGCTGCGGCCGCCAAGCCGCTCTGGTCTGGTCTTGTGTGTCGGTGGCTTGAGCGCCTCTGGACCCGGGGGTCACGTCGCTCTGGAAGGATGTAGTGGCGGTGCACGCAGGGGTTTTGGGGTGGTTGTTTGGTAAAGTTCGTGACGCCACCCACGGGTTGTGGTGATCGTAGGATGGACACCACCGCTGCCGTTGACTAGGCCTTCCGGTGACGGTGTTATGCAGCTTGGTGTTAACCCCTCCGTGGGCAGGGGAGATGGTCCCGGGGGCCCGCGGGGAGGATGAAGGGCGGGGTGCAGAACGCAGGGTCGCGGTGCAGCGCGGTGCGGTGCCTGACAGCACTGGTGTACTCACTCTGACACAAGATAGCGGAGTCTCTGGTAAACCAAGTGGTAGAATGGATGGGGCCCACAGCCAGCTGCGGTGTTCTCCCTGGACAGGTTGGTGATGGCTGTCGTTTCTGTCGTGGGCAGAGGAGGGGATGTTGCGCTCTCCCACTGCTCTGGTCCGGCTGCTGCTGCTACTGCTGCTCGGTGGTGGCTCGGGTGGTGGGCCGGATCCCGGGGACTCGAGCGGCGCTCCTCGCCTGTGAGTGAAAGGGGGGGGGGCTGATTGTGGGGATTTGGTATTGATTGTCCGTGACGCCACCCACGGTTGTGGTGAGATTGGTGACACCACCGCTGCTCTGGACGGGGATCCCGGGAGCAATGACAGGGAGCAGCCTAGATGTTAGTTCTCCCCTCCGTGGGTAGGGGGTTGGTTGTCCCGGGGCCCGGTGATGAGGTAGGGATGGATGGCAGGCAGGCTACGGGGCCTGGCGAGGTGCAGGGTCGCGGGGGCAGCGCTGTGCCGCATGGCACGGTGGTACTCACTCAGCCAATGATGAACACAGGGTCTCCGGTAAAACAAACGGCTGGATGGACGGGTCCCACAGACGGCTGCGGTGTTTCTCCTCCCGGCAGGTTGATGGTGACTGCCTTTCCCTGCACCTGTGTACTGTGTATGGTTCCAATGGGTTCCCACCGGTAACCCGCTCCCCAGCTTGGATATGGGCCGGAGGAGCCCCTTTTGCCCACAGGCTCTGGCCCTGGGAACTTTAGCCTTGGCGGGGACTGTGTTTCCTTCTCTCGGTTGGACGGTTGCCTTCTGTCGGCACTTGGCTGCTGGGAAACCCAGGAGGTTCCCTTCGCTAACGAATTTGACAAATTGCACGGCGACTCCAAGCCTTGTCGGGGTCCGTAAGCCCCTGCCGGATGGTGCTGGCTTCTCTTTGCGTACCGGTCTGGTACCGCCGGGCCACCGCCCGTCCACGGTCCTTACGGTTAGCTCCAATAGGCCACTCCTGCAGACGGTCACCACCGTCTGCCAACTTTGCTGTTCCGTCCGGGCCACACACCCGGACCAACTTCAGGCTCCTTAACTGCCTCTTCACTCCTCTCACTTTCACTTCAAAACTCTATCTGCCTGCTTTTCCCGCCTCCAGGACTGTGAACTACTTGGTGGGCGGGACCAGCCGCCTGGCCCCCTGGCGTGAACATCAGCCCCTGGAGGAAGGCAACAAGGGTTTTTGTCTGACTTAGGTGTACCGGGAGTGTGGGGTGTGTTGGTGTAGTTACCTGTGGCCCCTGGCTTTTCCAGGGCGCCACATTTCCCTGCACCTGTGTTGTGAGTGACTCCTGTGCCTGGACACTGGTAGTCCGCTCCCCGGCGTGTAAATGTCGTAGGAGCCCGTTTGCCCGCTTTGCATCTCTTGCCTTTGGTGGTGGCACTTATCCGGGATGGTTGGGCTGTTGCCGTTAATCGGGACTTGGGTGGGAATGAACCCCTGAGGTCCAGACCGCAATCAGTAAATTCGAGTATCAGGGCAGCTTCTAGCCTAATCGGGGTCTGAGTACCCTGCCTGGTGCTTGGCTCCAATCGGCTCCCTGGTTCGGTACCGGAGGGCCACCGCCCGACCCCGGTCCTACGGTTCCACCGACTGTTCGCCAACTCCTGCAGATGGCCACCACCGTCTGCCGACCTTGCTGGAGGTGCCTGGGCTCTGACCCAGACACCTAGAGAGTCCGTGGCAGGCCTGGTCCCAGGTCTGCCCTTGACTTTCCCTCCTCACTCCTCCACTGTCAACTCCTCTACACTCACTGTCTGACCGACTGCTCTACTGTTTTCCCGCCTCCAGGCCTGTGAACTCCTCGGTGGGCGGAGTCAACCGCCTGGATCCTCCCCTCCTGGTGTGGACATCAGACCCTGGAGGGTGGCAACAAGGGTTTTTAGTGTGACTGTTGTCACCTACCCGGGAAAGGGGTGTGTGTGATGTTGTGTCTGTGGCTACCTGGCTAGTCCAGGGCGTCACATTCCCCCTTGGTTTAACGCAGACCGTCCGCGGGCTGCCCGTCCATCACCGGTTTTATTTTTTTCTGAAAAGATATAAACAATTGAAAATCAAACATTCAAACAAGTACTTTTCATTTCTTCCCTTACGGGAGGCACATTACTTGAACCGTTACAAACGGGAACATTTTTATTTATAACAGGGAACGAGTCAATGTCCTTCCGCTTTCCCACCCAAGCAACCTAGCCCTGATGCTGCCCCTAAGAAGTGGGCAGCACCCCTTTTCCCCAGTCCAGAAACAGGAACCTGGCCAGGCTACCCAAGCAGGAATGGGTATGGTGCTTCGCACCCGGCAGTCACTCAGAGGCCCCACGTCCAAGGGGACCCCTGACCCGGAGGATGGTAACCAGTTCTGATGGTGACTGGACCCCAGCCTGCTCTGCTGTGGGTCCTTCCTCCAACCAGCCGCTCTGGAGACTGACAGTTGTGGGAAGGGCAATTGGGGCATTATTTATAAGCCCAACAGTTATTGGGGTGGCTTGCAAGTTCTCAGCCTTGTCTTTGGGAAAGGGGGGCAACAAAAGTCCCAATAGGGACGGGCGCTTCAGTAGCCGGTTCCGCTACCATAAAAACAAACACTGTAGTTCCCAATGGGGACTTGCTGTAGGGTCCCAATGGGGACTTGCAGTTGGGTCCCAGGGGCTATTTACAACACTTGACTCCGGTACAGCTTCCTCCTGCAGCTTTCCCACAGTTCACCACCGAACAGCACGAGCCCCCAATGCCACCTTCACTCACGGGTGACACTGTCCCACAGGACTCCATTTTCAGCTGCCGGCGGTGCGGGTATGACTGCTCCTCCAACCGGATTCTTTAACTTTGGGTGTTAACTAGAACATCAAGAGGGTTCCAACGGGGACTGACAGTGAGGTAGCCGGGAACCGCTTCCGATTCAACTTTCTTCAGAATAAACGCGGGCATGCACATCCGCTCTCCTGCCCAGGAGCCAGGACCACTTGGGTGCCCACAGCGCCGGCTATGACCGGCCTCTCATACTGCCGTGGGCCCCACAATCAGTGGCCTCCTCCGGATCAGCCCATGTGGGGGACGGGCCCAGCTGGAGTCCCTCCGTGCCGGCTACGACCGCCACCTTCGGTAATGAGGGACCCTACTGTGACGTGGCCTGCTCTGCCATTTGGCAGCTGCGTCCCCGCCGTGCCTCAGCTGAGGCCGGGTGTCTGGGCTTCTGGGCGATGGTCGCCTCCGTTGCGGCCGGGCGGACTGCCGGAGCCGTCGCCATCTCTGTTGCGGCGATGCTCGGTGCCGGATGGGATGTCGTCAGCGGTGCTGGAGCGATGGTGACGGTAAGGCCTGAGAGCCCAGTAACTAGGTCCTCCCCCGTAAGTGGTATGGGCTCCGCTGCCACGACTGGGGCAGCGGGTCGGTCGGGGCATTGGCTGTGGACACGGGTGACGAGGGAGACGGTGTGGTGGACGGGAGCAGGCCGGGTCCCTCAGCCACAGCGGATGATCCCTGGGGGACATAGGGGCGTGGGTCACTGCTTACCCGCTCCTCCGAGATTATCTCCGCTTCGCGCGCCCGGACAGCTGCAGCCAGGCCCTTCATTCCCGACGTCCACTTCGCCAGCATGAAGTGGACTTGGGCCTGGATCTTCCGACACATCCTGCCGCATTGGTGTCCAGGAACGTGTTTCGGCAGAGTCCTGGCGTCCCTGCACTCCACAGCGCTAGTTACATGTCGTCATTCTTCACCCGCTCCCCCCTCGGTCTTTCCACAGCACTTCTCTCTTTGGGGGCGGGGCTTTGCTTTCGTGCCTTCACTGCTCGGGGAAGACGACTTGAGCGGGAAACTTTCGCGCCCAAAATGGCGGATCTATAGATTTTTCAGCGAGACGCCACTGACGGGAACCACAAGGCACACTTCTACCGGTAAGTAGACTGGTTCTATCCTGTTCGTGACACCAGAAGAGTTGATGTGTACTGCCCCGCGGCCTCGGCTGCGGCTGCCGAGCCGCTCGGGTCCGGGCTCGTGTGTCGGTGGCTTGAGCGCCTCCGGACCCGGGGGTCACGTCGCTCTGGAAGGATGTAGTGGCGGTGCACGCAGGGGTTTTGGGGTGGTTGTTTGGTAAAGTTCGTGACGCCACCCACGGGTTGTGGTGATCGTAGGATGGACACCACCGCTGCCGTTGACTAGGCCTGCCGGTGACGGTGTTATGCAGCTTGGTGTTAATCCCTCTGTGGGCAGGGGCGATGGTCCCGGGGGCCCGCGGGGAGGATGAAGGCCGGGGTGCAGGGCGCAGGGTCGCGGTGCAGCGCGGTGCCTGACGGCGCGGTGCCTGACGGCATTGGTGTACTCACTCTGACACAAGATAGCGGAGTCTCTGGTAAACCAAGTGGTAGAATGGACGGGGCCCACAGCCGGCTGCGGTGTTCTCCCTGGATAGGTTTGTGATGGCTGTCGTTTCCCTGCACCTGTGTTGTGTTGTGAGTGACTCCTGTGCCTGGACACTGGTAGTCCGCTCCCCGGCGTGTAAATATCGTAGGAGCCCGTTTGCCCGCTTTGCATCTCTTGCTTTTGGCGGTGGCAGTTATCCGGGATGGTTGGGCTGTTGCCGTTAATCGGGACTTGGGTGTGAATGAACCCCTGAGGTCCAGACCGCAATCAGTAAATTCGACTATCAGGGCGGCTTCTAGCCTAGTCGGGGTCTGAGTACCCTACCTGGTGCTTGGCTCCAATCGGCTCCCCGGTTCGGTACTGGCGGGCCACCGCCCGACCCAGGTCCTACGGTTCCACCGACCGTTCACCAACTCCTGCAGACGGCCACCACCGTCTGCCGACCTTACTGGAGGTGCCTGGGCTCCGACCCAGACACCTAAACAGTCCGTGGCAGGCCTGGTCCCAGGTCTGCCCTTGACTTTCCCTCCTCACTCCTCCACTGTCAACTCCTCTCCACTCACTGTCTGACTGACTTCTCTACTGTTTTCCCGCCTCCAGGGCTGTGAAATTCTCGGTGGGCGGAGTCAACCACCTGGCTCCGCCCCACCTGGTGTGGAAATCAGACCCTGGAGGGTGGCAACAAGGGTTTTTAGTGTGACTGTTGTCACCTATCCGGGGAAGGGGTGTGTGTGATGTTGTGTCTGTGACTACCTGGCTAGTCCAGGGCGTCACACTAGACTATATTGCTGTTGCCAGGGCTGACCTCCTTACCTGCCCCATCCTTATTCTCTGTCATGAGACTTATTCTGCTGCCATTGCAGTGCCACACATATCCTGTCTGCCTGCCTGCCCACTGTGTTTTATAGTGACAGGCTGTACTGCTGATGCAAACTTACTCTCTAGAGCAGGGGTCTCAAACTCAGCTGGGTGTATGGGCCGCATATAGAAAAAAAAATTGAGAGGGGCCGCTGTTACGAGGGGGACCCGGGGAAGCGTGCCAATATGGGAAATGGACTGCTTCCGCCGGTCAAGGTCCACTGTGCGGTGTAAGGGACCGCCGCTATGGTGGGTGAAGAGTGAGCGGGTTGCTGCTAGCGATCGTCTGGAATGTCACAGACGATCTATGTACACCAATCTGCCCTAACCCGTGAGGGTTGTATGGCACAGATCTCACAGCTCGGTGTACCTGTTGCACGGGGAAGCACAGAGGTGCCCACGCACGTGTGCCAGTGGAAGTCACGAGAATATGGCACGAGGGTAGCACAGAGGTGCCCACGCACGTGTGCTTTCAATAACCAGGTGAGTCCAATGGAGACTTGAGGAGCTCACCTGGGACAGGAACACGGCCTGTTGACGGGGGTACTGCCGGAGCAGCAAGGCAGGAACACGGCCTGCAAACGAGGTACTGCCAGAGCAGCAAGGGCCAAGCCCACAAGAGACAGTAATGCCTGAGCAGTGGCGTGGCAGCACGCTGCCAGACATCCAAACATAGAAGGACAGTCGCGCGCCGCCATGATGGCAGGGGGAGCTTTTAAGGAGGTGCAGCTCCACCCGAGGGCGGGCGCGAGGCGGAGATGACGGACTTGACCCAATCAGGGTCCACGACGTCCCAGCCTGGCCAGTCAGGATTCACCATGTCACCAGCCTTGTCATCAAGCCGTGTGACGTCAGTGAGCGAATCAGGACCCACCACGCATTGCACATGCTCACCCTCCTGCCTCTGGGAAATAGAGGCGGGATCCTCGGTCTCACAATGTGCAGAGATAACGGGAATCTCACTGCTTCCCTGAGCAGTAAACCTCTGCACATTGCGCAGCCTCGCAGACCTTTGGGGCCGCTGAGCAGGAGAGTCTGCGGCAGGCCAGGGATGGGAGACTGCTTCACTCCTTGTAACAGGAGAACCACTAGGTGTCACCCTTCTGCTGCCTCTCTGAGAAGGTATCTCCTGCACACTGCGCAGTCTGGCAGACCTTCGGTGCTGCTGAGCAGGAGTGCTCGTGGCAGGCAAGGAATGGGAGACTGCCTCAGTCCTTGCCTCAGGAGAGCCACGAGATGTAACAGGCCGCATTATTTGCAGGACAAGGTGAACATTTTTAATGAATCCATGTTTTTTTTCTATACATCTTTGGATCACTTTAAACATTTTTTGCTTGTATATTATAACAAACGTGCACTTTTTTTAAGTTTATATATATAAAAAAGCATTTTTAATGGCAAAAAAAATATTTCATGCTTTATTATGAATTTTTTTTTTACATTTTATCACCTTCTTGTAATATTGTTTTACAATTAGCAGCATCATATAGTAATCTTAGGTAACTTCTTGTAGTAATGTGCCCATGCTGCAGTAATGTACCCATCCGTGTGCCCTGTAGTAAGGTGCTCATCCTTGTGGTATTGTGCCCAGTAGTTTTCTGACTATCCTTGTAGTATGTGCCCAGTAGTATAGTGCCCTGTAGTATTGTACTCATCCTTGTGCCCTGTAGTATTGTTGTGCCCAGTAATATTGTGCCCATCATTGTGCCTTCTAGTATTGTGCCCATCCTTGTAGTATTGTGCACGCTGTAGTATTGTGCTCATCCTTGTAATATTGTGCTCATCCTTGTAATATTGTGCCCTGTAGTATTGTGCTCATCCTTGTAGTATTGTGCCCATCCCTGTAGTATTGTGCCCTGTAGTATTGTGCTCATTCTTGTAGTATTGTGCCCATCCCTGTAGTATTGTGCTCATCCTTGTAGTATTGTGCTCATTCTTTGTAGTATTGTGCCCTGTAGTATTGTGCTCATTCTTGTAGTACTGTGCCCATCCCTGTAGTATTGTGCTCATCCTTGTAGTATTGTGCCCATCCCTGTAGTATTGTGCCCTGTAGTATTGTGCTCATTCTTGTAGTATTGTGCCCATCCCTGTAGTATTGTGCTCATCCTTGTAGTATTGTGGCCATCCCTGTAGTATTGTGGCCATCTCTGTAGTATTGTGGCCATCGCTGTAGTATTGTGCTCATCATTTTAGTATTGTGCACATCCCTGTAGTATTGTGGCCATCTCTGTAGTATTGTGGCCATCGCTGTAGTATTGTGCTCATCATTTTAGTATTGTGCACATCCCTGTAGTATTGTGCGCATCCCTGTAGTATTGTGCACATCCTTGTAGTATTGTGCCCATCCTTGTAGTATTGTGTCCTGTAGTATTGTGGCCATCCCTGTAGTATTGTGCCCATCCTTGTAGTATTGTGTCCTGTAGTATTGTGGCCATCCCTGTAGTATTGTGGCCATCCCTGTAGTATTGTGGCCATCCCTGTAGTATTGTGCTCTGTAGTATTCTGCCCATCCTTTAGTAATGTGCAAAAACAAAAAAATCCTCACCTTTCCAACGTTCCCTGTGTGCCCATGATCAGTATGTGCAGAGTTTTGGATGCAGCATTCTTCTGTACCGCCTCACGCTCGGCTGCAGCCGAGCCGCTTGGATGCGGGCTCGTCGGTGGCTCGAGCGCCTCCGGACCCGGGGTCACTTTGCTCTAAAAGGGTTTTGCTGGCGCTACTTAGGGGGTTGGTAGGTTGGTGGACGGCCGGAGCCGTGTGTAAGTTCGTGGCGCCACCCACAGGATGTGGTGAAGGTGTAGACACCACCGCTACAGTTTCGGGGCAGTTTCTAGAGTGCTCTAGAATCACTGCGTTGAGAAACACGTGATGGTGTCTCCGCAGTGGATATGTTGATCTCCCTAAGGTCAACAATGCTCGCTTAAGTAGCCTTTTACTAGGCATTGCCCCCACTAGCCAGATTCCTACTCCACACTGATGAGGGGCAAATACCCCGAAACGGCTGTCTGTGGATGGATACCATATTTGGTATAGGTGGTCTCCTTGACTGGAGACTACCCTTTCCGTGGTTGTTCCTTCCCGGTGAAAGACCTGGCTAGTTTCCTGGCAGCGTTGAGAAACACGTGATGGTGTCTCCGCGGCTTTCTTATTTGCATACTTCCCAGGGGGCGTTGCTCTAGAATCACTGCGTTGAGAAACACGTGATGGTGTCTCCGCAGTGGATATGTTGATCTCCCTAAGGTCAACAATGCTTGCTTAAGTAGTCTTTTACTAGGCATTGCCCCCACTAGCCAGATTCCTACTCCACACTGATGAGGGGCAAATACCCCGAAACGGCTGTCTGTGGATGGATACCATATTTGGTATAGGTGGTCTCCTTGACTGGAGACTACCCTTTCCGTGGTTGTTCCTTCCCGGTGAAAGACCTGGCTAGTTTCCTGGCAGCGTTGAGAAACACATGATGGTGTCTCCGCGGCTTTCTTATTTGCATACTTCCCAGGGGGCGTTGCTCTAGAATCACTGCGTTGAGAAACACGTGATGGTGTCTCCGCAGTGGATATGTTGATCTCCCTAAGGTCAACAATGCTTGCTTAAGTAGTCTTTTACTAGGCATTGCCCCCACTAGCCAGATTCCTACTCCACACTGATGAGGGGCAAATACCCCGAAACGGCTGTCTGTGGATGGATACCATGTTTGGTATAGGTGGTCTCCTTGACTGGAGACTACCCTTCCCGTGGTTGTTCCTTCACGGTGAAAGACCTGGCTAGTTTCCTGGCAGCGTTGAGAAACACGTGATAGTGTCTCCGTGGCTTTCTTATTTGACCTCTCAGACTGACCACCTAACTGATCTGCTCACTGATCTGCTCACTGATCTGCTAACTGATCTGCCTGTTTTCCTGCCTCAGGCCCTCCAAACTCCTCGGTGGGCATGGCCAACCGCCTGGCTCTGCCCCCCTGGTGTGTCCATCAAGCTCTGAGGGAGGTGACTAGGTTTTTAATGTGGTTGGCTGCTGTTACCTTATTGGGGAAAGGTGTTGGGCGGGGCACTATCTGTGACTACCTGGCTAGTCCAGGGCGTCACACTTCAGCTGCGTCCAAAACCCTGCTATGTACAGTACAAGCAGAGTGGATGGGATTTTTAAAAATCCCATGCCCACTGTGTGTGTACGGCCAGCAGTGAAAACGGATCTTGCGGTGCGGCTTGCAGAGGCTGCAGCAAGTAAATTTGTGCTGCAGAGTCGGAAGCATCTGTGGCGCCTTGGACAAGCCAGGGGCCACAGAGAACAAGACCAACACACCCCACACTCCCGGTCAGGCACACCAAAGCCAGAACACAAAACCCTTGTTGCCTTCCTCCAGGGGCTGATGATCACACCAGGGGGTGGGCCAGGCGGTTGGTCCCGCCCACCAAGGAGTTCACAGTCCTGGAGGCGGGAAAACCAGGCAGATCAGTTTGAGAGTGGAAAGTGAGAGGAGGAAAGTAGCAGGAGAGCAGACTGAAGTTGGTCCGAGTGTGTGGCCCGGACGGATCAGCAAGGTTGGCAGATGGTGGTGACCGTCTGCAGGAGTGGCCTATTGGAGTTTACCGTAAGGACCGTGGACGGGCGGTGGCCCGGCGGTACCGGACCGGTACACAAAGAGAAGTCAGCACCATCTGGCAGGGGCTTACGGACCCCGGCAAGGCTAGGAGTCGCCGTGAATTTGCCAAATCCGTTAGCGAAGGGAACCTCCTAGGTTTCCCAGCAGCCAAGCCCCGACAGAAGGCAACCGTACAACCGCGAGAAGGAAACACAGTCACCGCCAAGGCTAAAGTTCCCAGGGCCAGAGCCTGCGGGCAAAAGGGGCTCCTTCAGCCCATATCCAAGCTGGGGGAGCGGGTTACCGGTGGGAACCCATTGGAGCCGTTTACAGTACACAGGTGCAGGGAGAGGCAGTCACCATCAACCTGCCGGGAGAAACAACACCGCAGCCATCTGTGGGACCCGTCCATCCAGCCGTTTGTTTTACCGAGAACTGTGTCCTCATCATTGGCTGAGTGAGTACCACCGTGCCATGCGGCACAGCGCTGCCCCTGCGACCCTGCACCTCGCCAGGCCCCGTAGCCCGCCTGCCATCCATCCCTACCCAATCACCAGGCCCCGGGACAACCAACCCCCTACCCACGGAGGGGAGAACTAACATCCAGGCTGCTCCCTGTCATCGCTCCCGGGATCCCCGTCCAGAGCAGCGGTGGTGTCACCAATCTCACCACAACCGTGGGTGGCGTCACGGACAATAACCAAATCCCCACAATCAATTCCCCCTTTTCACTCACGGGCGAGGAGCGCCGCTCGAGTCCCCGGGATCCAGCCCACCGCTCGAGCCACCACCGAGCAGCCGCAGCAGCGGCCAGGCCCGAGCAGTGGGAGAGCGCAGCGTCCCCTCCTCCGCCCGCGACACATCCTCCTTAGGAAGAACACAGCGAGGAGATCGCAGCGACCCGAACCCTGATCGTGGACACTGGAAGCTGCGATCTCCTAAGGAGGAGACTTACAGCCCCGCCGATCAGGACCCGCTGCGTCCAGGACGCAGCGGGTCCTGATCTTGAGCACGTACCTTACCTGCTTGTTGCGGCCCGTGCCGATCGCGGCTCTATGTTGTGGGTCGGCGCCGGCAGGAAGTTTACTGCATTTGAATCCGGTGCCGCGCAGAGGAGCTGTGTCTGAACCAATGGCTGCTGCCTGCCAATCAGATGCAAGAAAGTGACGTCGCTGTATGACGTCACCTCCTTGCATCTGATTGGCAGACAGCAGCAGCAACTGGAATAGAGCTGACAGCTCCTCTGCGCGGCACCGCAGATCGAATGCAGTAAAGTCCTGCTGGCACTGACCCTCAGCATAGAGCCACGATTGTCACGGGGTCTGTGGGCCGCAACAAGCAGCCTCAGGGGCCGCATGCGTCATGCGGGCCGTTTGTTTAAGACCTCTGCTCTAGAGG
The DNA here is from genome assembly GCF_048569485.1 of Anomaloglossus baeobatrachus. Classification (NCBI taxonomy): domain Eukaryota; kingdom Metazoa; phylum Chordata; class Amphibia; order Anura; family Aromobatidae; genus Anomaloglossus; species Anomaloglossus baeobatrachus. Next base: position 161,770,119 of record NC_134361.1, on the reverse strand, counting down.
GTACACACACGAGACAACTCTCAAAATAGTGTAGAAAGCTGAAGGGAAAAGACCGCAATAGGGTTTTACCCAGTAACAAGGAATAAAAATAATAAGGGAATGTGCTCACCTTATTGGGGTGTGTATCACACAACCAGAAGAAAAGCCTGTAACCAGCTGCTGCAGAGTCCACGTGCTGATGTATAATGCAAGGTGGTTTAATTGGGAAAAATGGGAAACTAAAAATGATTTGTCTGGAAACACCAAGGAGTACTCAAACCCACCAATGGTCTTTGAAGCATCATCTGAGATAACTACACCTTGCAGCTTGAGCTGAAAAACTTGAAAAATTGTGATAAAAAGGCTGATTGGCACTATTGGGTGTATAAAAATAAAAAATGCTTAAAAAAAGTTATTTTTTTAAAATTCACATATACATATAAAACGTGTGGTGAGTGATATAGTAATATACAATAACAGGTTGCATGAGATTTGGCTGTGAGTGAACTAAAATATCAATGAATAAAGAAATCTGGTAAATTAATATAAACATATGCAGTCTCTGTGCACTCTTTCATTTATTTGTGGTCTCTGTGCACTATTTTGACCCCAGACCACAGGCACACACTTCTCTGTGAGACTTGAGCTATTCACTGAGCTGTTTGATACAGGTCTTGTCATCTTATCCTGTCGGGCTATATCACCACCATTCCTTCCTAGTTCTAGTCTATATTTATTTATTTATATTAATTTACCAGATTTCTTTATTAATTGTTATTTTTTTTATAGTTTTTTTTATAGTTTTTAAGGTTGAAGGGAGACTCTAAGGCGGGCTTTGCACGTTGCGACATCGGTAACAATGTGTTACCGATGCTGCAGCGATAGTCCCGCCCCCGTCGCACGTGCGATATCTAGTGAAAGCTGCCGTAGCGATTATTATCGCTACGGCAGCTTCACACGCACATACCTGCCGTGCGATGTCCCTCTGGCCGGCGACCCGCCTCCTTCCTTAGGGGGGCGGGTCGTGCGGCGTCACAGCGACGTCACACGGCAGGCGGCCAATTGAAGCGGAGGGGCGGAGATGAGCAGGATGTAAACATCCCGCCCACCTCCGTCCTTCTCATTGCAGCCGAGAGGCAGGTAAGGTGATGTTCCTCCCTCCTGCGGCTTCATACACAGCGATGTATGCTGCCGCAGGAGCGAGGAACAACATCGTACCTGTCGCACCATCGGCATTATGGAAATGTCGGAGGCTGCAGCGATGATACGATAACGACGCTTTTGCGCTCGTTCATCGTATCAAAAAGGTTTTACACGTTGCGATATCGACTGCGACGCCGGATGTGCGTCACTTTTGATTTCACCCCATCGACATCGCACGTGCAATGTCGCAACGTGCAAAGCCGCCCTAAGTCCATCAAGTTCAACCCATAGCCTAACATGTTGATCCAGAAGAAGGCAAAAAAACCCCAATGTGTCAAATAAGCTCCAATGGGGAAAAAAATTCCTTCCTGACTCCACATACGGCAATCAGACTAGTTCCCTGGATCAACACCCTGTCATGAAATCTAATATACATAACTGGTAATATTGTATTTTTCAAGAAAGGCATCCAGGCTCTGCTTAAATGTTAGTCGTGAATCACTCATTACAACATCATGCGGCAGAGAGTTCCATAGTCTCAGTGCTCGCACAGTAAAGAATCCTCGTCTGCTGTGATTATGATTAAACCTTCTTTCCTCAGGACGTAGCGGATGCTCCCATGTTCCAGTCGCAGGCCTAGGTGTAAAGAGATCTTTGGAAAGGTCTCTGTACTGTCCCCTCATATGTTTATACATTGTGATTAGATCCCCCCTAAGCCTTTGTTTTTCCAAACTAAATAACCCCAAGCTTAATAACCTGTCTTTGTGTTGCAGCCCACCCATTCCTCTAATAATCTTGGTCGCTCTTCTATCTACCTGTAAGATTATGCTATTTATAACCTTCTATACTTTTGCTATCAAGAAACGCATCCATTCCTCTCTTAAATTCATTCAGTGACTTGGCCATCACCACTTCCTCAGGAAGAGAGTTCCAGAGCCTCACTGCTCTTACCGTGAAGAACCCTCTTCTATGCTCATGTAGGAATTTTCTTTCCTCCAATCGAAGAGAATGCCCCCTTGTTCTTGTCATAGTCCTTGGTACAAACAGATCATGGGAGAGATCTCTATATGGCCCTCTGATATATTTGTACATGTTTATTAGGTCTCCCCTAAGTCTTCTCTTTTCTAGAGTAAATAGACCTAATTTTGATAGCCTTTCCGTGTATTGTAATGCACCCACTCCATTTATTATTTTAGTAGCCCGCCTCTGAACCCTTTCAAGTTCAGTAATGTCTTTCTTGAGCACCGGCGCCCAAAATTGCACACAATACTCCAAGTGTGGTCTGACGAGTGATTTGTACAGAGGGAGAATGATGTTTTCATCTCGTGCCCCCAGACCTCTTCTAATGCATCCCATCACCCTATTTGCTTTGGTGGCTGCTGCCTGACACTGGGCACTCCAATTTAGCTTCTTATTGACTAAGATGCCTAGGTCTTTTTCCATGTCTGATTTCCCCAGCAGTTTCCCATTTAGTAAGTAATCGTAGCATCTGTTTCTCCTTCCCATGTGCATAACCTTACACTTATCTGTGTTAAACCTCATTTGCCATTTTTCAGCCCAATTCTCCAATTTACTCAAATCCATCTGTAGTTGCAAACTGTCCTCCTTTGTGTTAACTACCTTACATAGTTTTGTATCATCTGCAAATACTGATATTTTACTCTCTAAACCATCCACCAGATCATGAATAAATATATTAAACAGTAGGGGGCCCAATACAGACCCCTGTGGCACCCCACTAGTAACCCTGGCCCAATCTGAGTATGCGCCATTAATAACCACTCTTTGTTTTCTACCACTAAGCCAGCTACCTACCCATCTACACACATTTTCCCCGAGCCCAAGCTTTCTCATTTTACTTATCAGTCTTTTATGTGGGACAGTGTCAAATGCTTTACCAAAGTCGAGATAAATGACATCCAATGATTCTCCTCGGTCCATGTGAGAGCTTACATCCTCATAGAAGCTGATCAGGTTAGTTTGACAGGAGCAATCCTTCATAAATCCATGTTGATATGGAGTTAAACAATTATTAACATTGAGACATTCCATAATACTATCCCTTAAAAACCCTTCAAACATTTTACCCACAACAGATGTTAAGCTTACCGGCCTATAGTTTCCAGGTTCCCTTTTACACCCTTTTTTGAATATTGGTACCACATTTGCTAGCCGCCAATCCAGTGGAACAGACCCAGTTTCTATAGAGTCTTTAAATATAAGAAATAGAGGCCTGTCTATCACATTACTTAACTCCCTTAATACCCGAGGGTGAATGCCATCAGGGCCTGGTGATTTGTCAATTTTAATGTTACTAAGTCGGTTCTGCACTTCTTCCTGGGTTAGGCAGGTCATACTTAATGAAGAGTTTACATTATCACTCTGCATTTCCCGTGGCATATGCTTTTCCTGTGTGAACACAGTTGAGAAAAAAGTATTTAAAACATTTGCTTTTCCCACATCGCTTTCTATGATTTTACCCTCATTGTTCTTTAAAGGTCCAACACCATCAATTTTAATCTTTTTTGTGTTTATATAATTAAAGAATAGTTTGGGATTTGTTTTGCTTTCCTTAGCAATGAGTCTCTCAGTTTCTACTTTTGCTAAATGTATGTTTTTTACACATTTTATTTTTTTCTCTATAATGCTTCTTCGCTGCCTTCTTGTTTTAGCTTTTTAAATGCCTCTTTCTTATTATTCATTACCCCTTTTACATCCTTATTTAGCCACATTGGTTTTCTCCTGTTCCTAGCCCTTTTATTTCTGTATGGTATGGCTAGCTCGCAGTGGGTGTGTAATATCGATTTAAACATTTCCCACTTATTTTCTGTGCTCCCATTTTTGAGGACATTGTCCCAATCAATTTGGCGAAGGTCTTCTCTAAGCTGATCAAACTTTGCTTTCCTGAAATTCAGCGTTTTTGTAACCCCCCTCCAAGGCACCTTACTGAAGGACAAGTGGAATTGTATTATATTGTGGTCACTATTCCCTAGGTGCCCATCCACTCGTACGTCTGTTATTCTATCTGGCCTGTTGCTTAAAATTAAGTCGAGAAGGGTTGCCCCTCTAGTTGGGCCCGGCACAAGTTGGGACAGATAATTATCCTTAGTTACTGACAGAAGCCGGTTTCCTTTCTGAGATTTTAATTCACTCACTGCCAAATCTCATGCAACCTGTTATTTGACATTATTATATCACTCACCACACGTTTTTTATGTATATGTGTATATTTTAAAAAATAACGTTTAAGAATTTTTTATTTTCATTTTAACACACCTAATAGTGCCAATCAGTCTTTTTTGATCACAGTTCTTCACGTTTTTTTTCACAGAACAAGCTGTAAGGTTTAGCTATCTCAGATGATGCTTCACTGACCATCGGTGGGTTCGAGTTCTCCTTGGCGTTTCCAGACAAATCATTTTTAGTTTTCCCATTTTTCCCCTTTCTCTTTCTTTTATCTTTTTTTTTCTCTTTTCTTGTACTTTTTTCAGTCTTTCTTTATGCTTTTTTTGTTCTTTGTTTATTAAATTATATTGAAAAATTTATTTTTATTTGTATCCGACAATGTACATCAGGGGTCTCACACTCAGCTGGGTGTATGGGCCGCCGCATATAGAAAAAAAAATTGAGGGGGGCCGCATTCTTTCCAGGACAAAGTGACATTTGTTTAATGAATCCATGTTTTTTTCTATTCATCTGTAGATCACATTTTTGAACATTTGCTGCTTGTTTATTAGAACAAACCTGCACTTTTTTGTTTAGTTAAGTTTATATATGTATATATATATATATATATATTAATTAAAAAAAAGCATTTTTAATGGCGCAAAAAAAAATGTTGGGCTTTATTTTGAATTTTATCACCTTCTTGTAATACGGTTTTAAAATTAGCAGCATCATATAGTAATCTTAGCCAACATATTGTACTAATGTCCCCATCTGTGTGCCCTCTAGTAATGTCCCCCATCCTTGTGGTATTGTGTCCAGTAATATTGTGCTCATCCTGGTAGTATTGTGCACATCCTTGTAGTATTGTGCCTAGTAGTATTGAGCTTATCCTTGTAATATTGTGCCCAGTAGTATTGTGCTCATCCTTGTAATATTGTACCCAGTAGTATTGTGCTCATCCGTGTAGCATTGTGTCCAGTAGTATTGTGCCCATCCTTGTGGTATTGTGCCCAGTAGTATTATGCCCATCCTTGTAGTATTGTGCCCAGTAGTATTGTGTTCATCCTTGAAGTATTGTGCCCAGTAGTATTGTACCCATCCTTGTAGTATTGTGCCCATCTTTGTAAAATTGTGCCCTGCAGTATTGTGCCCATCCTTGTAGTATTGTGCTCATCCTTGTGCACTGCAGTATTGTATCCTGCAGTATTGTGCCCTGCAGTACTGTGCTCATCCTTGTGGTATTGTGGCCATCCTGTAAAAAGTTCCTTACCCGGCAGTCCTTGTCATGGGTTCCCAAGTCCGGGGACCCCTGGCCTTGAGGTTTGTCACTGGTTTTGGTAGTGACATGGCCTTGGCCAACTCTACCGCTGGCCCTTCCTCCAATCAGCCTCTCCAGTGGTTGCCGTGAAACAAAATGGTAGCCAGTCAATTCTTTAGAACCTTCAAACACCGCTGCCGGAACAGCTTCCTTCTGCAGCTTTCCCACGGACCACCACCGGACAGCACGAGTCCCCAATGCCACCTTCACTCACGGGCAATACTGTCCAAAAGACTCCTTATTCAGCTGCCGACGGTGCGGGTACGACTGCTCCTCCGGTCATGGCTCTATCCTCCACCAGGGGCTCCGACCCCTGATGGCTTCTTCACTTTTAACATGCAGGGGCGAAGACGTTCAACAAGAACGAAGCGCTGTAACATTCAACTTCTCAACTGCCCTGCCACCCCCCATATGCTGCGCAGATGACCTCCTCCGGGAACATGAGGATGTTCAACAGGGGTGGCAGTCCATGAACGTAAAACTTGCAACTTCAAACTTTTTGTGGGTAGACTTACGGGTTCCGCTACCACTGCTGCATAGGGCCATGCGGCTCCCTCAGCTGTCTGGAAAAAGGGCTCCCGAACCAAGTGCAGTACATCCCGGGACTCTGGACTTCCAGCAGGAATGGCGGTGGTACCACAGGTGATACCGTTTATTCTAGGAGCTGTGCTGAACGGGGCTCGCCGGTCGCTTCGGTACGGGCTCCGGCTCCGGGCATGTCAGCGAGGACGGGAGAGTCTGCGTGGCTTTCTCCTCTCGCAGCACTGTCGGGGCGGCTCATCTTTCGCGGGCTCACACCACGGCGACCATTCCCCGGACCTCTACTTTCCAGTCCAGCACCTGTGGTAGCGACTGGGCTCTCACCTGGACACAGAACCTCACTAGTTCTCGCTCCAGCCAGGCAGCGGTCCCCTCGGGTAAGCGGTCTGATTCTTGCTCTTCGGCATGGAACGCCACTTTGCCTCTTCCACTTCTGAGTGCCGCCGCTCCAGCGGCAGGTGCTGCACCACCATCCACATATGGCGCCGACATCCTCCCACTGCTCCACCTTGGTTTCTCGGAAGCAGACCTTTTATGCGGCTTGCTAATCTCGATTTTGGCCTCAGGGTTTTTCCTTCCGGCCTTGTTCCCAGGGGGCGGGGCTTCGGCTTTGCGCCCTTTTCTCGGGGAAGAAGACGCTGGGCTGTTGTTTTTTCCCGCCCAAAAATGGCGGCAAAGATGGCGGTTTTCAAAAATTTTGCAGCAGAGCACCGCTGACAGTCCAGAACAAGGCGCACTTTCACCGGGTAAGTGAATGGGTAAGAATCCTGTTTGTGACGCCAAGTTCTGGGGTGTGCCGCCCCCGTGCCAGCAGCCAGTGCTGCTCGGATCCAGATCTACGGTACGACTTGAGGGGTTCTCCGGACTCGGGGGGGTGAAGTGGTCACTCCGAATAAAGGGGGACGTATTTATACGGGGTTGTTTTCAAAAGTGTCTGTGATGCTACCCACGGTTTGTGGTGATATGTAGCACCACCGCTGCAGTTTGTGGAACTCCCAGGGTGATGGTCTGGCAGCTGGATGTTAACCCCTCCATGGGTAGATATGGATGCCCCGGGGCCCAGTGTCTCTATGCTGAGGAGGGTGATTGCAGGGGTCGGCGCACCCGGCCAGGCCGGGGGTGTTACTCACAGTCAGATAAAGCACACAAGTCTTATTGTGCCCAGTGGTTTTGTGCTCATCCTTGTAATATTGTACCCAGTAGTATTGTCATTATCCTTGTAGTATTGTGCCCATTCTTGTAGTATTGTGCCCATTCTTGTAGTATTGTGCCCATCCTTGTAGTATTGTGCCCAGTAGTATTGTATTCATCCTTGTAATATTGTACCCAGTAGTATTGTCATTATCCTTGTAGTATTGTGCCCATTCTTGTAGTATTGTGCCCATCCTTGTAGTATTGTGCCCAGTAGTATTGTGTTCATCCTTGTAGTATTGTGCCCAGTAGTATTGTACCCATCCTTGTAGTATTCTGCCCATCTTTGTAAAATTGTGCCCTGCACTATTGTGTCCTGCAGAACTGTGCTCATCCTTGTGGTATTGTGGCCATCCTTTAGTAATACGCAAAAAGAAAAAAATCTCCTCACCTTTCCTCCGTTCCCTGTGTGCCCACGATCAGTGTTTGCAGTGTTTTGGATGCAGCATGTTTCAGCTGCGTCAAAAACGCTGTGGTGCAGTACAAGCATAGTGGACGGGATTTCTAAAAATCCCGTGCCCACTATGCTTGTGCGGCTCGCAGTGAAAACAGACCTGCGGTGTGGCTTGCCTAGAGGATGCAGCATGTGAATTTATGCTGTGGAGTTGCATGTGTGCTGCCCCGTGACAGCAGCCAGTGCTGCTCGGATCCGGATCTACGGTACGGCTCGAGGGGTTCTCCGGACCCGGGGAGTCGTGTGGACACTTCAAATAAAGGGGGACGTATTTATATGGGTTTGTTTGTAAAAGGGTCTGTGACGCCACCCACGGTGTGTGCTGATATGTAGCACCACCGCTGCAGTTTGTGGAACTCCCGGGGTGATGGTCTGCCAGCTGGATGTTAACCCCTCCGTGGGTAGGGATGGATGTCCCAGGGCCCAGTGTCTCTATGCTGAGGATGGTGAGTTCAGGTGCCGGCGCACCCGGCCAGGCCAGGCCGGCGATGTTACGCACGGTCGAATAAAGCACACAAGTCCTGTGGTAAACCAAGGTGATGGTGGCCGGCTGCCGCAGATGGGTGTATCTGATCCCACACCCGGGTTGATAGTCAAAGTCTCTCTCCTGTGCACTTGGTGTGTTGTAGGTAGGACTTCCCAGTTTGAAACACTGGAGTCCACTCCCGGTCCTTTGGTTGGGAGCCGTGCCCGTCTGACGCTGATCCTTTGGATCTACGGGCCCTGGCAGTAGCCCTATCCCTCTCGGTGGGTGGTTGTCTACTTTTCGGGACTTAGGTTGGGACAGGACCTAAAATCCTGCCCTCAATTGGTTAATTAGCTAGGCCATCGGTGACGGACCTGGTTTCAGGGTCCAAGTACCCCCTCTGTGCACACTGTTTCCGGGTCGGTTCTCCAGTGTCAGTACCGGCATGCTCCAACCCTGTCCCGGTCCACCTCAGATCCACCTAGCCGTCTTCCTGTCTCCTGCAGACTCTGGATACCGTCTTCCACCTAGCCAAGGTGTCAGGGCTCCGACCCTGCACCTGTCAGCTTGCACCTCCACTCCAAACTTCAACTTGAACTTATCTGACTGTTTTCCCGCCCCGGGAACTCCAGACCCCTAGGTGGGAGTGTCCCAACCGCCTGGTCCCGCCCACTGGTGTGTCTGTCCTTCCCTGAGGGGGATGACTAGGGTTTCAGGTCAGCTGATTTAACCCTGTGTGGGATTGGTGTTCTGCGGGGGCCTACATGTGCAACTACCTGGTTTTCCAGGGTGCTACACATGCCCTCCCTAGGGAGAACACAGTGAGGAAACTGCAGTGCTGCAAACCCTAATCGCGGGCACGGGCAGCTGCAGTCTCCTGTGGAGGAGACTTGCGGCCCGGCAGGTCAGGACCCACTGCGTCCAGGACGCAGCGGGTCCTGATCGTGAGCACATACCTGCTTGTTTCGGCCCGTGATGATTGCAGCTCTATGCCCGACGATGCCAGGACTTCACTACAATTGAATCATTTCCGGTATCGCACAGAGGAGCTGTCTACATTATACCAATAGTTACCGCCGACGAATCAGATGCAAGGAGGGGACGTCATACAGCGACGTCACTTCCTTGCATCTGATTGGCGGGCAGCAGCCATTGATATAGTGCAGACAGCTCCTCTGCGCGGCACCGCAAATGATTCAATTGTAGTGAAGACCTGGCGGCGCCGGCCCCAGGCTTAGAGCTGCGATCATCACGGGGTCTGCAGGCCGCAACAAGCAGCCTCAGGGGCCACAGGTGGCCTGCGGGCCGCATGTTTGAGACCTCTGATGTACATCCTTAGTGCCTCCTTTAACCCTTTGAACTCTGACTCACTGTCATGTGTTTCCTTTGGCGCCTTTTTTGAATTACCAGCAGCTATTTTTAAGCTGCACTACTGTCGTTGTCTGTCATACTGGTGGATTCCCTCATGAAAAAGTATGATACACTTCGAAACGCATTGAATTAAACCACCTTGCATTATAACTGTTTTGGATGTGTGTCGTATCTCCAGCAGCACAGTAATGGTTCCTCATTTACAGTGTTCCCGAGTGATCTTTAACTGTCAAAATAGGACACATTTTTGGAATGTACAGTGACAATTTAATGCTTCCAGATGCAGCACAGAGCAAAGGAAGACACAGTGGTGATGCAACAAAATATATCAATACAAACACATGGGTTTAAGAAATTCCGGGGAAAAATTACAAGTGTTAGTTCCCAACAACACAGCGATCAATAGAGGTTCGGTCTACCAAACTTCAGGGGTGGAACGATCCTTCTACTAACTTGAGGCCCACATTAACTACTAGGAAACAGGATATGGACCAGTCAGAGCCTAGGTCCGTAGCCGTAAGCTACTAATCTACATCTCTATAGGCTACAGTCACTGAACTGCACTGTATGTTAAAGATCTTTGGAGTCTTGCTGGCTGGTGCAGGGGTCTTGGTGTTCTTATTGGATGGTGCAGGGGTCTTGGGAGTTTTGCTGGATTGTGCAGGGGTCATGCTGGATGGTGCGAGAGTCTTGGGGTGCGGGACTTGTGAACTACCTGTTCCAGTATCCTCCGGAGTTGTCTCCCTGCTGCTCAAATCTTCTGCAGAGGAGACCTCCTTCTGCCCTTTTGTCTGCCTCCTCTTCACGCCAGAACTCCCGTTCTGGTCGGTTCCTGGGCTCTTCTCCTCTCTTCTTCTTTCACTCCTCCTTCCTGAGCTAATCCCTCCCTGAAATCCTTCCTGCCAGAAACAAAATAAGTGATTTTTGTTTCCTGGTCTAGTTCTTCCTTTGGATAGCAGAGGGCCATTACTCTCCAATACAGTGTACTTTCCTACTGTATCTCCAGCAGCGCAGTAACGGTTCCACATTTACAGTGTTCCCGGGTAATCTTTAATTCTCAAAATAAGACACATTTTTGGAATGCACGGTGACAATTTAATGCTTCTTCACTTTAAGAATAGCTAGCCTCTTCGTGCTCCCTAAAAACGGATAATTTTTGGATGGCTTGATTAAATGCCTGTGTAGCTGCTTAATCATTTTGTAAATAGCATTTTTTAAATAGCAAAACCTGTAGCAGATCCTAAATATAATATTAAGAGTTAAGGAAATCTAAAAATTTTTCTTGACTCCTAACTGAGTACTTGAAGCCATTATGCATCCATGTTCAAAACAGTACACCTATTTTGTCTCCCTGAATAATAAGATATTGTTTGCTATTGCTACTTTATTGAGCAAAGAACAAAGCGCTTGTTACTATTCAAAACAAGGAAACATTTTGCATGGCTTTTTCCATTTACATTTGCTGTTCATAAGCACCAGCAAGACAGGCAAATGCCCCCAAAAGAGATAATTTTTGGACCAGTTATAGAATTGAAGTAGTCTACAAATGATGAGCCGTGCATTTTGCAGTTAAAGGGAACCTGTCACCAGGTTTTTCCCTTATGAGCTGCAACCATCACCATTGAGCCGTATATATACAGCATTCCGAATACTGTATATAAGAGTGGTGTACAGGTGGCGCTGTAGAATGCAATAAAAACTTTTAGACTACTCACCTAGGGGGCGAGTGAATTATGTTATCACGCCGGCAAATGTTTTTTTTTAAACATTCATATTAGTGAATAGCATTATACAGCGATGGATAAGCAGGGAACTGCTGCTGGCTTGGACCGCATAGGGGATCTAACATATTTAATTTAAATTGTTTCTTTTAGCACACAAGTAACAAATACCATTGATTAGTATCCACAGCCTCTTTGTTACTCTGGGAACTATTGTCAGTGTATAAGCTAAGCAAAAATAAAAAACTGAGCAGGCTAATGCACATAAATGATGCATGTATAAAAATTGTAATATGCACAGTAAACTATAATTTTATCTACTTCAATTTGACGTTCAGCTTTTTGTTATATTTGTCTATCGAAAGTTCAGAAGGAACAAAGCAAAAGGTGGCTACTTTGAAGAACCTAGAATATAAGACATATTTTCAGTTGTTTCACACTTTAAGTATTTCATTCCACATGTGTTAATTCATAGTTTTGATGCCTTCAATGTGACTCTACAATTTTCAGAGTCTTGAAAATAAAGAAAACTCTTTGAATGAGAAGACGTGTCCAAACTTTAGGTCTGTACTATATCTAATATATAAAGCTGAATATGTGTGTATGTATGTATGTATGTGTGTGTGTATGTCCGGGATTGGCATCTGCACCGTCGCAGCTACAGCCACAACATTTTGCACACTCACACGTCTGGACCCCGAGAGCGTCATAGGCTATGTTGTGAGGAAAATTTTAACCCTGTGCGTTCCAATTTACCAATCAATTTTGCCCATATCTACATAATGGGGAAAAAGTGAAACGAAAAGTGTATCCGCACTATCGCATTTACAATCACGACATTTTGCACAGACACCCCATGTGTCCCAGGGAACGTCGTAGACTATGTTTTGACAGGAAAATTTAACCCCGAGTTACTGTCCAAAAAACATGCCTCCATTAAAGTAAATGGAGCTGGGAACTATAGGTTATTAGTAGGAGCTGTGATTGGTTGCTATAGGAACAAAGGACATTCATAGTATAAGAAGCTTATATGTGAGGTGATATGATGTCAGTGGGGAGATGGATAGAGAGAGAGAAAGAGAGACAGAGAGAGACAGACAGAGACAGACAGGGAAAGAGACAGACAGAGACAAACAGTGAAAGAGACAGACAGAGACAGACGGTGAAAGAGACAGACAGAGACAGACGGGGAAAGAGACAGACAGAGACAGACCTGGAAAGAGACAGACCTGGAAAGAGACAGACCTGGAAAGAGACAGACCTGGAAAGAGACAGACCGGGGAACGAGACAGATGGGGAACGAGACAGATGGGGAACGAGACAGATGGGGAAAGAGACAGACTGATATGCAGACAGGCACAGAGACAGGCAGACAGGGAAGGAGGAAATAGCCAGAGAGACAGACAAAGATAGATGGGGAAAGACACAGACCTTGATAGAGACAGACGGGGAAAGAGACAGAGAAATAGAGACAGACAAGGAAAGAGACAGACAGAGACAGGCAGACAGGAAAAGAGACAGATAGGAAAAGACAGACAAAGAGACGGGGAGACAGACGGGGAAAGAGACAGACCTGGAAAGAGACAGATGGGGAAAGAAACAGAGAGATAGAGACAGACAAAGAAAGAGACAGAGACAGGCAGACAGGGAAAGAGACAGACGGAGAAAGAGGCCGACCGGGAAAGAGACAGACAGGGAAAGAGACAGACGGGGAAAGAGACAGACGGGAAAAGAGGCAGACCTGGAAAGAGGCAGACCTGGAAAGAGGCAGACCTGGAAACAGACAGACCTGGAAAGAGACAGACCTGGAAAGAGACAGACGGAGACAGACGTGGAAAGAGACAGATGGGGAAAGAGACAGACCTGGAAAGAGACAGACCTGGAAAGAGACAGACTTGGAAAGAGACAGACGGAGCACATTACTTGGCCAATTTAGTTAAATCTGTGTGAAACATCTGTGGGGTTGAAATATATGTTGTGAAATGCCTCTATTAGCTTAGTTATTGCATTTTAATAATTACATTTCTATCTATTTGTACTGTGGTTTTTGTGTGCAGAATAAATTTTTGTTAATACATTCTATTTTGTTAACATCAGTTATTAACCCAGGCGAAGCCGGGTAGTACAGCTAGTATCTATCTATCTATCTATCTATCTATCTATCTATCTATCTATCTATATATATATATATATATATATATATATATATATATATATATATATATATATATATGAGAGATTATAACAGATAGCTTCCTCCCACCAGCTCAGAGTCAACTGCAAATTAATTTTGATTTGTAAGTGCACAATTTGATATTAAGTTGGGAAACTGACTTCCATTGGCGCTCCGTAGCACTTGGCAGCCCATGGCATTTTTAGCTGTTTGTGCACAGCATAGGTACTGTCCATCTTGGTGAAAGCGTGGATGAAACTTTTGAGCAAGGTCACTATTAAAACGGATAACTAATAAAAAAGAGAAACACACAAAAATATAAAATGAAAATAAATTTGAGGTAAAGACTTAAACACTATCTTATTCACATTAGCCATAAAACACAATTTATTTAGCAAATCACTTAACAAGCTCTGGGGCTCAATGAGAAACATTTTTCTATAAATATACATTCCACCACTATTGTTGTTAGGTGTACTTTAATTATTAATAAAAGATCTCAATTTATTTTAGTTTCTTTAAAAATATAGTTATATGAAGAAACGTTTCATTTACTGTGAAAAGGACGACAGGAAGAGTTAAAGTTGGATTCTATTCACATCAATTTGGCATCATTTTGACAAGTATTTTTCCCCAAAAATTTTCTTTAAAAGGGTTGGCCACTACTACTTGGATAACCTGTTCTTAAATACTATATTTCCCCATGTAAAATGTAAAAAACAGATACCTCCTGCACTGCCTTTGTCCCAGTGATATCCGTGCTGGGTTATTGTCTTGTGGTGTTCTGCTTTGCAGTCACTAGATGTCATGGCGGTGTCGGAGTCTGTTCACACTGCAGAGTCTGATAAGCAACCTGAGGCCTCCTAGTTGTTCAGCCTGACTCAGGCGTCGGCTGTTTTAGCTTCACTGCTCTTCAGTTCAGCAGGAGTTAATTTCTGCTGGACTGTGAACTGCTACTAGGAGCTCAGGCTGCTAATGACCATTTACAGCCGCCTTCAGTCTTTATAAGGTGCTGGATCCGTTTTTCATCACTGAATATAGCTCAGCTTTGCTTCAGTGATACCGGTCCTTTTGTGGTGATTCAGAGCCTGGTGATCTGTCGTGTGCTTTACTCTATGGTGTGGAAATATCCCTGTTAGTTTATTTCCTCCCTGTGTTTATTTCCTCCTGGGCAATTATCTATCCATCCCATGTGACTGATTGCAGTGTGTATGTGTTTGGGTTCTTTCTCCTGTCTGTGGTGTTTGTGGGGTTTGCGTCTTCGGTCCCGGCCCTCTCCTGGGGTGGGGGAGAAGGGGTGTTAGATCAGGGTTCAGACAAGAGGTAGGGTTACGCTGGCGGTCCAGACCTTGCTATCATTAAGTATACCTCTGGGATGAGGACCAGCACAGGGTCCCCAGTCTGAGGGCCAGCTTAGAGGTCCTTGCTTCAATTACCCTGACACTCCCGTGCAGTTACATAAATTACATAAATTCTTATTATTCATACAATTACATATTACCATGCTTTATCTGATGAAGCCAACGTTTCCTCAGATCCTCTGTGGGGGAAAAGACATAGAGTGGTCCATCATCATACATTATCTGTAAGAAGCATAATTTATGGTTTAGAGAATATCTGACAAGTAGATCATTTTATTCTGTGTGATATTTATCACACTCAGTAATAAAGGAGAAGTAAACACAAAACAAATCAATAAATATTCACTCCCAGATGTGGCGCATGCACAGATGGATATTCTGGCTCTTGCAATCTCATCAGGACCTTAGTATGCTTGCGCCACACCTGGGTATAATGGTGCCTGTGCAAGATATTGGCCAAGGGAGCAGGTCATAGAGAAGAGTGACTTAATAATTACTTGCAGGAGGGTGGCGGCGTGAGGAGAAAAAGAGGGGCCGGAGAGCTGTAAGGGAAGACCATTGCATTTGTGAGATCATAAGAAGAAAAATTTGCTGATGGATTAAAGCGGGCTTTAAACGCAACAACATCGCTAACGAGATGTTGTTGGGGGTCACGGAATTCGTGACGCACATCCGGCCTCGTTAGCGATGTCGTTGCGTGTGAAAGACACGAACGACCGTTAACGATCAAAATTACTCACCTAATTGTTGATTGTTGACCGGTCGTTCTAATCCCGATTATCGTTGCTGTTGCAGGAACGAGGAACATCACCGTCAATGCGGCCGCCTGCAATGAGGAAGGAAGGAGGTGGGCGGGATGTTACGGCTGCTCATCTCCGCCCCTCCGCTTCTATTGGGTGGCCACTTAGTGATGCCGCTGTGACGCCGAACGAACCACCCCCTTAGAAAGGAGGTGGTTCGCCAGCCACAGCGACGTCGCTAGGCAGGTAAGTACGTGTGACGGGTGTTAGCGATGTTGTGCGCCACGGGCAGCGATTTGCCCGTGACGCACTACCGACGGGGGCGGATGCTTTCACCAGCGACATCGCTAGCGATGTCGCTGTGTGTAGAGCCCGCTTAAGAAAAATGGAGACATGGACTTTTATATAAAGATATGGAAGCAATTATCATTACAAGCACTTTATTATGATGATGTTACTTTGGGGTCTAAAACCCTACTAACAAATTTAATGATCGCAAAATAGCAGCAAAATTTATTTAAAGACCATGTAGTAAAAACTAAATTACTAAGGTATCTACAGATTAAACATACTAAAAACATGAATTTTGTTTGGGCAAGCTGCTTTAGGTATATAAGTACACTTTATTTTATCTTTTCTGGTCAAACGGCAAGCGTGAGGCTACTTTCACACTTGCGTTCAGCGCAATCCGCCGCTATGGAGAATAGCGCAGTCCGTTAATGCACTGCGCTATTCTCCATAGACTTGTATTGACAACGCACTCTAACGCAAGTGTCTGCGTTTCATCCGTTGGATGGCGCTGCGTCGTTATTTTGACGCAGTGTTGAGCGGAGGGAATACTACATGTAGCGTGTTTTGAGTCGCTAAAATAACACACCTTGACGGATTCCGTTGGAATCCGCCAAGGTGTCTAATGATTGTCTATGGTGGCGGATTCCGTCGCTATGCGCTAAGCAGCGGAATCCGCTGACAGATTCCGTCACGTTCTACTGAGCATGCTGAGCATGTCCAGCAGAACGATCAAAATCGTTTAAAATTACTCCTGGTCTCTCAGCCCCCCTCTCCCCCTCTCTCATACTCACCGATTACGGGCGCGGCGCTGCACAGTTGTCACAAAGCTCTGGCGGCTTTTCCTCTTTTGAAAATGCCGGCCGCTTATTATTCCATCTAGTATTCACTGCTTCCCCCGCCCACTGGCGCCTATGATTGGTTGCAGTCAGACCCGCCCCCACGCTGAGTGACAGCTGTCTCACTGCAACCAATCACAGCCGCTGGTGGGGCGGGTCTATATCGTGCAGTACAAAAAATAAATAAATAAAAAAACGGCGTGCGGTCCCCCCTAATTTTGATACCAGCCAAGGTAAAGTCACACGGCTGAAGGCTGGTATTCTCAGCATGGGGAGCCCCACGTTATGGGGAGCCCCTCAGTCTAACAATATCAGCCAGCAGCCACCCGGAATTACTGCATCCATTAGATGCGACAGTCCTGGGATTCTAGCCGGCTCATCCCGAATTGCCCTGGTGGCAATTGAGGTAATAAGGAGTTAATGGCAGCAGCCTATAGCTGCCACTAAGTCCTAGGTTAATCATGGCAGGCGTCTATGAGACACCCACAATGATTAACCTGTAAGTGAAAGAAAATAAACACATACACTCGAAAAAATACTTTATTTGGAATAAAAGATAAAAAAACACCCTCTTTCACCACTTTATTAATCCCCAAATACCCTTCCAGGTCCGGCATAATCCACACAAGGTCCCGCAACGCATCCAGCTCTGCTACATGAAGCTGACAGGAGCGGCCGTAGAACACCGCTGCTCTCTGTCAGCTCCAGGCAGCAACTGAAGTGAGTCGCGCTGTCAGCGGGAACATCACTGAGGTAATGTGTGCGGTGATGATAGGAGCGGTAGTGCCGGAGTGTATGCGGTGAGGAGTGCGGTAGTGCCTGCGTGTGTGCGGTGATGATGAGTGCGGTAATGATTGAAGCGGTAGTGCCGGTGTGTGCGGCGATGATGAGTGCGGTAGTGCCAGTGTATGTGCGGGGATGATGGGGGTGGTACTGCCTGTGTGTTTAGTGATGATGAGTGCAGTAGTGTCGGGGTGAGTGCAGTGATGATGATGGGGGTGGTAGTGCTGGGGTGTGTGCAGTGATGATGATGAGTGCGGTGGTGCCGGGGTGTGTGTAGTGATGATGAGGAGTGCGGTAGTGCCGGGGTGTGTGCAGTGATGATGGGGGCTCGCTCTCTCTCTCTCGGCTTAACGCAACGCGTTATTTCACAGGATTCCATGGCCTTTATATCACACTATTTACAACGCATCCGTCACATGCGTCACACAACGCATTGTGACGGATGCCGTTCAACGCAAGTGTGAAAGTAGCCTTAAAGGGAACCTGTTAATAGGTTTTCCCACTATAAAGTACAACCACCACCTTTTAAAGGGAACCTATCACCAATTTTGGCGACTATAAGCTGCGGCCACCACCACTAAGCTCTTATATACAGCATTCTAGAATATTATCTATAAGAGCCCAGACCGCTGTGTATACTGTAAAAAACACTTTTTATTATATTCACCTGGGAGGGCGGTCTGGTCAGATGGGTGTCACTGCTCTCTGGTCTGGCGCCTTCTCTGTCCAGTCCGGTGCCTCTTCTCTGCGGTGATCACCATCCTCCTTCTTCTGAGGCTCGTGTGCATGTCCTATGCCATGCACACTCATCGGCATTGAGATCCTGTGCAGGTGCACTTTGATCTCCAGGGCACCTGTGCACCAGCGCAGGACTGCACACGTCATCCACACTGGACTGGGAAGGAGGACTGAAATTGTAGCAGAGAGGAGGCGCTCGAGCGGAGAGAGGAGGTGACCAACTGGAGAGCAGCGACACCCATGTGACCAGACTGCCCCCTATGTGAGTATTATAAAAGTGTTTTTTTTATGTTATACAGCATGACCTTTGCTCTTATATACAGTATTCTGGAATGCTGTATACAACAGCTCACTGGTGGTGGTCGTAGCTTATAGTCACCAAATCTGGTAACCGGTTCCCTTTAAGGCCTCTTATACGATATTCTAGTAAGTGGTTTGTAAGTTCCCAATCCTCTCTGCATAGCACAAAAATAACTTTTATTATACCCCTGTACAGTGCACTCATGTACGATGAGCGTCACTGTCTTACTTTGGCGCCTTTACTCTCGTTCCAAGCGCCATCTTCCTGCCCTGCTTCATTTGGATGATGTGTCCTATGTCATTCACACAACTTCTCCCAATCGTGCGCCTGCCCAGATGTTCTTCATTCTGTCCTGCTGAGGGCAAAGCAAAGTACTGTAATTCGCATGCGCAGGCTTTGCTTCCGGGTTATCAGCTTTCTTTGGCCTCTCCCGTTGCATGCGCATGACAGTCCTTTGCTCTGCACTCAGCAAGACACAGTGAAGTATGTCTGGGAAGTAGCATGTGTGAATGACATAGGTCACACGTCATCCGCATGAAGTAGGGTAGGAAGACAGTGTTTGCAATAAGAGAGGGGGCGCCGAACCAAGACCCGCGATGTCCATGGGACCAGATTGCATTGTATGGGTTATAATAAAATGTAATTTTTGTTCTATGCAGAGGGGGTTGGAGATCTATATACAGCTTAGGCTAGTTTCAAACTTGCGTTGGACGGGATCTGTAGCATTGCGTTGTGTGACGCAAGCAACGGATGCGTTGCATATAGTGGCACAACGCATGCTACAGATCGTACAAAATAACGGAATCCGTTGTAGTTTTTTTTCCTTGACTTTACACATCTGCATGCGCAGTTGTGTAAAGACAGCTGCGTTAACGGAATCCGTCAAATGACGCATTCTAACAAAATCCGCCACCATAGGCGTCCATTATAAAAACAACGGACGCCTAACGGATTCCTGCAGGTTGCGTTTTTTTGACACTCCGCCAAGCGCAGAAAAATGTTACATGCTGCGTTCAATCCGCTAGATGCAGCGTCAAAATAACGACGCTGCGTCGTGCAGCGGATGCAACGCAGACACTTGCTTTTCAGTGCGTCGTCCATACAACTCTATGGAGAATAGCGCAGTCCGTTAACGGACTGCGCTATTCTCCATAGTCACGGAATGCGCTGAACGCAAGTGTGAAACTAGCCTTACTAAAATACTGTAAATGAGGGCTTAATTAAAGGTGGTGCCTGTACTATGTATTGGGAAAACCTGATGACTGGTTCCCTTTAAACTACCCTACAAACTGAAATGCGACCACAGTGTGTGAATACATCCTTTTTGCTTCTATTTAATGCAGCTTTGATAATCTCGGCAGAAGCTGTGATTTCGCCATGGCATGAGAACAGACCCTTATCTCCGAATTTTGCCACTAAATACATCTCCTATGTAGACATGTATTTATGGTTTCATGGCTACGAAACAAACCTGTGTTTGATCCAACATACTTGTGACGCCCCGGACTAGTCGGGTCGTCCCAGGTAGTCACACACAACATCACACCCCCTCCCGATGAGGTAACACCAGTCAAACTACAAACCTTGTAACCACCCTCCAGGTTTGATGTCCACACCAGGGGGGTGGAGCCAGGCAGTTGACTCCGCCAACCGAGGAGTTCACAGGCCTGGAGGCGGGAAAACAGTTAGTCTAGTCGAGTCTAGTTCAAGCACAAGTGCAGAGCAGTCAAGGTCACGGGCAGTCCTGTGTCCGGGCCCTGATAAGAGACTAACAGGTGGCTGGGTCGGAGCCCAGTCGCCATTGGCAAGGAGGCAGATGGTGGTGGCCACCTGCAGGAGACCGGGAAGACGACCGGTGGAACCGTAAGGGACCAGGACAGGGTAGTGGCCCGCCGGAACCGAACTGGGGAGCCAACTGGATACCGTAGCACCAGGCAGGGTACTCAGACCCAGTACAAAGCCCTGAACCGACAGGGCCGAGTCGAATCAACTGACTGCGGACTGGACTTAAGGACCTATCTCACACAAGTCCCGTTAGAAGACAACAGCCCAACCATTCAGGGTAAAGCCACCACCAAGGCATAGAGACCCAAAGGGCCAGCGTCTGCGGGCAAACGGGCTCCTCCGGCATATGCAAGTCGGGGAGCGGACTACCGGTGTCTAGGCATAGGAGTCAAACATTTACATACAGAGGTGCAGGAGAAAGGCAGAAACCACCAACCGATTCTGGGAGAAGCTGCAGCCGGCTGCGGGCCCCGTTCATCACTCCGTTTGGTTTACCAGAGACTCCAGTGTCTTGTGTCAGAGTGAGTACACCAGTGCCATCAGGCACCGCACCGCACTGCACTGCAACACGTCACCCTGTACCCCGGCCCTCGACTACTGGGCCCCGGGACCAACACCCCCTACCCACGGAGGGGTCAACACCTAGCTGCGCCATTACACTGCTCTCGGGAGCCCCCATACCTTCACCGCAGTGGTGGTGTCTACAATCACCACAACCCGTGGGTGGCGTCACGAACTAACATTCCAAATCAAACCACCGCGGGCCCGGCCATGGACTCCCTCACCCAAATCCCTGCGTGTAGCGCCAACTCCCTTGCAGAGCGACGTGACCCCTGGGTCCATTGAGAGGCTCGAGCCACCACCCGCAGTACGAGCACGGATCCGAGCGGCTCGGCGGTCACAGCCGAGCCCGCGGGGCGGTACCTACTCCCCACCATAGTTTGCCACGTGGTAGTAAATATTAGGCATTGTATATGTGTCGCCCTGGGCAAGCCAGGGGACACAGGTCACACACCACCACACCCTACATCCCAGGTAGGAACACCTAAGCTGAACCAAAAATCCTTGTTGCCTTCCTCCAGAGGCTGATGATTCACACCAGGGGGTGGGCCAGGCGGTTGGCTCCGCCCACCGAGGAGAACACAGCTCTGGAGGCGGGAGAAGCCAGGCAGATGAGTGGAGAGATTAGCCCAGGCAGGGCTTGTGTAAACAGCTAAGAGGAGTTAAGGAAGTGAAAGTAGGAGTGAAGTAAAGTGGTAAAGGAGGAAAGCAAGAGTGGTGACAGAACAGAAAGAGTGTGCAAAGCCTGAAGAGTCCAGCTGTGTGCAGGGCAGGTCAGCAAGGTCAGCAATGGCGGTGACTGTCTGGAGGGGGACCGTTTGGAAGTTCCTGGAAGGACCCCGTAGGCTGTGTGCCCGGCGGTCTGGAGCAGTGTTCCGAAGGACAGTCAGCACCAGGGCAGGGGCCTCTCGGACCCCGGCAAGGCTTGGAGTCGCCAGAATTTGCCGAATCCGTCAGTGAAGGGGACTTAGATCCCCCAACAACCAAGTCCCGATTGAAGGCAACAGCCCAGCCAGTGTAAAAGAGACACCGCCACCGCCAAGGCACCAGTTTCTTAGGGCCAGCGCCTGCGGGTAAAGAGTAGAGCTCCTCCGGTCCAGCTTGAAACCGGGGAGCGGGTTACCGGTGGGGACCCATCGCAACCAACAAATACACCAAGGTGCAAGGAAAAGGGACATCACCGTCACCTACTGGGAGAGCAATTGCAGCCGTCCGTGGGACCGTCTTACCAGCCGTTTGGTTTACCGTACAAACTGTGTCAACGTCTCAGGCTGAGTGAGTACCACAGTGCCACAAGGTACAGCACTGCCCCCGCGTCCCTGCGCCCACCAGGCCCTGCACCTCCCAAGCCATCACCGGGCCCCGGGATCACCAACCCCTACCCACGGAGGGGCAACACAACACCTGGCTGCTCCGCATCACCATCCCCGGGATCCCCGTATTGAGCAGCGGTGGTGAAATCACCACAACCGTGGGTGGCGTCACGGACAATAAACAATCCCCACACCCAACAACCCCCTTTCACTCACAGGCGAGGAGTGCCGCTCGAGAAACCCCCCGGGATCCGGCCCACCGCTCGAGCCACCACTGAGCAGCAGCCGCCGGACCCGAGCAGAAGGGGTGAGCGTAGTGTGCTGGCACCCTCCTCCCCGCCCGCGACAACTTGGCGTCACGAACAGGATCTTACCGCTCTGCCGTTTGGTAGAGGTGCGCCTTGTTACCGCCAGAGGTATCCGGCAGAAAAATTTCAGAAGCCGCCATCTTTGGCGCGAAAAGTTCCCGCTCGAGCGTCTTCTCGAGCAGTAGAGGCGCGAAGGCCAAAACCCCGCCCCGAGAGAGGAGGGGCCGGAAAGAGCTAAGGGGGACGAAATGGCGGCTGGCCGCATGTGAGCGCGGCTGTGGAAGCAGGGACGGCAGGGCCCTGCGGCCATTTATTGGTTCCTGGAAGAGGCCGCTGCTAAAGATGCTGAGGCCGACCAACAACACCGTGGTCCCCGCGCCCGGCATGGCGGCGTGGGTGGAAGTCCGGACCGCCCAACTAAGCAGCCGTCTGCAGGTCCGCATGCAGCTCCTCCTGGAGGAGTGGGAGGCCGACATGGTGGAAGTGGTGGCTGCTATGTGGAGATGCGAGGTGGAGGAAGATTTGGAGGAACGGGTAAGAGACCCACGTCCCTGTATTCCTGAGGGATCGGCCGCTGCGGCTGAGGGGCCCGGCCTACACCCGTTCACCCTGCTGCCTCTCCCGCTACCTGCGTTAGCTGCTGCTGCCCCGCCACTAGGCCCGCTACCACCACCACCGGTAGCGGTACCCTGCCAATCCGCCCCGGCGGACAGACCTGCAGCAGAAGCTCATGACCACCCTGAACCGCTTCTATGGAAGAAGCCAAAGGCTGAGCCCGTCAGCAAAGATGCACCGGAGGCACGGCGGGGATGCATCTGCCAGGAGGCAGAGGAGGCCATGTCACAGCGGGGTCTCTCATTACTGAAGGTGCCGGTCGTAGCCGACACGGAGGGACTCTGGCTGGGTCCGTCCCCCGCACACGCTGAACCGGAGCAAACAGAAAGTACTCCCGGCTGGGAGCGGCGGCAACATCAGCTGCGCAGGGAGATCGATGCCCGAGAGGGGTGTAAAGCGGATGTGCATGCCTGCATGAATATGGAAGAAGATCGCCTGCAGCGAGCTACCATTGGGGTCCAGAGCGGTGCACCATGTGAAGGTGGCACTAGAGCCCCACGAGTGAGAATGGACTGTTGAGCCGCAAAAGGCAGCGGAGTGCCGCTGCACAGTCCCCGTTGGGACCACCACTTTGTTTATTTAAAAGTTTGAAAGAATGATAAGTGAAATTACCGAAGAAGTTACCTGATTTTCTGTGTGATTGAACCGGCCGGAGCCGGCACCGTTGTCCCTGTGGGGACCGTTTAAAAAGTTGTTTTGCATGGGAACTATCCATGGACAAGCCTGTGAACTTGCAGGGCAACCACAGACGTTAGTGGCTTGTAAATATGTTGTTTGCCGTTACCGTTTCCGCAATGCCGCCTCCGGAGAGGCAGGTTGGAGGGAGGGCCCTCAGCAGAGCAGGCTGGGGCCCAGCCACCAAAGGAACCGGTGGCTACCCTCTGGAGGGAAGGACAGATCCCGCTCGGGTACCGTGTGCTGGACTGTGGGTCAAGGGGTGCTGCCTGGGCTTTAGGGGCAGCATCAGGGCCAGGTTGCTTGGGTGGGAGAGAGCGGAAACCGTAACCGTAAACCGTTATGCAACGTTAAAAGAAATGTGCCTCCCGTTTTGGGAAGAGTTATTGAAAATGTACACATGTTATATTATTATCATGTTATCTTTTGCAGAAAAATAAATCCGGTGTTGGACGGCAGCCCGCGGACGGTCTGCATTTTGCTAAGGGGGAATGTGTCGCCCTGGGCAAGCCAGGGGACACAGGTCACACACCACCACACCCTACATCCTAGGTAGGAACACCTAAGCTGAACCAAAAATCCTTGTTGCCTTCCTCCAGAGGCTGATGATTCACACCAGGGGGTGGTCCAGGCGGTTGGCTCCGCCCACCGAGGAGAACACAGCTCTGGAGGCGGGAGAAGCCAGGCAGATGAGTGGAGAGATTAGCCCAGGCAGGGCTTGTGTAAACAGCTAAGAGGAGTTAAGGAAGTGAAAGTAGGAGTGAAGTAAAGTGGTAAAGGAGGAAAGCAAGAGTGGTGACAGAACAGAAAGAGTGTGCAAAGCCTGAAGAGTCCAGCTGTGTGCAGGGCAGGTCAGCAAGGTCAGCAACGGCGGTGACTGTCTGGAGGGGGACCGTTTGGAAGTTCCTGGAAGGACCCCGTAGGCTGTGTGCCCGGCGGTCTGGAGCAGTGTTCCGAAGGACAGTCAGCACCAGGGCAGGGGCCTCTCGGACCCCGGCAAGGCTTGGAGTCGCCAGAATTTGCCGAATCCGTCAGTGAAGGGGACGTAGATCCCCCAACAACCAAGTCCCGATTGAAGGCAACAGCCCAGCCAGTGTAAAAGAGACACCGCCAAGGCACCAGTTTCTTAGGGCCAGCGCCTGCGGGCAAAGAGTAGAGCTCCTCCGGTCCAGCTTGAAACCGGGGAGCGGGTTACCGGTGGGGACCCATCGCAACCAACAAATACACCAAGGTGCAAGGAAAAGGGACATCACCGTCACCTACTGGGAGAGCAATTGCAGCCGTCCGTGGGACCGTCTTACCAGCCGTTTGGTTTACTGTACAAACTGTGTCAACGTCTCAGGCTGAGTGAGTACCACAGTGCCACAAGGCACAGCGCTGCCCCTGCGTCCCTGCGCCCACCAGGCCCTGGACCTCCCAAGCCATCACCGGGCCCCGGGATCACCAACCCCTACCCACGGAGGGGCAACACAACACCTGGCTGCTCCGCATCACCATCCCCGGGATCCCCGTATTGAGCAGCGGTGGTGAAATCACCACAACCGTGGGTGGCGTCACGGACAATAAACAATCCCCACACCCAACAACCCCCTTTCACTCACGGGCGAGGAGTGCCGCTCGAGAAACCCCCGGGATCCGGCCCACCGCTCGAGCCACCACTGAGCAGCAGCCGCCGGACACGAGCAGAAGGGGTGAGCGTAGTGTGCTGGCACCCTCCTCCCCGCCAGCGACATATATAGTATTCCAAACCAATGTACAAAAGGAAAATAGACCAAGGTAGTACCTGAGAAATTGCACAGTTTGACTTCTTCTAACGCTGGCCCTGACTGTAACTGACTTTTGGAGTAGGGCTTATATTTCAAGCATACTCTAAAAATGCTACAAAATGCTAGGGCTTATTTTTGAGGTAGGTCTTATTTTTGAGGAAACACGGTACCTCAATTGCTTTCAGCTTGCATTGCTCCAGAGTTCGAGGACATATGTTACAAAGACTAATTAAATAGATTAAGCCCGAATGGCACTTTTTGTGGTGGTCATTATAATTTGTGCAACCAATTTATTAATGGGAAATTACGGAGAATGTATAAGGTATCGCATATTGTGCCTGAATAAATTATAGATCCTCTTACAGAGGGTATATAATTTTCTGCCCTTATGAGATTTTCTATATTGAAAAACCATGACTAATTGATGTCAGATTTAGGGAGCACTTTAATTCTGTTACAATAGGGAAAATATTGCCTTGATTAATTACCGTAAGCATGTTAGGAATGACCATTAAGGTGACCCCAAGGCTTTACATTTTGTTGCTATTGAACAAGTCACACCTTTTAGGATGAGTCGGACATCGCCATAAGGTGTTACAGGCAAAAGCAAAATATATTCTGCTATCTCGAGCACTTGGTAATTTGCGTCTGAGCCAATCTAATAATCTCCATGTACTTGTGTATATAGGAATATATTCCTCCTTTGTCTTATACTTTTCTGTTTGCTCTATGTTTCTATTTTCCAGATTTCTATATTTCCCATTGTATCCTATAATCAACATGTTTACTATTAACTTTTGTGATATTGCATACAATGTTTTTGTATCCTCCAGAGGGCGTCTGTCAAACCTGTATATACAGTATGTAGTGAGGACATATCCTCTGGGTCAAAGACCAGAAGAAGCGCATGTTAGCGTGAAATGGTTGCGGCCTTTAGTGCTACAGACATACAAAAATAATAAGAAAGAAGAAAGGAAAATACACCATACAGGCAGAAGCGTAGGCGCACAGCCCTTAGGCTGGTTTTATACTTTTAGTGATTCACGGTCTGAGTTTGAACCATGATGCATGCACTACTTGTGGGTCTCCCGACCCAAACTCAACAGCCTCATATGAGTCTGTAGAGTTCGTGGAATGAGACCTTCAGCCAGTACAAGCATCGCGGTCTGTAACACAGGTGTGTGAATTGTGCCTTAAAAGAAACCCATCACCAGGTTTTCCCAATATAAACTTCAGTCACCACATTTATGTAACTATTGTAGTACTCTAGCAACCTCATATAAGCCCCCAGCTCCTTCTGCATAGCCCAAAAAACAACTTTTATAGACCTCTCATTCGGCTTGAATTGGTCCGCTGGACATTGCTGGTCTTGCTCGCTGCCTACTCTCTTCCCGTAATCCCCATCCTCCTGCCTTGCTTCATCTGGATAACGCTTCCTACTTCACCCACACAGCATCTTTTTACTTCGGAGGCATACTTTCTCTGACCTGCTGAGCGGGCAGAGGAAAGTACAGTAATGCGAATGTGTCGGCATTACTTTCTGGTCATTTGCACTTTTTTGTCCTTTTCTGGCACATGCACATTACAGTAATTTGCTCTATTCTCCATAGAGCAGAGCAAATTATACCTGTGCAAGTGCATGATTGGATGTTTAACCCCTTTCCCCAAAAGGATGTTGTATTTAAGTCCTGTGAATGGGGCCTTTATATGCAGAGGGAGCTCAGACGTTAGCAGATAGGGGCTATATTATATACATTGGAGATCAAAATTAGAGAACAATGTATGATCACTTGTTATTTTCAGAAATAATATAATCTACATTGATCAACATTTGAAGGTTTTTTGTAAGGGGTGCACCATGTCACTAGAACAGTGTTTTACAAAAGATCCAAAGTTTATCAACATAAAACTTTTATTTTGCCCAAAACGTGCTGATCATAATTAGAGAGCAGCAATGACTGTAGCACAGAGAAAGATAATAAGTACATTTTCTGAAGGTAACAACAGTCACCAATCAGTAGGATTGTACAGACCTTTGCTGTGAATGATTTCATCACACCTATGGCTACAGGACATCAATAGTCTCTCACACTGCTCTGGTGTGATTTTGGTCCACTCTTCTTACAGTCTCTTCCACAGTTTTTTTTTTTTTTACTGTTGTGGGTTTCATGGCCATAACTTCTTCACCAAGGATTTTCCAGAGGTTTTCTATTGGGTTTAGATCAGGACTCTGGGCTGGCCATGTCATTGTTTCAATGTTTTTTGTTGCAAGGAACTGCTTTACCCGTTTTGATGTGTGACAAGGAGTATTGTCCTGCATGAAAATTGCTGGCTGATTGAGAGATGATCACAAGTAAGGAGCCATGTGTTGTTGAAGAACGTTCTATTACACAATTGCATTCACTCTGCCATGTAGTTGTATGAGAAGTCCAACTCCTGCTGCAGAAAACATTCCCCAAACCATGACACTTCCTCCACCACCTTTCACTGACTTCTTAACATACTTTGCATTTAGTCTTTCACCAGTTTGTCGACGCACATAATGTTTCCCATCTGACGCAAATACATTAAACTTGCTTTCATCACTAAAATGAACTGTGGACACTTCTCCTCACCAAAGGTGAGTCTAGCCTTTTGATTCCTTCTGCTAATGAGAAGTTAGGTCACTGCAGAGTGGGCTTTCAGTCCAAATTCTCTTAAACATTGTAACACTGCATGACGAAACAGATCCTTACCCTGTTCAGTGCTGAACTGGCAACTGGCGAGGAATTCCAGCTGCAGTGTTGAAACGATTACCCATGGAGAGTCTGCTGTCCTCTCTTGCATTTCTGTTTCGAGGGCAACCAGCCTTCTTGGGGGACTTGAAAGAGTTTGTGGTGTTGTAAAGATGTAATATCCTCGAAATTACAGACTTGGAACAACCAACTTCTCTTGCTATGCCTGATAAGGTCACCTCTTTGACCTTCATCTGGACAACCTGCTGCAGGAGGGTTTCAGTCACTTTGGAACGACTCACCATTTTTGCAGTGAGTGCAAACTGGAAAGTTAGGCTGCCAGTTACATAGGGTTTGTCAGATAATTGAGGAAATTAGCCCCAGGTGCCAAATTAACACCAATAACTTGCAACTATCTGAAAGTGTTCTCTAATTTTGATCAGTGTTCTTTTTCATTTATCTCATTTACTTTTTTATTATGTGCTTTTGAAAAAAATCAATTTTATGAAATAAGCTGACAATAGTGCTAGTTTTACTCATGTTAGGATGTAATCACATAGGACGACACAATTACCGCAACATTTAGGAAATTGTGTTTTGTTCTCTAATTTTGATCTCCAGTAAGCTAACATCTACTCTCTCTGATTTGTCTGAAATCCATTCATGGCTATTAACGACTTAAATGCCTCTGTCCATCTTTACAGTATTGTGGTAGTCTCAAAATGTCCCATTCAAATTTTCAACTCATCCTGCAAAAAAACAGACCCTCACACATTTATGTCAAGGGAAAAAAAGAAAGTTATGGCTCTTGAGAGGGCTAGAAAAAAAAAATGTAACCCCTCCCCCGTTCTTAAAAAAAAAAAAAAAATAATAAAAATGTTCCACAAAAGACTATATACTAGTATCTATAAAGACCTGTAAAATAAAAATAGATCATTATTTATTCTGCATGGGGAAAAAAATACATAAAACAATTTCAAAATGCTCTTTGTTTATTAAGCCTCACAAAAATATGAAATAAAAAGTGATCAAAAAGTCATATTTATGCTAAAATAGTATAAAAAAAAGTACAGCACATTCAGCAAAATAAAAAAGAGACTCATAGCTCCAACAGAATAATAAAAAAAGTTATGCACTTAAAAATATGACGACCAGAGAAAATATTTTTAAAGAATGATTCTTTGAAAAATAAACAAATCAATATAGAGAGGGTGAAAAAAGTTTTGAACATGTCACCAATATTCTAAGTAAATATATTTCTAAAGGTGCTATAGACATTAATTTCTCACCAGATGTTAGTAACAACCCATCCAATACGCACACGCCAAGAAATCAAACCATAGATATCCATAACTTAAGCTATGTGAAATAAGGAGAAATGACACAGGGAAAAAGTATTGTACATGCTTACTGACATGTATTTAATACTTCGTACAAAAGCTTTTGCTGATCATTACAGCTTCAAGATGCCTCGTGTATGAGAAAACCAAGTCGCATACATTGCTCAGGTGTAATTTTTGACATTTTTCCACACAAACACTCTTCAAATACTGAAGGTCCCGTGGGCTCCTTCCATGAACTCTGAGATGTAGTTCTTTTCACATACCGTATATGCCGGCGTATAAGACGACTGGGCGTATAAGACGACCCCCAACTTCTGCCCTAAAAATATAGAATTTGGGATATACTCACTGTATAAGACTACCCCGCTCCCAAATGAAAAAAAGTCTGCTTTGATTGCAACATGTTAATTTTAATTCCGCGAGAGCCGTACAATATGTTTTTAAAGGGCCATTGACAGATCAATTGCTCCAATGTTCACTTAGTACAGCAAGGAATGCTCCTCCCTGCTGTATAAAGCCACATCTGGACTGAAACAATGGTACTACACTCTGCTACAAACAGACACACACAACTCTGCTACAAACAGACAAACACACACAACTCTGCTACATACAGACAAACACACACACACACAACTCTGCTACATACAGACAAACACATACAACTCTGCTACATACAGACAAACACATACAACTCTGCTACATACAGACAAACACATACAACTCTGCTACATACAGACAAACACATACAACTCTGCTACATACAGACAAACACATACAACTCTGCTACATACAGACAAACACGTACAACTCTGCTACATACAGACAAACACATACAACTCTGCTACATACAGACAAATACACACAACTCTGCTGCTCTGTGGGGCCTGCACCCGCGGCTCGGCGGGTACAGCACCCGCGGCATCGGCGGGGGGGGGATTGGCAGGGCATACATCTGGGGGGTTAGAAGCAGCTCACCGGGGCCCATAATGGGCACAAGTCCCCCTGTGTTAGATATCTCCCCCATAGTGCTGCCCATGGCCCCTATATAGATCGCACAAGTCCCCCTGTGTTAGATATCTCCCCCATAGTGCTGCCCATGGCCCCTATATAGATCGCACAAGTCCCCCTGTGTCAGATATGGCCCCTAGGCTGCTGCCCATAGTAAAATAAAACCCTCTTTCCTTACCTCCTCCAGCGCTGAGCTCCCTCCTGTCTGGCTCCGTGCTTCTGTTCTTCCACTTCCTGGTTCTCAGTGCGGTCATGTGATCGGCACAGCAGGCTGAGCTCTCTGCCTGATCACACTGGAAGCAGGGACACGGGGAGAAACGCTGCAGGGGTAAGTAAAGCTTTTTTATTTTAGAATGAGCAGCAGCCTGGGGGCCAAATCTAACACAGGGGGGTGCATGTGCGATCACACTGGGACGCAGGCTCATAGAATATGCACCGCTGCCCCAGCCCCTCACTGCGTGCGATTTCAGCACCATTGGAGATGGACAGCGGCTGTGCATATTATATGAGCGGGTGCAGGAGATCAAAGGATGCAGGCCGCAGCGTTCCCCTGTGCTCCAGAGCTGCTGCCCCCACCTCCCCTGGACGCTGCAGTGTACATACACCCCCCCCCCCGTATATCCGGCGTATAAGACGACCCCCCACTGTAGCCATTATTTTAAGGGGGTAAAAAGTCGTCTTATACGCCAGTATATACTTTTTATTGGATTCATGTCAAGTGATCGGCGTGGCCATTCTAGCAGCTTTGAAAACACTTGGAAACGCATTGACCTAAAACCACCTTTCATCTATCACCTTCTGGATCTCCTTTTTATTTCAGCAGTGCAGATTATATCCATTCCCATGGAAATGGTTTACAATAAAACAGATAGAACTTGTATGTGAAAAACTGATGTGTAAATTAGGCCTAAAGGATGAAGAGTAGTATTTTTATCAGAGAAGGCTCTGGTCAAAGGCTGATGTGTGAGGCTGTATGTAGCATAAAGGAGTCACATGAAAGACACAGTGTGCGGACAGTGTGTTGTGCAGCAGTGACAGCAGTGGCTGTGGGAGCACCAGGATTACCATGCCAATGGAACTCGACAGAGGGGTAGACAAAGCTTATATGGCCCATATTTTAAGTTGTGATGGCTCTATCACAATGTGAAATGTCAATGAGGTTTTTATATTTCTTTGACAACACTTTTTGTTCCAGCAGATTGCAGGTTGCTGCAGAATACACCGCCGCTCCTGTCAGCTCCACGCAGCTAATGAAGGGAATAGCGCGATCAGCTGAGCTGTCACTGAGGTTACTCGCTGTCACTGGATACAGCGGTGGCCGCCGGTAACCTCAGTGACAGCTCAGCTGATCGCGCGGCTGTCTTCAGTTGCTGCGTGGAGCTGACAGGAGCAGCTGTGTCTTCTGCAGCTCTGGTCACCTTCATGCAGCAGAGCTAGAAGCGACGCTGGACCATCCTGGATTACGCCGGACATGGAGGGCTTTTTCGGGCTTATTAAAGTGGTGAACGAGGGTATATGTTTGTGTTTTTTATTTCTAATAAAGGATTTTTTCGGGTGTGTGTGTTTATTTACTGTCACTTACAGATTAATCATGGAAGGTATCTCGGGGAAACGCCTGACATGATTAATCTAGGAGTTATTGGCAGCTATGGGCTGCTGCCAAAAACTCCTTATTACCCCGATTGCCAATGCACCAGGGCAAATCGGGAAGAGCCGGGTACAGTCCCAGAACTGGCGCATCTAATGTATGCGGCAATTCTGGGCGGCTGCTGGCTGATATTGTTAGGCTGGGGGGATCCCCATAACGTGGAGCTCTCCATCCTGAGAATACCAGCCTTCAGCCGTATGGCTTTATCTGGCTGGTTTTAAAATTGGGGGGGACCGCACGCCGTTTTTTTTAATTATTTAATTATTTATTTCACTGCACAGTATAGACACGCCCACCGGCTGCTGTGATTGGGTGCAGAGAGACACCTGTCACTCAGCATGGGGGCGTGTTTCACTGCAACCAATCATAGGCGCCGGTGGGCGGGGAAAGCAGGGAATACTGCTCATTAATAATTGTTTAATGAGCGGCCGGCTTTTTCAAAATAGTAAAAGCCGCCGGAGCAGTGTGAATGCCGTGCAGCGCCGCGCAGGAGATTGGGGATCGGTGAGTATATGAGAGAGGGCTGCTCAATTCAGTTACTCAGGAGTTTAGCGGTCACCGGTGAGTCCTTCACTGGTGACCGCTAATCAGGACGTGACACAGACAGAGCCGCAGCATGACAATGAAGTCGGGTGAAGTTAACCCGAGTTCAGTTTGATCGTGTGGCTCTTTCTGTGTCTGCTGTCATCTGCCATTCAGCTCTGCTACATGGCTGTCTGTGTCTGCTGTTAGCGGCCATGTAGCAGAGCTGAATGGCAGATGACATAGTAAAAACGCATCCCTACACATTACACACGCTTGGCAAGTCAATAAATAAAAAAAAAAAAAAAAGGGTGCCCAATGCATACGTCACAGAACACATGATCTAAAGGATCGCACACAAAATTGATCAATTTAACATAGACTACTAACGCACGTGTGACAGCAAATGAACGACCTACGTGCGATCTCATTAGATCACATATGCGATCTGGGCGTGTCACATCGCAAACGTGATTGCACAACAAATTGCAACGTGTAAAGCAGGCTTAAGTCATAATGAGTAATATATTGAAAGTATGAAGGACAATATGTCTTACCTGAAATGGGTAGGGAAATCGCTCAATGATACTAATCTGTTCGGTATCTGCAAATTCATCCCTTGTCTGAAATAATGAGAAAGATAGTTAGTACAGCATGTTACTAAAACAGAATTTTAAAAGCTTATGAAATCTAAAGATGACAGATGATCACAATTGGTTACTGTCATCAGGGCCGGCGTCAGCACGCGGCATACCCGTGCAAATGCCGGGGCCCTGGAGAGCCGGGGGGGGCCCACTCGGCCTCGTCAGTTCTGGTGCCCCTTGGCCGGGGCCCCCTTGCCTTAGTTCTGCTGCCCCCGGGCCGAGTTCCGGGGACCGCAGTCCTCGGCAGGAATCTGCAGCGCCGTCTCTTTAAGGCACGCAGACTTCCTGGTTTGAACTTCATCTGTGGGCGGAGCTACCGACCGGCCTGCTCAGTCCCACAGATGAAGGAGTTGCAGTGCTAGCCAGCGACCCAGAGCACAGCTCTTCTCTCCGGCGCTGTGTGGCCCCCTCTCCACCGTGACTTGAGCGGTATGTGCCCTCCCCGCCCCCCAATTTATGGGCCCAGGTGAGCTGTATGGGCTTCTCCTCCCTTAGGTGTATGTCCTGCCCCCCCCCCCCCGGTGCTCGGTGCTGTATGTGCTGGCCCCTGGAGCTGTGTGTGGGACCTCCAGAGCCGCGTGTGTGTCTGTATGTATGTAGCAGAGCTATGTGTGTATGTATGTAGCAGAGCTATGTGTGTATGTATGTAGCAGAGCTATGTGTATGTATGTAGCAGATTCATGTATGTATGTAGCAGAGCTATGTGTGTATGTATGTATGTAGCAGAGCTATGTATGTATGTGGCAGAGCTATGTATGTATGTAGCAGAGCTATGTGTGTATGTATGTAGCAGATTCATGTATGTATGTAGCAGAGCTATGTGTGTATGTATGTATGTAGCAGAGCTATGTATGTAGCAGAGCTATGTGTGTATGTATGCAGCAGAGCTGTGTGTATGTATGTAGCAGAGCTATGTGTGTATGTATCCAGCAGAGCTGTGTGTGTCTGTATGTATGCAGCAGAGCTATGTGTGTATGTATGTAGCAGAGCTATGTGTATGTATGTAGCAGATTCATGTATGTATGTACCAGAGCTATGTGTGTATGTATGCAGCAGAGCTATGTGTGTATGTATGTATGTAGCAGAGCTATGTATGTAGCAGAGCTATGTGTGTATGTATGTAGCAGAGCTATGTGTGTATGTATGTAGCAGAGCTATGTGTATGTATGTAGCAGATTCATGTATGTATGTAGCAGAGCTATGTGTGTATGTATGTAGCAGAGCTATGTGTATGTATGTAGCAGATTCATGTATGTATGTAGCAGAGCTATGTGTGTATGTATGTATGTAGCAGAGCTATGTATGTAGCAGAGCTATGTATGTATGTATGCAGCAGAGCTGTGTGTATGTATGTAGCAGAGCTATGTGTGTATGTATCCAGCAGAGCTGTGTGTGTCTGTATGTATGCAGCAGAGCTATGTGTGTATGTATGTAGCAGAGCTATGTGTATGTATGTAGCAGATTCATGTATGTATGTACCAGAGCTATGTGTGTATGTATGTGTGACGCCCTGGGCAAGCCAGGGGTCACAGGTCACAACACCACCACACCCTACACCCCAGTTAGGAACATCGAAGCTAACCCAAATCCTTGTTGCCTTCCTCCAGGGGCTGATGTTCACACCACGGGGTGGGCCAGGCGGTTGGCTCCGCCCACCGAGGAGTTCACAGCCCTGGAGGCGGGAGGAACCAGGCAGTTTAGTTCAGTTGAGAACAGAGTAGAGTCGAGTGCAGTTGAGAACAGAGATGAGTTGAGTGGAGGAGTAAACAGTCAAGTCTAGTGAGGGAAGTGAAAGAGTAAGGAGGAAAACAGTGAAGTGGTAGAGGAGTGAAGCTGAAGTCAAGTAAAGTAACAAGCAACAGTAGTCAAGCCTGAAGTTGGTCCGTGGCTGTGTGCCTGGACAGTGTCAGCAAGGTCAGCAGACGGCGGTGATTGTCTGGAGTGGGACTGCTCGGAGGTTGCTGGAAGGACCGCGGACAGGTAGTGGCCCGGCGGTCTGGAGCAGTATACAAAGGACAGTCAGCACCAGGGCAGGGACCTCTCGGATCCCGGCAAGGCTAGGAATCGCCATAATTTGCCAAATCCGTCAGTGAAGGGGACGTCTGTCTCCCAACAACCAAGTCCCAATTGAAGGCAAAAGTCCAACCATTGAGGAGAGACACCGCCACCGCCAAGGCACCAGTTTCTCAGGGCCAGCGCCTACGGGCAAAGTAGGGCTCCTCCGGCCCATATCCAAGCCGGGGAGCGGGTTACCGGTGGGAACCCATCGCAACCAATATCAACAGAGGTGCAGGACAGAGGGACCGTCACCTACTGGGGAAAGCAAGTGCAGCCGTCCGTGGGAACCGACCAACCAGCCGTTTGTTTACCGAGAACTGTGTCATCGTCTCAGGCTGAGTGAGTACCACAGTGCCGGACAGCGCTGCCCCTGCGTCCCTGCGCCCACCAAGCCCTGCATCACCCACCTCATCACTGGGCCCCGGGATCACCAACCCCTACCCACGGAGGGGCAACATAACAACTGGCTGCTCCATACCATCCTGCCCGGGATCCCCATACAGAGCAGCGGTGGTGTTAATAAATCACCACAACCGTGGGTGGCGTCACGGACAATAAACTCATCCTAAAACCAATCCCCTTTTCACTCACGGGCGAGGAGCGCCGCTCGAGTCCCCGGGATCCGGCCCATCGCTCGAGCCACCGAGCAGCGGCAGCAGCAGGCCGCAGTGCCAGCCGGACCCGAGCACAGGGAGAGCGCGGCGTCCCCTCCTCCGCCCGCGACAACTTGGCGTCACGAATAGGATCTTACCGCTCTGCCGTTGGGTAGAGGTGCGCCTTGTGACCGCCGGAGGTATCCGGCTGAAAAATTTCAGAAGTCGCCATCTTTGGCACGAAAAGTTCCCGCTCGAGCGTCTTCTCGAGTAGCAGAGGCGCGAAGGCCAAAACTCCGCCCCAATAGAGGAGGGGCCGGAAAAGAAGCTAAGGGAGACGGAATGGCGGCTGGCCACATGTAGCCGCGGCTAGACAGATAAAGACGCTGGGGCCCCACGATCCGCCGACCCCTGCAAAGAATGGCCGCTCCCATTAGCTATGCGGAGGCTACCGAACCGGTGCCCGGAACAGCGGCATGGCTGAGGGCCCGGACGGCGGGGATCTGCCGACACTACCGGGACCAGATCTGCCGGTTGATGGAACAGTGGACCGCGGAGGTGGAGAATGTAGCTGCGGTTGCACGAGTATATGGAATGGAGGCCATGATGGAGGAGCTGGTGAGTGACCCACGCCCCTATGTCCCCGAGGGACCGGCCGCTGCGGCTGAGGGACCCGGTCTACCCCTGGCCCCCATGCCACCTCTGCCCTCCTTGCCCGTGCACCGCGCTGCGCCTGGCCCATCGGGCGTACACCCCTTCGTGACCGGGGCCGAGAGAGTGGCAAGCCTAGAAGCTGCGGCAGCTGGCGGCAACCCGCCTGGCGCAGAGACGGATGATAGTAATTCCGGGCCTGACACTGAGCCCATGTCGGAAGAGGATGGGTCCGCCGCAGCCGAAAGATCTGAGTAAGGGCAGCGGAGCACCGTTGTCCAGTCCCCGTTGGGACCACCATTGAGTTGTGTTTGTTGAAAAGTTGGAAAAATGATAAGCAAAATAATAACCGAAGTTTAACCTGATTATCTGAAACCGTGATTTGCAACCGGCCGGAGCCGGCACCGTTGTCCCCGTGGGGACCGTTTGAAAGTTTGGCATGGGAACTATCCATGGACAAGCCCGTGAACTTGCAGGGCAACCACAAACGTTAGTGGCATGTAAATAGTTGGTTTACCGTACCGTTTCCGCATTTGCCGCCTCCGGAGAGGCAGGTTGGAGGGAGGGCCCTCAGCAGAGCAGGCTGGGACCCAGCCACCACAGGAACCGGTGGCTACCCTCTGGAGGGGAAGGACAGATCCCGCTCGGGTGACTTGTGCTGGACTTGGGTAAAGGGGTGCTGCCTGGGTTTTAGGGGCAGCATCAGGGCCAGGTTGCTTGGGTGGGAGAGAGCGGAAACCGTACCCGTAAAACCGTTAGTAACGTTTAAGAAATGTGCCTCCCGTTGTGGGATGTAGTTATAAAGTGTATTATGTTACCGTTTACCTTTTTATATATTTACAGAAAATAAAACCGGTGTTGGACGGGCAGCCCGCGGACGGTCTGCATTTTGCTAAGGGGGAATGTGACGCCCTGGGCAAGCCAGGGGTCACAGGTCACAACACCACCACACCCTACACCCCAGTTAGGAACATCGAAGCTAACCCAAATCCTTGTTGCCTTCCTCCAGGGGCTGATGTTCACACCACGGGGTGGGCCAGGCGGTTGGCTCCGCCCACCGAGGAGTTCACAGCCCTGGAGGCGGGAGGAACCAGGCAGTTTAGTTCAGTTGAGAACAGAGTAGAGTCGAGTGCAGTTAAGAACAGAGATGAGTTGAGTGGAGGAGTAAACAGTCAAGTCTAGTGAGGGAAGTGAAAGAGTAAGGAGGAAAACAGTGAAGTGGTAGAGGAGTGAAGCTGAAGTCAAGTAAAGTAACAAGCAACAGTAGTCAAGCCTGAAGTTGGTCCGTGGCTGTGTGCCTGGACAGTGTCAGCAAGGTCAGCAGACGGCGGTGATTGTCTGGAGTGGGACTGCTCGGAGGTTGCTGGAAGGACCGCGGACGGGTAGTGGCCCGGCGGTCTGGAGCAGTATACAAAGGACAGTCAGCACCAGGGCAGGGACCTCTCGGATCCCGGCAAGGCTAGGAGTCGCCATAATTTGACAAATCCGTCAGTGAAGGGGACGTCTGTCTCCCAACAACCAAGTCCCGATTGAAGGCAAAAGTCCAACCATTGAGGAGAGACACCGCCACCGCCAAGGCACCAGTTTCTCAGGGCCAGCGCCTGCGGGCAAAGTAGGGCTCCTCCGGCCCATATCCAAGCAGGGGAGCGGGTTACCGGTGGGAACCCATCGCAACCAATATCAACAGAGGTGCAGGACAGAGGGACCGTCACCGTCACCTACTGGGGAAAGCAAGTGCAGCCGTCCGTGGGATCCGACCAACCAGCCGTTTGTTTACCGAGAACTGTGTCATCGTCTCAGGCTGAGTGAGTACTACAGTGCCGCAAGGCAAAGCGCTGCCCCCGCGTCCCTGCGCCCACCAAGCCCTGCATCACCCACCTCATCACTGGGCCCCGGGATCACCAACCCCTACCCACGGAGGGGCAACATAACAACTGGCTGCTCCATACCATCCTGCCCGGGATCCCCATACAGAGCAGCGGTGGTGTTAATAAATCACCACAACCGTGGGTGGCGTCATGGACAATAAACTCATCCCAAAACCAATCCCCTTTTCACTCACGGGCGAGGAGCGCCGCTCGAGTCCCCGGGATCTGGCACATCGCTCGAGCCACCGAGCAGCGGCAGCAGCAGGCCGCAGTGCCAGCCGGACCCGAAAACAGGGAGAGCGCGGCGTCCCCTCCTCCGCCCGCGACATATGCAGCAGAGCTATGTGTGTATGTATGTATGTAGCAGAGCTATGTGTGTATGTATGTAGCAGAGCTATGTGTGTATGTATCCAGCAGAGCTGTGTGTGTCTGTATGTATGTATCTAGCAGAGTTGTGTTGTGTGTGTCTGTATGCATGTATGATGTGTATCTATGTATGTCAGTGTATATGACTGTATAGATGTCAGTTCTATACGTATTTTTGTGAGTTTGTCTTTAAATATGTATATGTATGTGTACGTATGTGTGTGTCTGCGTGTGGATGGGGCCCACCGGGACTCTTCCGCCCGGGGCCCACAAAAACCTGGAGCCGGCCCTGACTGTCATTATAGAGAGGGTTCCTTTTTGGTAGAACTTGGTTGGTCACTATGTATTGTTTGACTTTGACCTATAATAGGATTTGTTGGGTTCCATCCTTTGTTTGCTGCTTTTACTGAAAAAATAGTGTTGCATACTGTGAAATGTATAGTGTGCTCAAAAAGCAGAGGTATCCAGCTCATCTGTTGGGAGGTCCAGCATGCACGGAT
Organism: Anomaloglossus baeobatrachus; assembly: GCF_048569485.1. Lineage (NCBI taxonomy): Eukaryota > Metazoa > Chordata > Amphibia > Anura > Aromobatidae > Anomaloglossus > Anomaloglossus baeobatrachus. The sequence goes on along the minus strand of NC_134361.1, from coordinate 161,730,604 downwards.
CAAAACACTCTGAAAGAAAGCCATGGACCCCATAGGGGGGAGGGGCGACATGACCAGAGGGAAGGGAGGGAGTGAGGGGTTAATAAAGTGAATTAAAGGGCATTATGGGCCCTTATAGGGGATTGGTGGAATAGGGTCACTGTAGGGTGGGGAGGGGGCTAGTATATAAACTATAGGGGAGGGGTCTTACCTTCCTTGTGACTCCGGACAGCAAAGGATTCCGACCTGACCAACGGCATGGCGGACCTCCAGGAACTGGACAGGATGATCCGATCAGCGATGGCGGTGCACGGGGCCCAGGCAGTGCAGTCCCACCTCAGGGCTGCCTGGGTTTCCCCGTCGGCACCTGCCCCTTGTTCCCCCCTCGGCCGCGGGCGGCGTTCCAGGCCCACCCCCCATCAGGTATTCCCCGGGCGCAGGGGGGGCAAGGAGGCCCAGTGAGAGCCCCCCTCGGGACCCTCCGCGGCGGGGCGGGCAGCGGCTGCTTCCAGCGTCTGCCACGGCCGCAGGGAGGAATCTCCGGCGAGGCCGCGGTGGCCACAAAGGGGGCGTGGCCAGCCCGGGGCCTTCTTCTGATGTCGGGCCTCGGGCTGGAGTGAGGAGCCCAGCGGCGTCTCCCGGCCGGGAGCGAGCCCGGCGACGATCTGAGGCCAGCGGTGGCCTGGACGAAGGTGGGCCCGGCCTGGGGCCTACTTCCGGTCCCAGGCCTCGGGCTCAATTTTAACAGGCCAGCGGCAGCCCGGGACCGGGGGCGTGCCCGGCGGAGATCGGAGACTTCGAGAGGGGGCGTGCCCAGCCTGGGGCCTGCTCTTGGTGACGGGCACCCTGCGGTGGGACACGGCCCTGCGGCAGCTTCCACCTGGGAGCGGGCCCAGCAGTCGAATGAGGCCAGCAGTACCCCCCGTGGGTGGCGGGGGGGCTGGGCGCAGGCAGCCAGCGGGGGGACCGGTGTGTGCAGGCGGCACCCGGATACCCGTGAGGCTGCGGGGAGCAGGGGGGACGGCGGGAGCCCTGCGGTTCCCGCCAGGTCCCTCAGGTCATCAGTACTGCGCCCGGCAGCAGCGGTCTCCCCCTCCCGGGGAAGACCCAGCGGGATGCCACGGTTGGGGCCCCTGGAGGGCTGGAGGCGACGGTGGGGAGCCCCCTGAGCTCAGGGAGAGGCTCCTCCAGGAAGAGGATTCGGTCAGCGGCGGCCCGGGGGACAGGACGGTCTCGCGGGCTGTCGCCGCATAGGAAGAGACTGATGCCCACCGCCAGTGCCCACGCGGCGGCCCAGGAGGGCGGCCGTGGTGGAGGGGATGCATCGGCTGTGTCCTCTGAAGCTGGAATGGTGGAGGACGACTACAGCGAGGAAGAAGAGGGAGCCCTCAGGTCGGGGGACGAATCTGACGAGCAGATGGCAGAGGACGTCGCGGTACCGATTTCCATTTCTGCGCCACGGTCGGGTGAGCTAGCTGTGGATTCGGCATTGCTTGCGGCGCGGGGTGCTAGTTTTGGGGAGGTGGCTGCGGGCACGGCAGCGCCAGGGGGGGGTCAGCATTGCTTAGTCAGTTGCTGGGCTTGTTGCAGGGTTTAGCGCGCGCGCCGGCGGCAGCAGCGGCCTGGACGGGTCGACGGTGGATGGCGCAGCGTCGGTCAGCAGTGAGGCGGCGCCGGTAGGGACGGGTGCGGTTGGTGGAGTAGTGGAGCCCGCGGGTAAAACAGCAGTAGAAAAGGAAAAGGAGGATGAGGTGGTGCGTTTGGATGATAGGGCCAAGTTTACGTGTGCTTTGAGGGACCGTTAGGGGCTCACCTCAAGAAGGAGGTGAGGGACAAGATTTGGAAGGGGGAGTATGTGAAGATATTTTCCCTGCTACCCCTAAAAAAAAAAAAAAAAAAAATTTAATCTGGACAAGGTGAAGCCGAACGACTCCAAGAAGGAAAGGGAAGAGGAAGAAAAACGCCGTTATAGGCTCATTCCTCGTTCCTTTTTCCAATTGGCTGCAGGTGTTCGCAATTTTGTCACGTGTAATAGGGGAAAAGGAGCCGGAGCACTGCTCGGCTCTGTTTGGTTTTCTGGATGCACTTGGGGTGGCGTATCGCACGGACAGGGGCTTGTCATGGCTGCGGTATGATGAGCAGTTTAGGCAGCGGAAGGCGTTGCGGCCCGGCATGCAGTGGGACCATAAGGACATTTCTTTATGGAGGCGTTTAATGGCGGCCCTGAGCCAGCCCTTTCATGGCGGCGTCGGGGGGAACGGGAGCCGGGCCCTCGGGTACCCAGAAAAAGGGATTGTGCTGGCAAGTTAACGACGGCCAGTGCAAATTTGGGGCAGCATGCAGGTTCGAGCATGAGTGCTCCGGCTGCGGGGGGGACATAGTTTTTTCCAAATGTTTTTTTTTTTTTAAAAAAAAAAATGGGAAAGGCAAGGCTGGGGACGGGTTTGGTAAAAGGGAGGACACCGGTGAAAATAGGGGCGATGGCGCCGTTTTTAAATAGGTATCCGGACGGGGCAGCGGCGTCAATTTTGCGGTTTGGTTTTTATACGGTTTTCAGATTCCGTCGGCGGTTGAGGCATTGCCTCCGGTTTGTCGTACTTTACGGTCGGCGAGGGAGCACCCTATGGTTGTGGGTGGGAAGTTGGGGACAGAGGTTGAGTTGGGCAGGATGGGGGGTCCATTTGAGAGCCCGCTGTGCAGTAATCTGGTGGTGTCCCCGTTGGGGGTGGTGCCAAAGAAGGAGCCGAATAAATTTCGGCTCATCCATCATCTTTCATTTCCGGGGGGGTCGTCAGTGAATGATGGCATCGCGCCAGAATTGTCGGCAGTGTACTACGTCTCGTTTGACAAAGCGCTGGACTTGGTACGGGCGGCGGGATGCGGTGCATTAATGGCAAAGGTGGATGTAGAATCGGCGTTTCGTTTGCTGCCGATGCATCCGGAGAGCCAGCACCTTCTGGGTTGCTGGTGGGGGGATGAGTTTATGTTGATCGTTGTTTGCCTATGGGCTGTTCAATTTCTTGTTTGTATTTTGAGGCGTTTAGTTCCTTTGTTGAGTGGGTGGTGCGGGACGTGCCTGGCTTGTCCTCCATTATCCACTATCTAGATGATTTTCTTGGTGTCGGTCCGGCGGGATCCATGGTTTGCGCTGGCTCGTTGTTCACCTTACAGAGAGTGGCGGATAGCTTTGGGATCCCTTTGGCACAGGATAAATCGGAGGGGCCGGCATCGGTTATGCGGTTTTTTGGGGATTGAGATTGACTCTTTGGCTATGGAATGCAGGCTGCCGGAGGGGAAGATGGTGGACTTGTGGTGCATGGTAGCAGCAATGCTGGCAGCATGGAAAGTGCGGCTGAAGGTGTGCAGTCTTTGCTCGGGAAGTTGAACTTTGCGTGCAGGATTATGCCAATGGAGCGGGTGTTCGCCAGGATTTTGGCTGCAGCTATGGCAGGCGTACGGTCCCCGGCGCACTTTGTGCGGGTCACGCGGGAGATCAAGGGGGATTTTCTGGTTTGGGATGTTTTCTTGCAACGTTTTAACGGCCAAGCCTTGTGGTTGAAGAAGGTGGTGCCCAATGGTGCGCTGGAACTGTACAGGGACGCGGCCGGGTCGGCGGGTTTCGTTGCCCCTTTTTCACGGACATTGGTACATTGGGAGGTGGCCTGAGGAATAGCGGCAGGTTGGTCTGGTAAGGAATCTGGCCTTGCTTTAGTTATTTCCGATCGTGGTGGCGGTGGAGTTGTGGGGGTCGCAATTTTTGGGACGTAAAGTGTGCTATCACTGCGATAATCAGGCGGTTGTGCATGCGATAAACAGCTTGTCAGCAAAGTCCGGACCGGTAGTGGCTTATCTGCGGCATTTGGTGCTCAAGTGTTTACTGTGGAACATTCATGTGGTTGTGAAACATGTGGCGGGGGTTGATAACGGGGTGGCGGACGCTTTATCTCGTTTTCAGTTCCACAGGTTGCGGGAGTTAATGCCGGGGGCGGACGAGATCGGAGCGATGTGTCCAGAGGACTTGTGGAGCCTGGTGAGGCATTGACTGCGGGTTTAATTAGGAATTCGGTGAGTGGCAGGAGATGCTGGGAGTTATGTTTGGTGACGGGCGAGCAAATTACTTGTTGGCGCTACTGGCATTGGTGAGCAAGGATTTCAGGGCTGGGAAGTCAGCATCAGCAATGATACTTAGGGTGGCGGCTGTGGCCTTTTGGTTGAAGGTCAGGGGTGAGTGGGGCGTGTCGCGGGATTTCGGGTGCGGCAGGCCTTGAAGGGTTTTCGTAAAGGGGCGAAGGAGCGGGACACTAGGCGGCCCATTTCTTTGGTTTTGTTACGGCGATTGGTGGATGGTTTGCAGGAAATTTGTGTCTCAGTTTATGAGAGGGTGCTTTGCAACGGCTTTTGTGTTAGCCTTTTGTTGGGGCGTTGGTGAGCCCTTCCAGGTTCAGGGGGAGTGGTCTGCTGTCCGAGGTTGTGGCAGTGGTGGGACGGAGAGTAGAGTGTCAGCTTAAGCGGTCCAAAACAGACCAGATGGGTCGAGGCAGGTTGGTTGTGATGTACGCGGTGCAAGGGGATGAGTTGTGCCCGGTGCAGATGGTGAGGAAGTTTTGCGGCCTGGGGGCGGTCTTCCGGGCCCGCTGTTATGGCACGTGGATGGGTCTTGGTTGTCTAGTTACCAGTTTGTGGCCGTACTGAGGAGTTGTTTGCGCTGTGCGGGGGAATGCCCGGGAGATTGCGGGTCTCATTCCTTCAGGATCGGGGCAGCTGCAGAGGCTTCGCGTTGGGGCCTGGGTGATGACATGGTGAGACGGATCGGTTGGTGGGAGTCTTATCGTTTTCGGGGTTATGTGCGCCCACAGTTGTTGTCCCAGTGAGGGCTTTATAGAGTTGTTGGTTGTGGCTTTGTCGGGGTTCCTTGCTGAAAATTGGAGTTGGTGGGGTTTTTTGTTTATTAAAGTTGTTTCTTTGGTTGTAGGAAGCTGCCTGATATGGATTCTGGGGCACTCCTTCGTGTTCTGGGGGGCCCGTCGGGCCGACGCTCGCCCGAATGGTCGGCAGTTGGGGTGTGGTCAGATCGCTTGCGTTGGTCAAGTGGTTCGGTGTGCGGGGCATGGAATGGAGCAGGGTTGTGCCGGAGTTTGAATACTATTGCAGGGTGGATAGACCTCCGAACGTGTTGGTTTTTGCACGTGGGGGGGAAATGACTTGGGAGCGCGGGCATCACGTGATTTGATCAGGGACATCAAGATGGATCTATTGCGTTTATGGACCAGGTATCCGGGTTTGATAGTGGTATGGTCGGATATTGTGGCCACATTGGTGTGGAGGGGGGCACGGTCAGTTGAGAAGCTTAATCGCGCCCGGGCTCAAGTGAACAGGGTGGTTGCGCGTTTCGTGCGGAGAAACGGCAGTATTGCAGTGCGACATGCGGATCTGGAGTCGCCGAAGTGGCAGTTTCGGAGGGGTGATGGGGTTCACCTTAATGAGATTGGTTCTGATCTATGGGCCTTGGGTTTGCGTGATGGTGGGGCAAGCCTTGGGTGTGTGGCGGGTCCAGGCCACGTAAGGTGTCACGTGTCCTGTCCTGTGGCGGGGGTAGGTCTGGTCTAGAGGCGGTTGTAAGGGATTGGTGGCTGGACTGAGAGGCACTGTCTTGGTATGGTGTCTCCGGGTTCCGGTAAATTGCAGGCACGGGGTTCTGCAAAGTTTGGGGGGTATTAATCCACGGGGTGATTAATACCTCATCTCTGGGTCGGAGTGTTGCGGCCAGGGATATGGTGGAGGAAGTGGTTTCTGGACCGGGCCTACATGGGGTTACATGTACAGTTATTATTTATGTGTTACCTATTATTTGTTTGGGGTCGCCCGTTGGACGGCGCCCCCTGGTGTTAGAATGTTAATAATAGGTAATAAAGGCTGCTGTGGCCAATTTGTTTAACCAAGTCGCATGCAGTCGGTGTGTTATTTATTAGGTTAAGTTGGGTATACTAACCATCACGACCGGAGAATCCTTCCTCAGTGGTCATGTGCTGTAGTTCTACAGGAAAAAGAAGGATGATCCATCTTCCACTGGGGCTTCCTGACCTGTACTGTACCCTATTTTTATCATTGGAAATAAAGTTTGAAAAAGAATTTTACTACTATCCGGAAGCTGGATCCTCCTCCTCTTTCCTCTTGAAATACAGTGTGTCCACCCATATCCTGTCCACCACCATTAACTTGAGAACGGCGGCAGCTATAGGCATAAAAGTGGTGTCTAGGTATAATAAAGTAGCCATGCACTACGCAACGAAACCACCTATGTGTATTCCACCTGGTGGAAAACAACAGAGTTAGCATTTTTATCTCGACAACGGAACGAGATAGAGAAAAAAGTGAATTACAAAGTTGTAGGGCATCATCAATTCAATATGAATCGACAGCTTGCACACAGAAATGCTATGATTAGAACGTGTAAAACTCATAAGGCTGTGGACATGAAGCGATACCTCATGGAGACCTTTCTACAAGTCATTGGGTATGGTGGCTGTGTGGAATGGCCTCCATGCTCACCTGACCCCATTGGACTTCTTTCTGTGAGGTCACATCAAACAGCAGGTGTATGCGACCCCTCCACCAACATTGTAGGACCTACGACGACACATATCACAGATGCTTGTGCAAACGTGTCACCTACCATATTGCACAACGTGCAGCAATATACAGTATGCTATCCAAAGTCCAGATGTGCATTGCAGCTGACGGTGGCCACTTTGAGCATTAAGCTATGTGCGCACGTGTGCGCTCTGCACCGCACCTAAAAGGTGCACTTCAGAGCGCAGCTGAAAAGCTCCGTTCTGAAGCGCATGGTGCCGGCAGAGAACGTGCGCTCTGCATGCTGCCTCTCCCTATAGACAGCATGCAGACCACAAGGAAGAAGTGACATGTCACTTGTTAGAACACAGCGATTCGGGCAGCAGCCGAATCGCTGAGTTCTAATATGCCACGTGCGCACGGCTCTTGCACAATCTCCATAGACTGTGCAGGGGATGCAGGACGCATGTGTGACGCCCTGGGCAAGCCAGGGGTCACAGGTCACAACACCACCACACCCCACACTCCAGGTAGGCACATCACAGCTAAACTACAAATCCTTGTTGCCTTCCTCCAGAGGCTGATGATTCACACCAGGGGGTGGGCCAGGCGGTTGGCTCCGCCCACCAAGGAGATCTCTGGAGGCGGGAAGTACCAGGCAGATAGAGTCAGGGAGAAGGAAGTGGAAGGAGTGAAGGAGTAAACAAGTAGTGAAAGTAGAAAAGTGGAAAAGGAGGAAAGCAAATGAGGTGACAAGAAGGAAGGAAAGCCTGAAGGGTCCAGCTTTGTGTAGGGCCAGATCAGCAAGGTCAGCGACGGCGGTGACTGTCTGGAGGGGGACCGTTTGGAAGTTCCTGGAAGGACCCCGTTGGCTGTGTGCCCGGTGGTCTGGAGCAGTGTTCCGAAGGACAGTCAGCACCAGTGCAGGGGCCTCTCGGACCCCGGCAAGGCTAGGAGTCGCCAAATTTGCCGAATCCGTCAGTGAATGGGGACGTAGATCCCCCAGCAACCAAGTCCCGATTGAAGGCAACAGCCCAACCTGAAGCAGAGAGACGCCGCCACCGCCAAGGCACCAGTTTCTCAGGGCCAGCGCCTGCGGGCAAAGTGTAGGGCTCCTCCGGCCCAGATTGTAGTCGGGGAGCGGGTAACCGGAGGGAATCCACCGCTACCACAAGTCAACCATAGGTGCAAGGAAGAGGGACATCACCGTCACCTACCGGGAGTGCAGGTGCAGCCGTCTGTGGGACCGTCCTACCAGCCGTTTGGTTTACCGTACAAACTGTGTCCGTGTCTCAGGCTGAGTGAGTACCACAGTGCCGCAAGGCACAGCGCTGCCCCCGCATCCCTGCGCCCACCAGGCCCTGCACCTCACAAGCCATCACCGGGCCCCGGGATCACCAACCCCTGCCCACGGAGGGGCAACACAACACCTAGCTGCTCCCCTTCACCATCCCCGGGATCCCCGCATCGAGCAGCGGTGGTGCTACACATCACCACAACCGTGGGTGGCGTCACGGACATTATCCCAACACCCCAAATCCCCTTTCACTCACGGGCGAGGAGTGCCGCTCGAGAAACCCCCGGGATCCGGCCCACGGCTCGAGCCACCAGTGAGCAGCCGGACCCGAGCAGAAGGGGTGAGCGCGGTGTGCTGACACCCTCCTCCCCGCCCGCGACAACTTGGCGTCACGAACAGGATCTTACCGCTCTGCCGTTTGGTAGAGGTGCGCCTTGTTACCGCCGGAAGAAAAATTTCAGAAGCCGCCATCTTTGGCGCGAAAAGTTCCCGCTCGAGCGTCTTCTCGAGCAGTAGAGGCGCGAAGGCCAAGACCCCGCCCCGAGAGAGGAGGGGCCGGAAAGAGCTAAGGGGGACGCAATGGCGGCTGGCGGCATGTAGTCGCAGCTATAAAAGCAGGGACGCCAGGACCCTGCAAGCATACCGTTCCTGGAAAGAAGAGAGAAAGTCACCATGTGGATGCCGTCCCGAAACACCGTGGCCCCCGCGCCGGGAACCGCAGCGTGGGTGGAGATCCGGACCGCGCAGCTCCACCTAAGGCTGCAGGTTAAGATGCAGCTCCTCTTGGAGGAGTGGGAGACCGACATGGCGGACGGTATAGCCACCGTGCGGAGACGCGAGGAGGAAGCGGAGGAAGGGAGGGTGAGTGACCCACGCCCCTATGTCCCGGAGGGACCGGTCGCTGCGGCTGAGGGACCCGGTCCAAGCCCTCTCCCCCCGTTGCCTCCCTCGCCACCCGTCTCGGGGGCCGCGACCCCGCCACTAGGCCCGCTACCACCGCAACCGGTAGCGATACCCAGCCCGTCCGCCCTGGCGGACCGACCTGTAGCCGGAGCCCGTAGCAATCCGGAGGTGTTGCC